>NC_065533.1:32318025-32918025 GCF_020184175.1 Aphis gossypii
ACTTTATAAAAAAAATTTCAACGTGTGATCTATATAGAGAAATTTATAATTGAAGTAAAAGTGGAATGTTTTAATTTTCTATGAATAATCTTGTTTAAGTTATAATAAAATTATTTTCAGGAGAAATTATTACTTTGTATGTGAATATTATAATGTGGTCAAAATTGAAACTTCACAATTACTCATTGACAATAAGTACTAAAATATATTTAAAACGTTTTCAAAATAATAAGTATCAAATTATGTAAGAAATTTTTTTTTGCAAGATATTTTTTAATTATTTATAAGCCAAATATTTAATTAAAAATAAAATTTGAACTTTTTAAAAATAATTTATATCAAATACTTGAGAAAATTGTTCATAAAATATTTTAAAATTATTTGGAAACCCAACATTAAAATGAAAATAGAAATTATTTTTGAAAAACCTATATATTTCTTTATATATATAACGAGAAAATATTGTTCATCTTATTTGTTATCATAAAATACGTCGGCTATATTTAAAAAATGAATAGTTGTTCAGGAAAATCATTTTTAAAAATGATTTTTGTGATTACTGATTACTCAAGCTCCGGAGCATCCAATTACACGTTACCTGTGTTTAGGTACTTTATATAATATATACATAATATACACGTGCTTATGCTATGTGTATTGCATATTCATATTAAAATACGTAATAGTACATTATTATTATCATAATAGTGTCGTTTTTGGAATTAAGTACGTTATATAAATATATACGTTGGTATGCCAGATTATTAATTTTACGCCAATAACATTATATCGTAAGTATAAATAAACAGACACTAAATATTTAATATTTATACCTAACTTATACAATAGTATACATGCGTAAAACTTAACTTACTTAGTTATATTATTGTCTGATTGTCTCCTATTGTAGTTCTATAACGTCCATAACAGCTCGTGACTTTTCCGTGACAATCATTAATCAATATAAGTATACAATACAATATCCAATGATATCTGAGTCTCGGTTAGTTAGTTATTATAATTTTAATTGTTTTGTAATTTGTTTCTACTTACGGTTAAAACAATAACATTGTAATAAATAAAAATCTAGTATATCTTTATTCTTTATATACTAGGTATAGTTGTTACAATAGCCATAGTAGTTCTGGTTGGATGTGAATGGTAGTTCGTTGTTGATATATATATATTAAAACATTGTGACAGTGCATTGCTACTGTGAGCAAAAAATGTTAAAACTAAAAACACAATAGTATAGCTACTAGTTAATCGACTCACCTATACTTTATCATATTATGAGTACATATGGGTACCGTACTACCGTGGTAGTGTGGTATAACGAAGCACTGTGTACAATAGGATACTATAATTTTCAATAATAAGTTTAAACATAATACAGGTAATTTGTTTAAGAAATATTTTGTTACATAAAACGATTTGTTGGTAAACTAAACTTATAAAGTAATTAATTTTGATTATACTATGGTAAATTCACTAAAGAGTACATATTATATTAGAATATATTGAATGTCAAAGCAATATATCAATGGTCGGTTTTGGTTACTAAAGAAATTAAACTTAAACGAATTATTTTTAAGAAAAAAATAAGAATACCTCTCTACAGAAAATCAGTATGTACGAGTATAATGTATATATTTAGACGATCGAAAAATCTTGTAATTTATTTGGGATGGTTTGAGTCTATCTTATATAGGTAGTAGTAAACACAAAACGAGAGATCTTTCGCTTCAAACTCCTTGAGTAGGTATAATATCGCAACTAGTTCATGAAATCTATATTTTCATAAAAAGTTATCAATTCCATGAATGGACTCATTTTTTTCATTCTTAGGTATCGAAAATATTTCTCAAACTGGTCACTTTTCTTAAAATGGTTATTCTTATATGACGTCATGTATTTTTTTTCATAATAAGGGTCATTTACTTTGTGAATTTTAAAATTTACTATACAAAATTAATTTTATAATTTATTTATGTCATAGTTAATATCTTACAGGATTTTTTTACATTCTGTAAAAATTAAATTTGTATTTGTATAAAAATACTTGTCATATTATAAAATAATATTTTTAATTATTTAAATCATATTAAATTAAAAAAAAAAAATACTCTTTTAAAAAAATGAAAAACAAAGTAGGACGTAGATATAGTTAAAGTAAGTATTACATTTTGCAGATTAAAAGATGTAGGCCCTTCTGAATTAATAATTATAATATGTTGTCGCTCGTCGGACTTAATAGGTATATGAAAGACGACCGTCATGAACACGCACTGATTTTTAATTCTTTGGACAATATAAATTATATAGGTATACTATTAAGCTTCTAATCGTACAAATTGTTGATATCAATAATAATCTACAAAGCTATAAAGCTGAAACATCATTTTGAGAAATATTTTTCTCATGACGTTTTCTAAAAACAATATTGACTTAATATATTACATTGATAAAATTAATCAATTAATTAATTTTTTTTTAAAAATGTACTAATATAATATCAAGTTTTTAAATATGTACTTTTCCTAAATTATTTAAAACAAAGTTGAACTTTATATTTAATTTTAATGTTCTCAAAACAAATGTTATACTTAAACAATTTAGGTATAATTTTCCCTTTTCCCCTCAAAAAGTAAATAAAAAAAAAAATACCCAAAGTGTAGAAGTCTCAAACCTTGTTCATAACTAATACATAATATTATTATTTGTATGTAGTATCTATATATTTTATTTCATATGGTAAATGACCGTATTTTAGACAAAATCATATGATATTTAATTGTGGTGACCTTTTTTGAAATATTTTTGAGTTTTACAAAGTTTGAAAAAGCCATTTCCACTTCATGAAATGGACAATTTTTCACGAAAAGATCGATTTTGCCTAACAAATTGGCTATGTCACACACATTGAAAAAGTATAGATTTTAATAAATAGTGAAAATATTCGACTAGACAGAACTGTGGATGAAAATATAGCCATTTGGATAAAATATAAGAGTTGTGATTGATCTTTCTATGAGTATATATCAGTCTTAATTTGTATTGATACCATAATATTATATCGTATTAAATTTTCTTTTTTAAATTGTATTTTTAATCTGATTTTTTTGTTTATTTTCATGTGTTTTATCACCTAAAGTTTCCGTCGGGAGAATGCCTAAAATAGCTGCGTGTAAAGCGGCGGTGGCCGGTGGTTCGTCATCGTCTGGTCATAAATCGTCGTCGTCACCGTCTACTTCCAAAAGTAATCGCACTCTCACGTTTTTGGCGTGTTATTATTAGTTATTAATTATTACACATAAGTATTTGTACTTCGTACAATCCGTATATCGGTTGTATGACGATCTGCGTTGTCGAGAGTTTTTCTTATTTTATTACAAATGTTATTATTATTTTGTTCGTTTTAGACAAATATTCTGGTGGAAATCCAGTGCACCCTAGAGAGATTCCGGTTTGGCAGAAAGAGATCACGTGCTTTTTCCAGGTGAAAAATGACGAACAATCACAAATCCCGTCGGCCAACAACGAGGACGAAGACGACGACGTCATCGAATTACTTCCGCAAGAAACGACTCAGGCAGGATCGTCGGGAATTTAGGATAGAACAATAAGTTTATCTTTATATACTTACAAATTTTCTATTACAAACCGAATCGAAATAATGCGTAACCAAGATTTTGTACATTACGTTTTGATAGTCTAAAGTGAGTTCTTATATACTCGCAAATAATATTTATTTTTCAATTGTATTTTTTCACCATACGTTTTATACCTTTTTATGTACACAATATTATTATATATACGTTTTTTTTTGTCCCATTATACAATCATACATATTATTTCCATTATATTTTATAAACCAATGTGGTATAATCCAATATGACGAAAAACAATACTATTTAAATTTATTTTACAATATTGGATAAACGAAAATAAAATTTATTTATTCAATATCAATATAAGTATTTCAGCTCTGCAGCTGTTGTGTACCATAAAATATTTTTTTTAAAGAACTAAAGATAAATGTCATTTTCGTTTTATTATGTATGCCATAAAATTAAATGTTCAACGTTTATATTAATTTAAATTCAATATTATTAACTTTTTATACACAAAACTACATATTGTTATTAAGCAACTCTGATACAATGTATTATTATTGTAGACGGTGCTTGTACATCTTTTTCTTCCTTTTCGTTGGTCTAAAATAAATGTTTACCTCTTGTTTAAACATTCTAAAATGTTCATTTATATTGCGTTGCAATACTAGCAGTGGTTTTGGTTTGAAACTGCATTGTGTTGTCTTAAAAGTTCATAACTCGTAATAATCATACGCAAATTAAAAATACCTATAAATAATTAAAATGAGGATATTCAATGGTACTTGGTTTCCAATATGATATCGCCAACATTTTGAATGAAAAATAAAATAACTGTATATTATTATTTGGTATAATAAAATTCTTTTGTGGAAATTAAAATTGTAAGTAATAAGTACCTATAAGTATACAATTCAAATTATTTTTCATTCGTTTCAAGTGTATATAAATAAATACTTATAGTAAGTTCACTCTTCAATGTTTATTTTCATTTCTATTTTGGATTTTGAGAAGAGTCATAAATGGACCTATTGGTTTTACAATGATGGGTGTGTTTTTAAATTTTTTTTTTTGTTCCAAACTTTAACTTTGGAAGCTTCATAATTGAATTCTAATGGTAGGTTCAAAAAGAAAATTGAACATATTATAGTTTGTAATTTTGCAGGATAAAAGTGAAAATTGTGCAATACTTATAAACATATAAATACGATGTAAGCAAAATACAAATTAGGTAAAGGACGAGATTAATTTTGTAAAATCAGAATTTGTTTAAATAAATTTGGATTTATTTGTTGTAATAACTATTAAGACTTGAATTTTTCACCAATTATTTATATTAACATTTTATAAATAGGTACGATAATATACTTATACAACTTATCTGCTCTTTTTATACTATTCAATGATATTTTAAATTTTCTTTTTTTAGTTTCCTTAATTTATATACCTATATGATAATATTTTAATTTGAGATTTAAAATGCTTGATAATTTAATACAAAGTTGTAATAAGTACGAAAAAAATATAAAATAATAAAATATAATGAAATATAAATGTATAAATAAGAACACGTATAAATAAATACATAAATACTACTGTTTAAAAATAAAATAAAATGTACAATTCAAAATGTGCTTTTATTCTTTATTGTTAAAATTAATTATTAAAACGATATTCAAGTTTTTCTTCGGTAAACTATGCCATCTATCTGTTAATAAATGCTTGTATATCGAAAATGATCGTTCACAATCAGCTGAAGTTATGGGGGCAAATTTAAAAAAGCTTAAATAATTGGGTCTTGATGGTTATTAGAGCTACATATCAACTATAGGTATTATAAAATTAAATGTATTATATCGATAACGACGATATAACGATTGGATTACAGCAGATAAATTATTTCTTTTAATACGATAGCATTACCTCAACTATTTTTTATGTATATAAAATATTTTACATATAATACGTATTTTAAATTAAGATAATTAAAACTGTGTCGCTAATACCACGTTCTACCGACTAAATTTTTTTCGCGACAGCGCATTTATTGAAATATGCAACAAATATGCATTAACGGTCAAATATGTAAAAATTTAACAGTGAATTCCAATTAGTATGATTCGAGAAGATTATTAACAAAAATATAAAAAAGTGAAAAGGAAAAAATATGCAAAAACATACAAATACTCATAAGTTACCTTATTGTTTATTTATTTATTATTGTTATTTCTTTTATTTAATTGATTTGTGTATGCACTATGCATTATACAAAGATTATTATTTTGATATAACTTTTAGTTTCAATATAACATTTCAATTTTACTAAAATTTGATATTTAAACAGAAAATACAATTTTAGTTATTTGGTTGTAATTCAAAATATATTATTCGTAGAGACTTGAAGATTTTTGTAACTGCATAAAACATTATTTGTTATACACAATGCAGCGTTAAAACTATTATTGATTTATTTAAAGGTATTTTTACCATGAACTTAATATGTTCAAAGTATGTAATTATTATGACGTTATATAGTTCAAATTTTGAATTTCGACTTATAAGGTACTTTATTAATTTAATAAGCAAATTATAGTTAGTAATATTACCTATACATTTATTATAATTACCTATTACATTATATTATTACCTATAAGTGATTGGTTTTTGATTAAAATTAGTTTAATATGTTATTTCATTACTAATAGAAAAATGTATTATTGATATTAATATAAACATACATAGGTATATTGTAATAAAATATCTTTAGAAACATATAGGCCGATAGAATAGGCTCTGATCAAAATCCATTTTTCTATAGGTACAAACGTGCATCATTGTACCTATTCAAAATTAACACATCTATAACAGTGGCTTAATCAATGAATAAGTTTACTGTATACTTTATAGCTTGATGATTTGTTCGGGTTTTTATTCATTGAGCTATTCTTATTGTATTGTTTTTTCGATAAGAAAGTTAAATACACGTGTTTCAAGGTTTACAGCGACATTTCTATGGTATTATTAATACATAAAATATTTTAATTTTTTCGGTAATACGTTTTTTAAAAATTTTCTAGAATTTATCATTGTTATAAAATTGTTTTTCAGACAATTTTGATTTCTATGTGTAAATACTAAGCTTAGTATTTATATATATATAGTATGATTTGTATAATAGTGTCACACAACAAACACACATACGTTACGTATAACATATTATTATGTATAATAATAATATGGAAATAAAAAAACAAAACAAAAATACAATACTGTTGTTTTTTAATGTTTAATATTCTATTAAGCACACTATACAAATAATAACTACAATAGTTTGAAATAAAAACAAATACTAATCCTACTTATGGATTATGGAAATCGCTGACTGTCGGTCAAGCCGAGATATTATATTAAGTACGACACATATATTAGTGTTACATGGAAATGACTACGAAAAAAACTGCGTTTCGGTTCACCTTATGTGGACAACACTGCACTATTGCTCGGTGTAGGCCAACCGTTATGCTTAATAATAATAATAATAATAATGATAATTATAATAATAATAATAAATAATGATAATAATATTAAGAATGACATTAGTTATAAATTATAATAATTATTATTATTCATAACTATAGGTATATGCTAGTGTAATAAGTGTCTATATTTGACTAACAATAATAATAATAATAATAATAATACATAAGCTCTAACAATAATAAAACCATAACTACTAACACAAAACTAATCACAAAAAAACATAATGTCTTAGCAAATACAACGGTTACAGAGCCCGATAGTAGATAGTATAATAAATTATATGTTTTATAATAAATGACTTAATTATTATTGGTAATATGAAGTGTTTTTTTCTTTTTCTTATAAACAATCATTTTTAGTATTATAATATTTTTATCTTAAATTTAATAGAGTAATCGAAAAAAAAAAACGAAGTGACTAAAATTACGACGAAGAATAATATTAAAAACTCACAAAAATTTCGAGCCTGATTTCTAGTTATTGTAGATTTTTTTTCTTAAATCAAAGGCTGGCGAAAAATCACACTCACGCTACGACACACACACATAAAAACATGACAAACATACGTAAAAGATAGTATAATAATCGTTGATGAAGTAATTATTATTGTTCATACAATTATTGTACATAAATATTCTGTTATGATATCGTGTTGGTATAATATCACACCTATATATTGTATACGATACATAGGTAAAGCTTATTTTAATATTATATTTATAATTATTTTTGTATTACGCGTATATAGCTACAATGCATAATTGTGTATCATTATATTAAATGTATTGAATAAAGATTTTCTTGTAAGACGACAGTTATTATTTACAATTAAAACAACAACAACAAAAAAAAAAAATTAAAATAATAACTGCGAGCACTCATTATTTTATTTTTTATTATTACTTTCGAGTACTACGAAATCCACGATAAAGAATAATAGTAATTATTTTATTTTAATTATTATTTATTAATAATTTTGTATTATACAGAGGGAGACCGTCACAATATTACATTATAAAATACATAGTCGGTTGAACGAAAAAAAAGCGGCTTTAATAGAAGTTTCCAATAAAATAGTTTTCGATCGATTGACTCATACGGTCCACCCTGTTGCTGTAATAGGTCCATAATTATTTCATATTTATTCTGGTTCCATCCATTCAACGTTCGCCCACGCTGGAAGGGCCGTTTCATAACTCCATCCAGGCCCCTGTGGACATACACAAGAATATGAGTAAAACGTTATATACGTAGGTAAAAAAAAAATTATCAGTATATATATATATATATATCAGTAAATAGAATAATAATAGTACAAAATCGCTGTAATAAAAATGCTTTTAAAATGCATTCCAAGTATTTAAATTTTATCTAATTTTATCTAAAAAATTCAACCAATTAAATAAAAAACAAAGTAGGTCAGCGCATTTCGGTGGTGGATGTTTGTCCATCGTCCCTTCGGTCCTCGGACAGGATAGTGTAATTTTACTGTAGGTATTCGATTTGAATGCAATATGATTGCATTCGATAAAAAAATGAATTTGAGCGAAAGATCTTTTTTATTTAATTTTATTCGTTTCTATTGTGATAAACAAAGCAGTAATTATTTTATATTACCTACATAATCGTGAAGGTGTACATTTTTTCTCCTTTAACCGCTTTTATTTCGAAAATCGAAAAATGACCTCTTTAAAATACTAGCTCAAAAACATAATCTTTCAGAAAATACGCTACACTTGTACTTTTGAGCAAGTTTAGGGGGAGAAAAAGTGTTTACAGAATAAAAAAGAAATAAACATTATTGTAAAACCAATACATTTCTCGCTCCGCTCAGAATCTAAAATAGCTACATTATTATTTTTCTAAATGTCTTACGAGTATAATATTATATATTATACCATGATTGTTTTTCACACCCGCAAAACAATTTTTTTCAATGAAGTTTACTATATACGTTTTAAATAATTTATCATCGAATTTCATAAACATAATGTGTTCGAAGTAATGTTTATCTTAATGCTATTACAATATATAATAATACAGAATCACTAATAGACGACGTATTATGTACCTAATGGAGTTTTGGTCGATTGTCAATTTTTAGAAAGTGGTATTTTTACTACTATGTTTACAGTGTTTAAATTAAAAAAAAAAAATGTATAATATATTTCGATCAATAGTGTTGAATTTCAATAATCTGTATTTAAAATACCGCGAGTAAAAAAAAAATTTAAAAAAAAATATCTAGGTAATACTAAGAAAGCTGTTTAAATACCAATAGATATATTTACTCAAATACCTCAAAAACATTGTATAAAATTGCGTCGCGCATATTAAATACAGCGTAATAAATAATAACACATAATAGGTGTACAATATCGTCGCATAGCGAGTACAAAAGCCGGTATGAAAATTTTGCTTTAAAACTAACATCGCATAATATGGTTTTATTGCAGTCTCATTCATCGCATACCTGTATGAATTGAACGGGTTGGTTATCATTTTGTATATTTTAATAATGCGTTCCGGAACAACCCGACAAAGTCATAAACCCGCTGGCTGCTAATGCATACGTTAGTATGAGGTACTTAAATAATATTATACTACTTACATTATATTGTGATATTAACCATTGACAATTATAATTTATCGAGTTAATTTATGCATTAATTATTTAATTTGCATTGTACGGCACAACTACTAAATGTGTTTAACAATCCCGATAAGTAAAATGTGTTCAAATAGAATAATATGCTTGTGGGTTGAATGTATAATCAATATCGATTTAATTCCATTATATTTTCTTTTACTAAGGTGCTATTATAATTTTGTCTTTATAAATACACTCTACGGGAATAATTATCCTGTCATGTAAAATAATTTTGATTTTTTTTCCAAGTTAATAGAGACAAATATTCTTTAGTTCACATAATATTTTAATCTCAAACTTGTAAAATAAAAAGACAATTTAAGCTTTTTTTTTTTAAAAATAAGTATTTAATTTGGCCATTTTAAATAAAATAAAACAAAAAATCGGAATTCAATTCGGGTTGTATAAAGTCTGCACGCCCACATACAAACAAACATAGGTAGGTATATTATACATAGATAGACACCAAACAATATAGAAACATTATTTTAGGAACCTATAGTATAATACTGCAGCGCTTCGTCAATCAGAGAACCATCCCTTGGGCACTACTCTGATTAGACCAGACAAATTGGAAATGTAAACTTGTTAATTTAAGTTTAACAAAATGAACGCTGTTGTTTGAACGTTTCATTTAACGTCGACCACTTTGTATAGTAAAACTTATGATTTGTTTATTATAGTTTTATTAAAAATTGTATTCTATTAGTACACTTTTATCTTAATAAAAAAACACAATAAAATGTAAGTAAATTTACCATATAAATTGTTTTATTTTTATTATCGAATATTTAAGCTAATAATAATGTATACTTGCAGACGATAAGTTATTAATAAACACACTTTGTCTAGATAGGTAAAGTAATTGATAATTGAGTAGGTTGTTCAAGTACGAACTAACGAAGTACAGTTGTTGTGATATTAAATTAAATTCGTTTTGATCTACAAGTATATAGGTAGGCGTTGAAAATCATAATTTTAATCGAATCGAGATTCGGCTAATTCGCGTGAATTCGCGTGCAATGGAGTTGTTTCTTGTTCTTTAAAAATATAAGACGTGTTACGTTGCGTGGTACGTATCGTTGTTTTTTGTCGTTATTTTTGTAGTAGTACCTATACCCTTGAAATTGTTTTTGGCGATACAAAAGTGACGCCTCAGAGGGTTGCATTTTAATGCAGGGTATTCCTATTTATTTTATTGACCGATAAACGCGTTTTCTAAAACAAAAAAAACCCCGTCATTGTAAAACCAATAATATTCGCCTCTCGCGCACATCTTTTGGAACGTAAAATAAATTACTTTTTGAAGACTGGCGTATTACTATGTACGTAGCACGCGTATACGGAAACGCTTCAAGTCTCCCCGCTGTTGTACGAACATTACAACCGGGGCTTATGTGTCGTATTATATATAGTATATACGCATCGTAAATTTTCTACATATGAATCGTTTTCAAAACGTATACCTATATACGTCATATGCATACAGTGTTATATTATAGTGTAGGCACTATGGGTTACACGCGTGACGTGCTGTTGTACACGTCGCCGTTGTCGCGCGATGTGCGCACAAATGAAATTTCGGATTGTGACGCGGGGGCAAGGCAAAAAGTGTGCGAGCAGGTATAAAAAATGCAATATCGGGTGATTATTAAATTTGCACTGCATCAGTCGTCGTATTCGATATGTGCGACAAACCGATCAGATGTACAGAGCGAACCCAAGGAACCGGAAGTAAAACATACTAAGCGTTTACACGCTTGCAATGTACATAAACGTGTACAGTGTACGGTATACGATATTATATTATAACGGATCTCGCCGAAATGCCAAGTCTGCAGGAGAAGAGGGAACTGCGAAAACCAATACTAACCGTACTGGCTTATTCGAATTGCCATCGTCGTAAGTCTGCACATGGGTACTTATATACATATATTTTCATATAAACTCTCGAACAACAGTAGACACACAATTCACGGGGACACGATTTTACAGTCCTAATGGTATATACGTAACTATATTTTTACCATCCGTGCTGAAAACGAGGCCTATTTTTCCGACTCGTAAATCTCCTTCAATCGGTTATTTCAGTTTATGTTTCTAGTCTGTAAATCGTGGACAATCGTTAGGTTAGGTATATACAGTGTTATTATCATACCAGTGTTATAATACGTAACGAACACGATAATATTGCGTTAAGGAATTCGATGAATCTACTTTTTCAGCTATCGACTGTTATTAAATTAATGATGCCAAACATTGTAAATTATATCGTCCTTTCTTATGATAAATTATTTTGTCTGGTAAAATATTATACATTATTACTTTTTAAAAATTATAAAATTATCACATAATTAACTCGTAAAAAATATGAGCACAAATTTACGGTGAACAGAACAATTTAAAACTATCCAACTTTTAATTTGCAAAATAATATTTTCGTAGAAAGGTTAAAGGTAAAATAAATTGGGAATACAAGATTAAGTAATGAGAAGCACTCAAGACTGCGTTACAATTACTATGAAAAATATGATCGACATTAATGTGATTAACTGTGTAAATATTCATCACAAAACATTTTTAACGACACTTCATATTTTATAATTTAGAATTAGATGTAATTTACAACGCATCAATAACGAGAATTTATTACCATAAAACGTAACGTCGGAAGAGTTGTTAATATAGTTTAATGCGATTACCGACATTTTTAAGTGCTCGGTATTATGATGAAAGGAAAAACCTTCCGTGGGTGGCGTCGAAGAGGTTTTGATAAAAAAACAAAATAATATATAATATTACATAAGCGAATATAACTAAATAATAATATGTTAATGACTTGACTATTCGTAAAAGGCGCTAAACTTGCTACCGTATTCTGAGAAATATTTTTAAATTCATCTACCAAATACTAACTATATTGAACTTGTAAACGAAATATCTGTCGAATCTTGTACTTGAATCATAAATATACTTTAAATCATCGGAAGTTTGGTGATTACTGTTAATATTTGTTATTTATTTTAGAAGTATATGCGTCTATACGATATTATATTCTATGCGCATTACGAGTGTGTGTATACTCTTTCGTATTATCTTTTGTGTAAATGTGTAATAGTATTAACGTAAGGCAAATGTATTTCATCGTACACTTGATTATAATAATATTACATCGAGTGTGAGAAATACAACTTTGTATGTGTAATTCCTCCCTCTTGAGATGCAGTTCGTAGAATAGGTTTTCATTACGTGCGATAGTAAACTAAAATATTAAGGAACAATATCATACAGAAGCAAGGTCGCTATATAATCGAATAATTTGTTATTCTATAGAACGATTGAAGTAATGATAATTATATTTTCAGTATAATAGCATTGGATACAAATAATAATAATTCGTAAGTTATCCTGTTCCTGTCTTGTTATCTCGTGATTTTTCAAGTATTGTATCTTTCGAATATCATATGGGCTAACAATCTAGGTGAATTTAGGACTATATAATGGATCAATTATTGTTTAGTTAAAATTTTAATGAATGAATTAAAGAAGTCATATCCCCTCGACAAGAACTCTGAGTATTTTTATTATTATTTTAATAAATATTATAGTTGCACTCAAAAATGTAAGAAATTGAAACTATGTACAAACATAATTTATTTAAACAGTACTTATGTATGATAATATTTTTTGTTATGTGACATTGATCCATTAATAATTTAGGCAAAAAAAAAAAAAAACAACAATATTATGATGCTGCACAGTATAGAATATTATGCGATGCAAAAGCGATTTTATTTTGTGGTGTAAAGATTCAAAGAGAACGGAATCGATCTGTCGTATAGCTATTATTATATGCAATCCTATTTTGGTGGCTATAGGTACCAAAATATTATTATTATTGCGCATTTTCGTAATCAGCTCACGTCCCGAATACCGTTTTGTTTCTAATTCCATTACGCGACGACGATTCGACCGAGTCGATACAACTATATAATGGTACACCTACGTACAGAGATTATTGTCGAATTAAATACTTACGCTGTATTTCCAAGCGTGCAAGTACATGATGAGGTCTTTTGGTTTCGGGTCCCTGAATTTCACCCGACATTCGTAGCAATGAGGGTCGTGCGTGAGCTTCTCCGCGTCGAAATCCATGTCCGGCACGTCTTGTCCCGTCTGCGTGGACACGTTCAGTGCATTATCGTACTGTAACTGTAGCTGATTGGTTTGTCTGCCCTTTATCTGCAACTGATGGTGTTGTTCCAGCAACGGTTCGTTCTTCTTAAAACCTTGTAAACAACAATAATACAATATCAAAACCGTCGCAGTTTGGCATTGTGTTTTATGCAATAGTTATTCACAATCGCACCGCTATGTTTTATTATAGCGATGATATCGCTGTTGTTGTTGTTGTTACCCAAACCCAGGTATAAAGTATTTTTCATCATAGTATAATAAATATACTTTCCGATTATCGTTATGTAAGTAATATTATTTATACGATTTGTCATGATCAAACAAATAATTGATTAAAAAGTAATTTACCATGCATTAAATTATACTCGGCGAATAGATATATTACTGAGAAGAATTGTTGGGAATAGAAACTTGTATTGTACGTAATAAATACGCAGTCAAAAAAGAATAGAACAATTTGTCTCAAAATCGTTTTCTTCTATTATTTATTTTCTTATTTTCTCGTTTCAAAAAATAAATCATCACTTATATCCCACAGATTCCATGATATTGTTGTATGAGTATTCTCATTACAGTTGTAATGAAATGCTTACTATCGTTACATCTAGCATAGATTTCTTATACTTATTACACTTATGTATAAAACGAAATTGAAAAATCAAAAATAACCTTCGTGAAATTTTGATATGTTATCTAAATGTACGTATTGTATAATATTATTTTAGGATTTCGTATAGATATTAATCTATGTTTACAACTGAGTTAGTTTATTTTTTTCATATAATCTGATAAATTGTTGATTATTATAAATTGGTTAATTAAAAAAAAAAAAAATTAAGATTTAATAAAAGTTGACATTTTTTAGCTGATATTTTTTCAAACATATATATTGAGAAAAAAATATGAATAAATTTGTTTTGATGAACTTAAAAATGTATTTAAAATAATCATTTTAAACATTTTTGATATTCGTGTAGTTATTTAATATTAAATGTTTTAATTTTACGATAAAATATACATTTATCCATTATTTAAAATTTATGAGACACTAGGGTTGATCTTACAATAACAGGAATCATTCTACATAAGAATACGATTTTAAATCCAAATAGTAATAATGATGAAGCCACGCTAAGCCATTTTCTCAAGAGACTTGATTCATATATAAACCTGAGCATTTTCAAGGATCGCAATAATAGAAACAAAGATACGAAAGCACAACTGAGATATAATGAAATATGGTATGTGCATTGTGTTATTATATATCCGTTTTTAAATTAAAGATTTTTTCCGGTCTAATTTTGAAAACTGAAATGATTTTAATCAACCACATAATATATATTTTGTTTGGTTGTAGATTAAACATACTATATACTTAATGAGCATAGGACAATAACGCATTTTTGCTTTTGCAATGGTGCAATTTTGTTTTATAATAGAAATGAGTATTCTATAGTATACAACAATGAATGCAAGTATTAATTATTATATAGTTTGATAAATATGGTTTTAGTATTTCCGAATCGGTCAATTGCACTTGTAATCAATAAGGTGAACAATCAAGTGTTTACCGGTGATATGCAATTTTGCTATTACAAATAAATCTAAATATGTTAACTAAATATTAGTCTTATTGAGGTACATATCGAATTCATGGTATTGAAATTTAACAACAAATAATTGATTGCAAAACGATAAGTGATGGTTTCATAAATGATTGTACTTATTACCAACGGGGTACTCTCATTAGTCGGCATTGTTGAATACAATTAACTAATAATAGGTAGGAAAACGTTCATTTATATATTAATATAATTATAATGTGCAGCAAATGAGTATTCAAAAATTTAATATGTTAATTCATAATAGGAATTCATAAATACATTATGCGACTTCAAAATTAATATATTTATAGTATAAAGAATTTTCATATTCATAGAAATACAGAAAATAAATAAATATTACCATGGCCTTGACCACAATTGAATGTTACTCATTGACAAATATATATTTTTTAAATAAACTGATTAATTGACTTGGGTCTGAGAATTTATACCGATTCGTTATTCAGTTATCATAATTCAAGTAAATTAAATAAAAAGGTTTATATTATTTTATGTGTTCTAAATAACTTATTTAAGATTTAAGGGTATAATATGATATGTGATAGATGTGTAGAAAATGTGATCTTGTAAAATACTATACCTAACATTACAGTTAATATATTAAGTTGTAGTAGATGAGATCAGTTATGAATTTGTTTCATACTTTAGTGTGAATACACATGCGGATGTAACTATATTGCCTATACAAAGCGCCGTCTTATAATTAATCTAACTATATTGTGTACAATAATATTATTATTATTATGTCAAAAAAAAAAAAAATTAACAAACGGTTACGCAAAAGGTATCATATTTTTATTTGTATCATATTATTGTACATATTTCAAATTTTTGTATTTTAGAAACCATACTAGGTAAATATAATCGTGTCAATTATTTTATTTTCTACAGTGTTGTGTTTTAGTTGTATATAATTATTAAATAAAATTATACAAATATAGCTAATACTGCAGTGGAACGAAATCATACGTAAAATCTAAAATCTAAAATTCTATTTAAGGTATACGCTTTTAGATTTTACATTTTTTTTCTATCGCGTAATAAGGTTTTATTATTTTTCTTCGTATGAAAATGACTAAAATACGTGTTGCTGTGGTCACACGGGTATTGGAAATAATCCAAAAAAAAATAATACGGCTGTGCACGATGGTTTGAAAAAACTTTGCCAATAGATTCATCCGGGTGACAGTAATAAAAAAATACCGACAACTGTCCGTGATGAATAGGACAACTTGTTGACGAACAAATAGTTTATGATAGGGTTTTACAAAGTACGTGTTAAACACTAAAAAAAAAACTATTATTTTTATAACTATTATCGCGCATAAAATAGATTCCACGACCTTACGTTACTATTCGTTGCTGCCACATAATGAATGCCATGTTTTTGAGAAATCGCTTAAAAGTGGAATTTATTCTCTGTGAATTTATTGAAATAAAATACAAAAGGCGGACAAAGGGTACTGTGCTTCGCTGTAAGGAAGTGACACTGTGATATATGAGTTGAATTTTAATTCAATGATATACCACTGGATACGAAAAACGATTCTGAGTGGAAACGGTCTATTAGCCTATATCACAAAGTATATATTATCATGTTATGTTTATTGATACTGCTATTAGATAAAGTAATTTATTTCGTTATTAGATTATTAATACAGTAAGTTGAAATGGTTTTTACTGAAAACTCAGTATTTTAAAATATGATTGGGAGTTTAAAATATAATATAATTTTTATATGAATAATGTTGTTTAAATTATAGTAAAATGATGAATTTCGCTATACATAGTATAATTTTTTTCAGTTGTAATATCATTGGCGTTAAATTAAAATAATAATATTTAACACTTCAATTTTTTTTGCTAATAATATTTAGTTTTAAATATGTTAAAATGACAATATTGGTACGAATAACGGTTGAATGTGTTTTGATGAACAACGCACAATATAAAAATATAATAATATATTGTAAGAATGAAAATATAATTTTTTTTTTAATATTAGATAATTAATATTTACTTTTTACGAATATTTATTAGTTAATTTGTATATTATGTGTATTAATACACCCTGCTTACTTGGAGGTGATTTTTTTCCTTCGTCAACGACGTCTACATCTTTCAATATCGGCATTAGTTCCGAGTCACCGTCCATGCCCAACCAATTTTCGGCGTTGTGGATATTTATCAAATCGTGAATCAGTTGCTCATCTGACTTGCCGATAACGCCACCGCGACCTTTTTCTGGGCCGAACACTACGTGGTTGTACAGAGGGTCGTTCTTTACGGGAAAGCCTGCGGATAACGGTTATAAATGCACAATATAATATTAAGAGGATCAAGTGGTCGGGTTTTAAGGAGCTCAATATGATCAATTTGAAAAGTGTGAGATGTACTACATAAGAGTAGTTATATACCGTTTATATCGCATAACATCCGAGCCATTTATTTTATTTAATGGTTTTCTTACTTTTTAAATGCATTTGTCACATGTTCATTAAACAAATGTTACATTTTTTTTTTAAATTTTAAGATCTTGTATAAGGGCAGCTAAAATGGTAAAATTTCAGAAATAGGAAATTACGGGTTAAGTTTTTGATAAATTCAGATTTGTTTTCAGAAATGTTACATTTCAGATGTTAATGCTGTATTATAGTTTGATCGGTATGATAGAAAAATTATTAGTGGTTTTGGTACAAAATAATGCCTGTTCGCGAGTCCTAGAAACGTAATCTATTGGCCACACTAAACGTTAATGTAATTTACTTTATGAAATATTAATATACTAATTTGAAATACAGTAATAAATAATATTCACAGTATGTGTAATTTATGTTAAAAATCACAAGCGTCTTACCTAAGTATTGAAGGTGTACCCTGATCTGATGCATGCGTCCCGAGTGTGGGAAGCACAGGACCACGCTGATGTTGGTCTTTTCGTTGTAGCCCACCAATTGGAATGTCGTCGAACAGTTTTTACCCTTGTTGGATACCTTGCACACGCCTATTTTGTAGCTGACCACTTCGATGGGATGATTGCACTCGATAGTTTGTCTAAATTACACAACGATATTATAAAAAATAATGTATTATTATAATATTGTGGCATTACGCAACACGCTGCGGGATATAATATAATTGAAGTCGATCTGCTTATAATAATAATAGACCACATAATATGAAATGTCTATAAAATATTGTGTATACGAGAACGACGAGTAAAGGACACTATAGTTTTATAATAATATAAGATATAAATCTAGCACGATAAATAAATTAAATCATAACTCAGTAGCTATATTAAGACTTATAAATAAGTCATAATTATTTTAAAAAATACTTCCACGTCTTATTGACACATTGATCAAAGCATTATAAATTTTAAAATACTTATGTCATTTTTTTTTAAATCTAAAATCCTTGGAAATGTTTTTCACTATCTATATGCTAATAACCGGAGTTGAATGATAAACTATACTTATTTCCATTAAAATCAAAGAATATAATGATTTTTCTCCATAGCACAGTTCGTAATTTTAAAACACATTTTAAAATGTAATAATAAAGAAAATACAATGATATCACACAGAACAAATTTTCGTTAATCACATAATATAATATTATTATTTACCATACTTTACATATTATATTATACACTTATATCGATTTACTCAACGGTATGTTTGGTCAGCATTTGTTGTATCACACGACACAAGCGTTTTATGATCGATGATTATTAATATTACAATTACAAAAAATTTACCATCAAAACGTCAATGCGTATCGTATCAATATAGCTAGTTTCTCCTGTGCGCAGTTCTGTACTAATATCGCGCCAGCGGTCGGTACATTTTACAACTTTCGTACTGATATATTATATTTTTTAACATAAAAACAATATAGTATGACGTATACTCACTCGGGAAATCTCCCTTCTACCCGGCACACGTACTGTTTGTTCACCTGTCTGTTGCGGATCTGTGCCTCCATGATGCGGGCGTACCGGGGCGTCCGGCCGAACATCAACAGACCGCTGGTCAACCGGTCCAGACGGTGTATAGTCCTGAGATTTCTCAGGTTGTGCTCCTTGGCCAACACAAACACCACAGTGTTGTGACGATAACGACCGCATGGATGAACCTATAAAGACAACGGTAATAACAGTTATTGTCACGCGACGGACCAGTGAGTTATGATATAATAATATTGTTATATAGTGCGCAGAAACTGTCGGTGGACTCGAGTTGGTCACTGCAGGTTAAGTATAGACGATTAACTATAATATATATGAATACAATTTCAAGAGTTTGGAAAAGAAAATGTTAACATTACACGTTTAAAATGTTAGGTAGTGTATTTTCATCGCCGCCTAGTTGGTCGGGCGCAATTATTATCAAATCGGTGGTCAATTTTTTCACTTTCACTTTCAAAAAAAAAAAAAAATAAATAAATAACGTCACCGTTGTTAATAATATTGAAACTATAATGTAGAATTCTCACACGACACTCGGGAGTGGACCGAAAAAAAAATCACCGTTCTTTAAAAGCGATGAGGTGGTTTTGGTGGTGTAGATAATATTATATGATACAAATTAAGTTACCGGAATGCTCGCGGGTTTGTTAACTACCACGATGTCGTCGTCCATGTGCACGATCGTGATTGGATCGTTGGTCACCGGTACTTCATGTCTGTAACATAAATATACATTAAATACACACATACACACACACATAAGCGAGCGTTAACGCGTGTCATTTGTTTAAATTCCTACATCAGTGTAAAATAAGCACAAAGAGTTTTTAGATTTTAAAGCGTCTTTATCCACGGCGTCGGCTGCGAAGGTGCCTAGCCGGTCTATCGATTTTTGTCGAGTTAAAAAATCACCATCAGACAACCCCACATAATGATATCATAATAGTTCACTGAGAAATGGTCTATAAACATGTTCTATGTTCCCGACCACCCCATTTCGGAATTTTGAAACAAAATTAACTCCATTCGTTTGTACTTTTAATCCCGTCGTCTGTACACAAACCTTTTCCAAGTTATACAACTTTCAAAGGTCGATAAACAATTCGTACGGTAGATGGATTTTACCTATACCCATACCGTCACCGACCGAGTTGTATGTACACATTTTAGACAGCTAATCAAGTCTAACCTGAAGCACCGATAGGTTAGGTTCCCAATGAACCGATATAATAATAGTATAGACTATAGGCATTAAAATACAAATACAGATTGGAATTTATACTCGACCACATATTATGTTTCGTTATAGAAATGTATTTTACATGTATTTATGTAAATTGTATGAGTATATGCAAAAAAACATAATAGTAAAGTTTGATAAAATAAATATACATTTTTAATTAAATTTATAACTTACTACTACTGTAAATATTTATAACTTAAAATTATTATTAATTGCTGATGTAGATATACTTTGTGTGTGTTTATCGTCTATGTTGATTGAAAACTTTATGTTTATTATTTGAAATTGTTGTAAGTATAATTTATTTTTGTAATAAAAATGATGGTGTTTTGGTTAAAAGGATTTGAAATGAACTATCTTTGCTACTGAAAAGGCCCATATTTTCATGTAAATGTACTGAATGATAATATGGTTATACGACAAGTACTTTTAAAATACGTTTTTGTCTTGTGCTTTTTTTTAATTGTACTGCAATCGAAACGTTTAATAGATTTGAATTTAAACATCTTAAACTCATCAAAATTCGACTTTTAAAATGTATAAACGTCCGACCTTAGTGGTCGTTGTGGTTAAAAATTTCAGATTTTTTTTTTTTTTTTTAAGGGTGTGAGAAGTTGGAGACACAGCATGTACCTACAGAAAACGGCGCCAACGCATTGACAGTGATAAAGACAAGAGATAAAAACCAAAACGCCATATTATAATATGCGAATACGTAATAATCGTTAACCCAAAGGAAACAACATTACATTACTCGACAGTCCGAATGAAATGAACTGTCAAAATAATACGACGCAGAGCGTAGTATAATGAATATAATACAGCTCGTGTATGAGCAAAATTTGTCGCGTCTCGGTGTGTGTTTCGTCGGCAAGGGGTCATAAATTTTAGCTAACCTCAAGCTGAATCGCGTTTAAAAGCAAAGTTGAACTGGCGTTTGCGTATATTACACAATACCTAGATAATAATGTGCGGTCCCACAATGTGTTGTGCAATGGGAAACGCCGTCGAGTAAATAAATTAAAAACAATAATAAACTGAAGAAAGAACGACGCCAGTCGTCGTATCTCGTCGTAGGTTGCTAAGTAATATAATTATATTAGAGAGTAGTATATTACAAGGTAATTCACCAATCACGCTTACACTCATTATATATGTTTCTTAATTAATTTATTTATTTAAATTCTGATTTTTTGGAATTTTAAAATATACTTAAATATCATAATTTCAACTATTCATATTTTTATAACACTTAATAAGGAGTGTTCCGTGGCGATACAACATTTTTTTCTCAACGATTACTATTTTTTTCACTGTAATTTATTGAGTATAGGTACTTAGATGATTTTGTTGTTGATGATTTTAACGTTTAAAAATCAAAATTAATATGAGTAGTTCTGAGTTATTGAACTATATTATATTATACATAAAATTATATTCCTTAAAACTGGTTTTGTAGAAATATAAAATATTAAAATCAGTAAATATCTTTTATATATTATAAAATAATGTTGATAGATTAATATTAATAAATATTAAATATTAATTACTAACAATTTCAATTCAGTAATGTGATTAATAATTTTTGGAGGACAAAGGGTAGCTCTAATTTGTATAAAAGAAGTTGATACGGTAAATAGAACACTCTTAAAAATGTAAGAATATGGCCATATAATTAAATATTTAAAAGTAAAAAAAACCAAAATTTGAATAAATTTGTTATCAAAGGAAAAACAGGGGGGGGGATGAATATGCTCGAAATCCACAAAAAATACGTATTTTATTGCGAGAATAGGTAGTGACATAAATATTTAAATACATATTTTTTCCTCTTATTTTCTTGTCGACGTAGCGAGATCGTCGTCGGACAATGTATGCTCGTACCGCTTGACAATTGAAAAGGGGGATCTCAGGTCACGGTACCACGCGTGCGCCGATCTACTATTATGTTGTTCTGTAAGTTATTTTATTTTTATTTTTTTGTAGTTTTTAAGTATCCATCGTAAGTGTGAGTGGTTTTTATATTTTACTAAATCGTATGTATATAATATGTGTGTGTGTGTGAGTGTGTGTGTGTGTGTGTGTGTGTGTGTGTGTGTATTATGGGGTGTTTCATCGCGTTTGTCTTCGGCATTACTACTTTTCTCGCGTACACGCTAGTCCTGTTTCAACGATGTCTGCTTTATGAAAATCACTTTAAATAAAGCGGGTAATGATTTGGAAAATCATATTTAGAAAATACTAAATGCAGAATAAAGTTTATTGTCTAGAACAAGAGCGGTGTAACATCCTGTACACCACCTACACATAATAATAATTATTATTTTTATTTATCGTTTTTTTTTCTAAAGCTAAATACCTATATTATACGCATGGTAATTGTATATGCGCAGAAGGTACTCTTATATTATATAGTAATTGGGAAATTTTTTTAGGACAATTTCAACACGTCCGTAATATATAACGCGCGTACAATAACGATATAGCCGATGTAATCAAGATCACGGTACGAGTTTCGAGAGCGTTGGAAACAATACGAACAAATGTGTTTGAGTATACGCATGTACTCTGCCGTATCGGATAAATGCAGGCAGAAGACTAGGTCGTTACTTTCGTAGATGAGGGTTTCATTTTTTTTCATTCATTCATGTACCTATATAATATGGATATGTCAATTTTATCAAACGCCAAGATGAAACACCGGGTGACAATATGAAATAATTTAATAATGAAAAAAAAAAAAATCTATATATTTATATGGCGACTGCACCGAACGTCATTGTATAGCGCGTGAAACGTTGTGTGCAAGCTCGAGTATACGAACACCATACGAACGCCACTGGCGTTGTTGCCTTAAAACGAATATACATTTTCAAACACACATAGAACGAGTACCTATACTTCTATCGGATAAACGTATTTTGTTTTTGATCTGATCACGTGCCTAGCTATTTACCGATACATACTCGGTTTCGTGTTAAAAACAATAAGTGTCGCGTTGACGTAGACAATTGATAAAAGTCCTAGATAATTTATTTAGTTAGGTTAAGCCTATAAATTAACATTGTGGACGAACGAATAGAAAAAAAAGGCCAATGTTTTATGTAATTACGTCGTGCAGGGACACTGATAATAAGATTATTATTTAGAAAATAATAGTGCACAGATATACGCGCATAAGGATAATAAATGTGAACATTTCAGAAATGTTTGTGATAACAACAATACTGCATGCTGTAGGGTAATGTGAAACGCTCGATGAAACATAGTGGTTGGTTGGGTAAAGGGTAATTAACAGAGCAGCCATTTTCTAAACGAGGCCGAAGAAAAATCACTACGAGCATAGATAATAATATGAAATATTAACGATATAATATACGTAATAATAATAAATTATTAAACGGATAATATTAATTACGACTCTATTCGTTTCGTAATTAATATTATATTATATAATAACACGTAGCTAGTTCAAGTTTATAGTTTATGATTTTAAAATAATTAATATTTTTTGCACGAAAAAACTATACAGTTTTTTTTTGTGGTGACGTACTTAAACAAAATATATACATACATCGATGAGTGGTGTTCATTGCAATTGATTTTTTCTTTTTATTTTAAAAAGACTTGGAAATGCTGTTATGGTAAGACATATGGGTACATACTAATAATATTATTATACATTGTTAGAGATGCTTTCTGTATTTTAAAACGTTAATAGCTATGGTGGTTTGTGGTCATGCATTCATTTCCCTGCACAAAGCAGCGCATAATGGTTGTAAAAAGAAACAGACCTTTTAGAATATAATATAATTTCAACATTACTTTAAATTTCCCCTTCTAGGCTTCGGGTCTAGGGACGTTAATTATTAGACATTGTACACTTTACAAAGTTGGTGGGATTTTTTTTTGTCATAGTCCTATTTTTGGGTTAAGCAATATTATTATAATAACATAATATACACCATTTCGAGGATAGATTGTACTGGTGCAGGTGCAGGTTTCCGTGGAGGGAGGGTTGTTTTCCAAAAGGCTACGCTTACACAGGTTGTTTCACTAAGCATGATAATGGATAGATGTATTTAAATTTTGTTTTTAACTTTTAAGTACACATAATAGGATCTTATTTTCAAGTTCTCAGATTTATTATACCATCGCCAAATAATGTTTTGCGGTGATATCAAATTATGTTCGTATTATTTTTTTTTGTTAATTTCGAAGTATCTAAATCAAAATTCAAACTACTTATTAGTGTTGAAGTTATTTAACTTATCAAAAAACTATCTCTTATGAATAAAATATATAGGGTTTAATTTGAAAAAATAAAGTTCGCATTGCCATAAGATACTCCTGAAATGGTATAAAAAATCTAATCATTTAAAAATATGGTCCTCAAATAAAATTAAAAATCAAAATTTTAATACAATTTATTACAATTCAAGAAAAAAATATGGAGTTGAGCATGATTGGTGAATCACTCTGTATTCGCATATCATACTAAACATCAATATTTAGGTAACTGATATAATATATTATTATGTCGTACGCTGTACGCTGAAGGATGTATAACAAAATGTGACATACCTGTGAACTACGTTAGCCAGTAGATCGTTGTGTTTCAACTTGTATTGCGTGTCCACTTTTTGATAATTTACGGTCAACGAACCAGATTTAATGCAACGCTCCTGCGAATGAAAAAAAATCAATATTTAAAACTTTAAAATAGTATACAATAATAAATCACGTACCGATTACATGGGTATATAATGGGTAATATTATGCAAGTTTCGTATTTTGCAAAAACAAATACGACGTTATTTAAAGATTTTTTTTTTATCGATAGAACATAAAAACCTAGAAGCTATTTACACAAAGAGTAAATCGGTTAAATACCTAAATATAAAAGGATACGAAGGATTAATATAAAGAGTGTCACACGTTTTTTTTTACATATATTATATATTGGACATAATACATATTAATAATGCAATTTGACTATGTCATAATAATAATGAATTATCATGGAAATTGGTGCATATCATTATGTTTTATTCAATACATTGTGGAGGGCGAATTAGATTTTTTTTCACAATTAATTTAAAATTAATTTTTATCATTGTTTAAATTTATACGAAATGTACACCGTGATAACTTCTAGAAAACAATTTACTGTAAAATGTGCTGTACGCGAAATAGGCGATAGTAAATAAAATATAATATATAAGTAGGTACTCACGTATTCTTCAGCGGGATGTGCTCTGAACTCCCTGGCGAACACGTCCAGTATATTTTGATTTACCCATCTGCCTTTGGTGAATGTAGTGAATGTAAAATAGTACGGGTAAACTTTTCTCAAACCTAAACGAGGATGAAATAATGTGAGTATATGATATACCTTACACGTTTCCTCAATACCATTTTCGACTTTCCGACAGCCGCTGCCATATGTGAATTATGATTTAATATGTTTTTTTAGCATTTTCAGTATACTTTAAGACCATATTTTCATATACTTTTTTAAATTTACTGCCATATTTACCCACCGTTTAAAGAGTGTAGACGTATAAAATTAATATTCTCTAATGTGAACAATTGAATGATCGATTTTTTCTAAAATGTTGTTGTGTCTAGAAAAGGATTAAAACGAGTAGTTTCTAAGATGTTAAACCTAATAGATATTTAAGTTTAAGGATAACGGTAAAATGTATTTAATATTCAGACTTATACTCAGATAATTTTTACTAACTTTACGATTGTATTATTGTTATATAAATAATTATACAATTTTCAAATAATTATTCTCGCCATGTCTTTTAACTTCCCAGTTTTCATAGAGTATAATTCTTAGAACACAAAGTTTAATAATTCAGAAAGTAATCGTTTGAATTTTGATTTATTTATCTATATATAAATATCATCTTCTTAATAATTTATAATAATAAAGGCAAGGTTTAAATTTAAAAAAAAGATGTTTGTGTATCTAGTAAACTCTTAAAATCGCATAAAAAATTTAAGTATTTGAGAGTATGGTTTTTAAATGTATACTTAAAAAATTACAAAAACAAGATTTTTAATTAAATGTTTTATTAAAAGAAAAATATGAATGCTGCACTCTGTGTATTGTTATATTATTGTTTTGTATTTTTACCGTTTTCGATATAGTACGACGTCTCATTGTATCTTTCATCGGTAAATCCGGGACGTTTCGCTTTCAGTGCTTTAGTTTCCAACTTGGCCTGCAAAACCACAAAAAATTATTCACATTGTATATTAATAACACCAAGATATTATATTCAGTGTTGGATAAATATAAACTTTAGTTAAATTTTGAAAATCTTTTCTTGTTTATTGAAGATATTTCTATTATATGGTTAAATAAGAATATTAAGAATATTTATAAAAGTTTTTCATATTTAAAATTCATTATTGCACACAAACACTAAGACAATGATGATAATCTGAAATAAATAAATATTATATTATATCTGGTATGTATGATTCTTAAAAATATTTATTTGACTTTGTTGTATGAATTTATCAACTCAATGGAACCAAATATTTTATACAATACACAATACGCAGATACCTTTTTAAATGATTAAATTCATATTTTATTCACCTTAAAATTTTTAATAATTTTTGTCTTTTGTGTACAGTGTTTGTTATGCTGAGACAAATGTTTGGAGTTCATAATATATTTAAACGTTTAAGTATGTACCTACCTTTAATACTGTTTTTAAATATTTGTTTTTTTTTTTCATTCATAATTTGCATTAAAAAGGTTGCGTTAAAAGGCAGAAACGTATGACTAAAATTTTCATACAAACTCAATACCATATATTATAATTAGATTTCATCGCTATACCTATATATTTACAACCTATGTACCTATACACTTATTTTTATTTTAATCAACTAAAATATCTTTTTTTAACCTTTATTTACGCGTGACGTATTTTTCAATAGACCTAAAATCGTTTCAAATACTATACAAACATAATATACGAAAAAATAACATTACGATTTATACCATAATTGTTATGGCTAAACGGTCACATTTTCAATTCACCATTGGATTTTGGTAGATACATTATTTTCTATACGTAGTTTGTGATTGTAAGTCAACTATATTTTAGTTTATCTATACTTAATTCCCGTCTACGCGCAATGTCAGCGATATCGAAAGGGAAGTGCCTTCTTTTATTATTATGTAGGTACCTATACTTTGTCAGGGGAAAAAAAAAGGTCATATTATATGGAAATCAATAAGCCCGGAACTATATTATATAGTATGAAATGGAAAATATTATAATTTATAATATATACATAATACATATGTAGTGGAAATATTGTGGAATATTATTTTCGATTTCAGTATAATACCTATCCTTAGACAATACAAAATACATTGTCAATATCTGTGTTGATTATTTTAAAATAATATGTAATAATAACAATAATAATAGTAAAAATATATCATCGTTAGTATCATATTCTTTCTACTCTGAAATTTAGAGTTGTGTATCACGCATAATACAACTCAAAACTGTATAAAATATTTTAATGTATAATATAATAATAATATTATGATTGTTAAGAAAGCATAATAATATAATATTATATAATATTTAAAACGCGTCGTAAATGAAAAAAGAAACGGAAAGTTATTTCGTACTTTATTTTTATTGTTTATTAAACAATTTTATTAAAAAAAAAAAAATCAAAACGCGAACCTCCTTAAATTATACTTTTTTTTCAATATCACGATGTCAGTGTTTTTTAAGTGCACCTATAGAGCTAAGCTCCGTTTCTGCGACGAAAATCGATCGATTCGAAGAATATGTCATACGTTTATACGATGATATATTTTACGAGTTCAGGAGCGCATTTAATAAATAAAATCTGTATGTTCAATGGTTCAAATAATATATACATATATACGCACTCCAAAATATTTTATAAGACAAAGAACTTCCGACCAATCGCAAAAAAATAATAAAAATAAACATTTAAATTAACTTTCAAAAGAGCTTAGTGAATTCGTTAAGCGTATAATAATATAATAATGTCCATTGTTATCTCGGTATACATTCAAGAAGTTTTAATAGCACTCGCGGAGTTGGTTATTCGTTAAATAAAGAAAAGAGTTGTGGTTTATTTCCCTGTGGACTATTCACTGGTACCTCCTAATGCTAATGCTGAAGAAGGTACTGTTTGTATAATTTGAAAGCGATAACGAAATCGTTTAATCTAGGATCGCGCTACCCTACGTACCAAATATTTCGTTGATGTGATAAATTATTACTCATATTTTTTTTTAAATAATGTACTTTACATTTAGTTAGTGCGGAAATCGTATTGCAAACATGAACATATTATCTCCACCACGTTTCGTCTTTGTATGCCTAATAATATTAAGAAATACAATTTAAATTTTAAAATATCAATAATAATAAAAAAAAATACACCGAAGTTTAATAATAAATCAACAATAATTATATTGATTTATATTAAATTTCGATTTTAATGAGAGAACAATATCGATAATAAATGTGGAAAGCAAATTTTTCGACGAATTTATTTCGTAAAATATACGTTTTTGAGGATTTAAGAAGTATTATGTGTAGCCACAACACGTAGCTAGGTATTAGTCTTAGTTAAAATAATGTGCTCGATTTAGACGTCGTAGTAGAAATAGGTAAAATGATTTTTTTTAGCAATATTAATAAAAGCCAAGTTTAGTTTTGATGTAAAGATTTCCACGTTTTTTCACTATTGTCTATCTTAAGCTATAAAAACATTTAGATTCCCCGTTCTTATAAACTATAGGTCTTGCCTGATGTTCACAGTTGCAACATCGTTGTTTAAGTTTTCCTAAAAGTTTCTGTTTATTTGGTGTTTACAACGCTATTTATTTCTAAAAATATGATTATTTTGATTATGACTAAACTCTAAGTACGTGTATATTATTTATAAAAATTTAATATATTATTGGAAAATTTATTTAGTTTTCTGTTTTTAATTACTTTTAATTCAGAGATAATAGATATTAAATTGTCGCTAATTTATCTCATCACAAACGTGCTCAAAGAAATAAATTAATAATAAAATAATACAAAAAATTAATTTAAAGTTATCTTTATGATATTATAATGTCATTATTGTTGTTCATAAAAACTTGATTTTCTTAATAAAAAAAATATATATTTATATCCTTCTGCTTACCACATATAGGACATACCAGCTAAACTATTTAACGTTCTTCACTATTGCTACTACTAATATTTTGTTTGAAAAAATAATTGTTTTTTAAATAAAAATTATGTAATTTGTTAGTTACTATATTCTTCTTGAGTCTAAATATTTGTCTTTATGTTTTTCTTTTAAATACCAGTAAATTTTTTTTTTTAAATATTTGCAGGCATATTCTCAAGACTTATACATTCATATTTTTGAATTAAAAATGGTCTCGAACTCTCAGAATTTCATTACGCACCTTAATAGATGAAGTAAATACTTGTACTAATCTTCTTTCGATTTTAGGTCTGAACTGCCGTGGTTTGTCCAGACCGACTGTAAGATACTTAAAAGTTTGCATCCCTTATATTCTTGTTCATTCTACTATAAATTATGTTTGGTGGTGTTATTCACGTCATGATACAAGAATGCAGACTATAAGTATAAGATAGTTATAAAATAGATTCTGTCATCAAACAGATAATCTGAGCTACGTTTTTAAAATATAAAATAAAAAGTTGTATTTAAAACGGTAAAGTAAATTAATTAAAAATAAATGACTGTAAAATTCACGAAATTAATATACCAAATTAATTCGTAAATTGTTCAAATAAATCATGTTTAGAGATGCCTGCATGGAAGAATAATTCATTCCGCTCTAGCATGGGAAAAAAATTATAATTTCATTTATTATTATTATTATTATTATTATTAACCGTTTTTATTTATATAATTTCTGATAGGTGTTTATAGTGTGTAACAAAATGTAATTTTGTATATTAATATTTAAAAAATATGAAATAGGTACTTTTATTAATACTTTTTTTTTGTCAATTGTGTTCGTCAGATACTTTATAATAAATAATGCGTGTACCTAAAATCGGTTAATTTGACTGCTGAATTTGGTTTAAAGTTTGGTTTACATGAATTTTTCACGAAGACCGATTTTCCGTTGTTGATAAATAAGTAAAATCGAACGACGAGCTACAAAATAAAGAAAACGAACTAAAGAAATTGCCGGCCGACGGACGACAGACGGTACGAGGAAGTACATTTCACATTGAAAAAAAATATATTATACAGGTACTATACAGTACTATAGCGTCTATAGTCGTATAGATATGTATATACTATATTGTAATAATGAAAATAAAATATGGTTTGTACGTGACTATTGTGGGATTTTTTTTTCATATAAAAAAAAAGCCTGAGTAGCGTACTATTTACAGCTGGCGAGCAATAAACGTGTTCAGATATCGTTTTTATTGTACCTACACGGTAAACGGAGTAAACGATTTTGTATGCCGTCGCCGCCCTCTACTGCACGCTGATCCCCAGTTTCGACCATGAGCGTCCGAGTGATTCGAGACTAGAAAACTAGTAATTCGTAAGTACCTCACGTGCAAAAATCATTTTATTCACCACCGGGTCTTCTTGATCGGTTAGAAGTTTATTTTTTAAATCTTTGATGTGTTTCCATACATTGTCCGCTTAGCGTTTTTTTCGCGACAATTTAAATTTAAATTCACGTCAAATAGTATTATCGCCTTATAAACACACGAATTTATAAAGTAATGTTTGGTTGATATAAAAAAACAATTTTCACTTCAATGTTATTTTAAATAAAAAAAAGAAGGTTTATTGTCTTTATAGTTAACTTTATAGTTGAAAGTGTTGCTTACTTCTGAAAGAATAGCATGTTAAAAGTTAATATTTGATATTTTTATAAACTTATTTTTAAATTATAGAAATATATCTATAAGTTAACCAGTTATATTATAGTATTAAGAAGTAGGTATTGAGTAATATTAGAATTTCTAAAATTTTAACTTGCAACCAACATAAGGTATAGAATTAAAGTATAAGCTGTAGGATATATGACAGTGTTAGATTTAATGTAATTGTTAATATGATTTAAAATTCAATGAGAATTTCATAGTTCTTATTGTTCTGGAAATTGTCTTTTGTGATAATTTTATCTTAAATAAATAAATAAACAAAACACATCTATATTATGGTAAAAATAAATTGTTATTTTGACCCGAAACTATTATTTCTTATTTTTCACTCTTCTTTGAAGAGGTTTTTGGACTTAAGCTAGTGAACGACGTTGTAGAAGTGTTATTGATTATATTTTGCACCAAATAATAAACTTTTTATACAGTATTAATGTGTTTCAAAAATATTTTCCCCGATAACTCTATTAGAAATTAGTTGGTTCATTTTTATACGTATAATATAAATCATTTTGATTACAAGAGCCTTTTTACTACATTAGCAATGCAATTTATTTATGGTATATTGTGAAACGTGCACTTAAATAGTTGTATACCTACGTACAATATTATATAGATTGGATAATAAACGCTTAAAAATTATAAAAGTTTTGCATAATATTTAGATTTGAAATAGAACGAGATTTTATTATCAATTTATTAATTTTTTTAAATTACAGAAAACGATTAAATATGAACATAAACACCTGAGAAAGCGTTGTTGTAACACTAAGTATCGATTAAGAACAAGGATATAAAGATTTTATTTAAGATTTTTTAGATTATAATTATATTGGTCTTACTTTTGCGACGATACAGGCAATACAAAACAATAAAAGGTTTATACCAGACAAGTAAAATATCGTATATTAGTTTAATAAACAAAACCCGTTAAGTCATCAACCATAAATTAACAGAAATAATATTAATAAGTTACAAACATTATACATAGTACCTAGATGATTAGATGATAAATAAAAAAAAATAGATATTTAAAATTTAAAAAATACTAAATGTCATAGTATTTTCAAGAACTATGTCAGAAATTCCTTTATTGTTGAATCATATTTTCAACATATTAAAAAAAAAAAAAAAAAAACAAAATTATGACCGTAAAAATAAAATCAAATCATTCACCAAACTTTCTGTAAAATTCGTAGACTTTTTCCCCAGCATTTTAATCCTTACGGTATTTGAGATGATAAGTGGAGTACACGTGTGAGGATATTTTTTAAAATTTTAGACACTGACATTTTTAAGGCCAATTTGAAGAAAAAACTGAACAACTGTCAAAAAACTTCTTATTTTGGTTAGCAATTATGTTTAATAAGTTTTTTAAGAACATTTGATTAGATTTGTTGACATTTTTATTAACACGTTACGACAACACAAATTAAGTTCATTATCGTTGGATATTTAAATAAATCACTATAATTCTAATACCTTAAATAATGCTGAAAGCGATATGTTTATTTTACTAGATTAATAACTAATAGAAATTTATCTAAAAATTAATTTTGTTTTTAAAATGTAAATGTAAAACAAAATAAATTTAAATATTTTAATGAACAATCTTCTATCATGGATAACTAAATGCCAAATGAGCGAGTTTGTATTTAAACTATATACAATCATTTTAATGTTAATTTTAGTCTTTAAATCTGAATTTTTACGCAGTTTTGATAAATGCACAATAGATTTGATTAACTTAATTAACAATTAACATGCGCGTTAAAAAAAAAAAAAAAACAATTTTATATAGAATTAGATGCCAATGGCGTTTATTTACAATACTGTTTGAAAGGGTAAGTCATTAAAAAAATAATTACATTGCAAATGGTTTGCAATTTATTTCGCAAGCTTTGTTTTGGAATGATGCTGTAGGAACGTTTTGAACCCAATCTTAGCTATTTATCAGTATTGTATCGTCAAGCAATGGGTTTTAGATTTAAATGTTCATTACTATTTTTTATTTTTACAATTTTCTCCAATTACTTTATAGTATTATGAAGCAATTCTTGAAAAATGAATATGTTACTACAAGTTTAGGGTATGTCCAGTGTTTACTGTCCAACCTCGTGGAAAATGATTATGATTTATTACAAGGTACCTATAATATAAGTGTTATATTAAATTTGATAAAAATGATTTATTGGCTCTTCAGTTCTTAATGGAATAAAAACAAAATGCGAAGTGGTGATAAAACACATATGTTGACGGACTATTGAGAAGTTCTAAGCAATCCATTTTACGTAGAATGGCATCATGTTTTTGACATCAAAAACACTAAACCGTTTTCTGCGATGAATTGTTTTTCTTGACTTCTCAATATCATATACACGTAGGCAGTAGATCGTGGATGTTCAAGGAAAATATTTCAATTTTGTTTGAATATTTTAATTATTCACATTTTCAATGATGAATACTGTTATAATGTCAACCAAAATAAAACGTTGTAAAATTATAATCGAGTATAGTCATATTACCAATTATTGTTTGTACGCAGTTCCAATTATTGTGATTTAGAATTTGATTATATATTGATCAATGAATGAATAACTATTATAGGTGAGGGGATATAAAGCAGTAGACTGAGAAAAGTTCAAATAAACTAGAGATTATATTATATGAATATATTTCGATTTCCATAGTATAGTGTTGATTTCCAATGGAAAAAACTGTCACTGTTTTTATTTTGCAATAAAAAGTTTAAAATGACTAGAAGATATAAGAACTGTTAATGTAAATCTTTATCATTTAGGTGTATTTGATCGGTTGTTATTTGTTATACAATATAGTTAATAGGATATTGTATTGGTGTATTTAGCCATTTAGGGCGAACCGTCAAAGGGTAGTTGAGACAGTCAATTAGTTTTAAAATATTAGAGAGAAAAACGAATAGAAACTCTATGAGAAAAAAAGATTTTTATCACTGCATAATGGTCTTGATAAATAGTTTCCAAAGGATGAGGAAGTTCCCACATCATTGTTATTTTTCTTTGATAGTATAAATGATAAAACCGTTATACGGAGGAACAGTGAATAACGAATAGAAAACAATAATGTTCGTATAATCATAACGTTGAACAACTATATAAGTATGTTGACAAGAAGAAATGTCTGCATGTGACACACTAGTGAAATTATGAAAACTTATAAAATGTAGTTACAATAGGGACAACAATTTTTTTAAAAATGTACACTATACGAGTAGACTTGCTATGAGTATAATTGATAAAATTTGTTTATTTTTTTTTCTCTCAAGAAATGTAATTATACATTTTTATAAAGCCATATTTATAATCTATCTTAGTTAATTACTTATGTAGCTGATGTAAAAGCCAAAAAATTCAAATTATCACGTACGGATTTAAATCAAAAATAAAATAATAATTATATATTATAATATATAACTAAAATTATATTTTCAAAATATTTCAAAACTATAACATTAGGTGTAATTTAAATAGATAGAATAACATGTTTTTTAATTAATAGTTAATATCTTTGATTTTTAAACGATATTTATAATTGTAGAACAAATTGTGAAAAAATATCATACTATATATTATCTACTAATATTTATAAATACAAATATATGTAAATTGCTAGAAATCAAGATTATAAATAAATTAGGTAAACTAATGAATGTGAATAAACAAGAGCCACTATTGTTTAAGTTCAGACTCAGACAAATCGGGCCATTATAAAATGCATTAAATTACATCGGTACCTACGTTCTTTTTCTTACATAGAAATACCATTAAAATTTGCTAAAGTTCTATTCAAGTACACACTTCTCGTCATTTAAGTACAAGGGTCCGTCAAAAATTGCTTAATGTTAATTATAAAAATACCATTTCAAAGTAAAATTATATTTACAATGTATTTTTCTTTGATGTCTTTACATATTTGAAAGAGGTGTAGCGCCTTTTTTCTATGAGTCAAGTTTACCCATTTCCACCGAAGCAAGGACTATTTTTAATTAGGTATTCTTTTATTGTACTACTATACCACAAAGTAAGCGTCTTTATCATCGGTAACGCCAGAAATGAGGGGAAAAGTGAATAGCATTGTATAGAAATAATATGGTATTTAATATGATATTGTCGTGTACACATATTATATTTATACTATAAGCATACGAGTTTCCACGCTGAATTAACTCGACTAACGAAAATCGGAATTGTAATGCTGAAGTTTATAACGAATTGTGAAATGTGTCTAGTTATAGTTTTGCTAAAGAGGTTCAGATTATATTAATATACAAAACAAATTTAAACGTAGTATTACTAGTATCTATCTAGTCAACAGTACCCAACACGTAGATTTATTGTTTTGTGAAATAGAGTTTAATTGAGTGGAAATTCAAATCGCATTGGATAGGATCTGTAATTTACAGACTGTAAATCGATACGAAATTAATTTATGGATACAGCGTAGGATTGTTATAATAATCGTCTAATTCAAAATCATGTGAACTGATCGGCTTTTAAAATATTGCTATGTTATTGTGGTATTTGACAAAATATTTTGGTAAATTACACATTAAAAATGTGCAAAAATGTAATCTGTCGAAGGTATGATTTGGCTGGATAGAGACGGTTATAATTTATTATCAACGAATATAATTCGCACGTAATTATTATCATAGTGATCAGTGAACCATCAATTTATTGAAATGGTTTCTGAATGCTGATTAAGTGTAAAATACAAGTGCAAAAATAAATGTGTTTCTTTAATTATATTTTATGATAATACATTGTCATTTTAAAATAATTTAATTTATGTGTAAACTTGTCATTTGGAGATTTCCCCCAGAGAACGACCCTGCATCAATGTCACGTCATATTACGCTCGCAACAAATTGCGTAAGTCATTTCATGATGGGCTTAAATTTCAATTTAACTTGCATTCAACTGAATATATATTATATATAATATACGTACATATATATTTTGATACGTTGTCAATGGAAAAGTAAAATAACAAAAACCGAAGTTTATCTACCTGTGATTAAAACGGGAATAATAGACTTTCATAAATAGTATACCATTTCCCCTCACCATATAATATAATAGTCGACATCCGTTTTTACCTAAATAAATTGTATACATATACTTACCGTAAAAATTAATATTTAAATTGCGGAATCAATGAAATAATATTATTATGCAACGTAGTTTAATACTACGAGCAAAAAAAAGTATTTTGGCTTCATTTATTTATGCGTATTATATAGGAATAATAATAATATAGCGTCGATTAATATAATAAATTGTGTCAATAATATAATATGTTACAATATAGGTATTTTGTAACAAATAATTAATAATTTATACTTACTAGTTGGTTTAAAATTTTGTGATCGTGTCATTTTTTCAGTCATCGTTATCAATACGAAATATATACAATAATATAATTTGATTTATATGGTAGTCTGTATAATATGGACTTAAATAATAATAATGATGTATTTTGATGAAAACAAATATCAGTCGTTATAGATATACTTTTGGTATAAAATTGCATTTCCCATTTAAAACTACCTACTGTAATTCACCATAAGTACAATAATTGTGCAATTAACTATCTATTATATATACATACAATTAAGCAGAGGTGTAAAAACAATAGCACAAGACATACTTGTTACTATGTGATATTGGTTTTAATACTTTAAGTAATAATGCATGTTTAACACTTCGTCGGTTCATCATTTACTTTCGTGCATCACACTGATAAAATGATGAAAATTCCATACAAAAATATTATAAAAAATAATCGTGATGTAAACATTTGTCTGATTAAAATTCCATACTATTCTTTACATAATAATCGTTCAGAGAAATCAAATGCTGACGAACAGAATAATCACGAGAGCGAATCTTACTGAGCATTTTACTTTTAAGTCAAGTGAAAAATGTAAAGAAAACATGATATTATTCACAACAGTATATTAAACTCAAAACATAATAAAAATAATAAACCGCACCATCCACTAGAAATAATAATATTCTGTAGTACCCGCGATACCGATTATTATAAAAGAAGACGGTCGAAAGACGCTTCAAATGCCTTTTACTTGGAATACACAATATTCTTCGTTAACAAAAAAACTTACTGTATTACAATTGATTTGAATTAAAAAAAAAGGTTTTGTCCTTACATTGGACAGTTATTTATTTTGTATTAATGTGGTTTCGGATCGAACAAAATAATATAATATTATGTGGTTGAAAAGATAATACAACAGAATATATTGTGTGAGTAGAAAGTTTTTTTTTTTGTTAATAATCATATTATAATATATTGTTAATATAATATTGAAACAAGTACAAGTTGATATGCGATCGTAGTCAATGATAATCCGAGTAGTAAATAAAAGAAATTAGAAGAAATATTATAATAATAATAATAATATAATGTTACAATGGAGGTATTCTTACTTTTTTCAAATCCTTGCCCGAGTCACTCCGGTCGTCGGCCAAGTATTTACGCTTGTTTGTAATGGGCTCTTCGTCGGTCTGGAACAAAAAAAAAAAAAAAAAGTTGATAAAATGAGACAGTAAAAAGAGACTCAAAGAAATATATATTATTTTTTCTGAAAGTCAGAGGTCCTTCCTGCGTGTACGCACACACTATAGATGTAAAAATGCCCATTGAAATATAGGCACTCGACAAAACTCTGGTGTCTGACACTTGAACACTGCGACTTTGACTCAAAATTATATTACTAGGTATTATTATTTTATTCTTATTTTCTTCATTTTCATTATTATACGTGCCAACAGACCTCAATGACGAGTGAATTCCTTCCATTTACACATCGAATATTCAATTATAATACTTTTTTTTTTATATATAAGGATGATATAAGAAAGGTAAAGAATTTTCATTTAATTTTTGAAATCAGATTTTTATTATTTAAAATATAATCATATATTTTTTTTCAATATAAGTTTTTAAATTATACGTCCAATATCAATCTTATATTTAATCTAAATTTATAATAATATGTGCTTAAGAATAATATAACAAAGAAATTATATCACGTAAAAACTATTTTAATTTTAAGTAATTAATAGAAGAAAATAAAGCGTAAATTGATTTTAAAACTAATAAAGTGATAATTTTAAGTAAAAGAAAGGTATCTGCACTAAAAATATTTAAAATATTTTTTTTGAAGGAATGAGGATTGTATTGGATTTTACAAAAATGTTTTTTTTCTGAGGTCATATTTTGGAACAAAAAAATTTCTTCAACCTTAAAATTGAGTGGTTCTTGGTAACAAATTTAATATACGAAGTCAAAGGGAAGAAATACTCAGAACTTTTCTTAATAATCGAAAAAAACAGCGAAAATAGGAATATATTTTACACAACACCAATTTTCGATAAAATTGATTTTGGCTCTCTGTTAAGAAAAACCACTGGGACTTGAAACTTTCACAAGACAAATATTTAGAATGGTATTTTCAAAATATTTAGACTAATTTTGTGGTGTTTATGCTCATCTTTTTTACAGTGTATAACTATTACTGTAAATAGCTAGTTTTTTTGTCTATACTTCACATTTTTATTATTAGTTTCTTTAATTAAATGTTTTAATTAATTAAAAAAAAAATTATAGTAAAAAATTAAACACCTTCATAAATTAAATAATATTTTTTGCTCAAATAATTCGTATACATATAAGAAAGTTGATTTATTTTAATATCGCAAAAATTATTAATTCTCGTTTAGTAGATAAAAAAAAAACTTTTTCGTAAGTTTACCAAAAAAGGAAAATTATGTTTTTCCATTATTATACGCCATAAACAATATTTAGAAGAAAGAAACGTCAACTTTTTGTGTGTCATAATAATTTCTTTAGAAATTATAAACTGTATATTCGCCATTTGGCATTTCAGTGAAGTCCCAGACATAAATGCTTTTATGCTGGTTAAAAACTTTACTGGCGAAATGTTGGCTGTATACAATTATTTCTATAAAAACTTGTATTTTAAGACAAACATTTGTGAACAATATCGATAGCCTTAAAATGTAGATGTTATTTGAAAATCTGTAAGTTGCCCTTTCATTATTCAAATCCGTTAATCTCGATCTCAAGTTAAGTTTACTAATTACTACAGTTTTTTGAAAAGTTTTTTATACAACGAAATAAATTAATTAACCAAAGATAATGGCTGTAGTAAAATAATTCAAAATGAAAATGTTCCGTAAAAATATAAGTATCGTGTGTAATGCAGTCGTTAAAAAAATTAAGGAAACATTAACGAAAATGGAAAAATAAAAGTAGGAACGGTAGATACAAACAAAAAGCTTATAACACATAATGTAACTTTAATAAAAACAGACAATATACATGCGAGGTAAAAGTTTTAAATTGGATTTTATATTCGCATGAATAAATAAAAAACCAAAAAAAAAAAAAAAAAATAGGACTGTTTGGATTGTGTAATTATACTCATTGTCTACATTTGTTTCGAATATTGTACAATTTTTTGGTTGTATCTATTGTGTATTTTATGGAAACACGAAACGTAGGTATTCTTATTGAATTTCGTACCGAACTAAAGAAACAAAAATATTTTAAATAAATTGGAAACGTATCCGACGTAGCTCATTGCCTCCATTGAAACTTAATGAAACACGACAAGAGTAGCGTATCATATCGGTACACGAATTTTATTTTGCTGTAAATATTATTATACGAAATACGATTTTATGCATTGATAACTATAATAATATAGTACAACATGTTTGTACTGAAACCAATATATTATTGTATATACTTATACAATCGTCATTGTGCTTTTGTTCAAATTTGTAATTTTGTTCAAGTCTCGTAAAATCACAAAAACTTTAAAACATTGTATTATGCATATAGGTACGTACTATCAATATCAATAATGTTATTGTAATATATGCGGTTACCGTGATGAAATTGTTTGAATGTTTTAATATTATGTTACTTCGCATGTAAATTAAATTTTTTTCGTTGAATCAGTTGCACATAACCGATTTGTGCCACAAACGAATATAATAACATTAGTTGCAACGGTTGCAACACTACTTAATGCCTCTTATAAGTTTATAAAAAGCGGAAAATAAGGTCAAACCTATAAAATATATATACAGAGCGATTCACCGAGTATGCTCACCCTCATATTTTCATTTAGTAATTGATTTATTCAAATTTTTATAATTGGAATCTTAAAACATATTTAAACTTTAAAGAACATATCGTTATACAATTCTTAAGCTTTATTCTATTAAAGAACTATAATAGTTATAATAATAGTAGATAATAATTATCATGTGGCGATACAAAATTTTGCTTTTCAAATAAAAATTTAGTTTTTTACCTTAAATTATGGTGGATATATATATATTTTTAAATTTTGTTGTTTTTAATTTATTAAAATGTTTATATCGTAATATTGGATCTAATATGTATTATAGGTATTGGGGTATTTTTATAACTTATAGTATATAGATTAATATAAATTATTTAAATTTAAAAAAATTAAAATACTTCATAAATAAACCTTCTATTGTTATATCTTTCAATATTTCATTATCATCTATTGTCCTATTATCCTTAATACACAAAATTAAATATTTCAAAAACTGTTAATATACATTTTTAATTTTGATACGTCAAAATTTTTAGAAAAATTATCTACTAAATAATATTTTGTTTAAAAAGAGGGTTGTCGTTTGAAAAACAGAAGTTTGTATCTCCCTAGTAAACTTTTTAAGAGGTAGAAGAATTGTCCAGGATTTTAAAATACGATTTATAATTATATTTAAAAGTTCTAAAAATCATACCTTGAATAACCGCATTATTTTAAGCTTACTCGGTGAATCGTTTTCTACACGTATGTAAGTTTGATAGAAAAAACGTTCGTTTGCAACGTCGTCATATTTTTTTTTATTATTATTATTGTACATAATTGTCAACGTTTGGGACACAGCACTAGTTTGCTGCCTTCGTTGTCGGTCGTATAACATTATATTATCTGTATTATAGGTGGTCGGCGGATCGCGCGAAATGAGTTTTAATGACTGGGCGGCGTACATAAAACCAATGTTAATTAATACGGATTTCATTCGAATTCGTGTACAAGTATCATTAGGCCGGATATGAGGTCATAACGGGGTAAGTTTACTTCGGGTGCTTATGATAGGAGGTCGCCGTTAAGGCTCTACAGACAACTCTGCAGATACTTCGCCGTAATAATGAATATTATTATTATCCAGTTTTGGAGACACCGTGAGTGTTAATAAAATCATATTATAATAATACAATATTAAAGTAATAAAGTGGCATTGTCTTCCATTCGTTAGTAATAGTTATAATACAATTTATACGCTTTTAATTAGGACTGAGATTTTAATGACCTAAAAAATACATCATAAAAAGAAACACAAATTTCTTAAACTCGTTAACAAAATGCGTTTAAAAATGTATTTCTTACAATAGAGGCGTTATGTACAATGATATTTTTTTTCTTCGAAAGACAGTTTAAAATATTATAATGACGCTCAAATAGAAGTATTGTTATCGTCTTTTTAATTATTTGTTGATACAAAAACGGTGGTGGCAATGGCGTGGTGCATATTTACTACACGTATACCTACCTACATTTGTTCAACACTATCTGAACACTTTACCTTTAACAATAAGCATGTTTTTATTATTAAAAAAAAATTGGTACAAAAATTTAAGTTCCCTAGAAAAAATATGAAAAATGATCTTAAAAAACAATATTTTTTTTTCATTGATGGCTATAACTTTTTTATTTACAATCATATAAGTAAGTAAATATGGGCAATAAATACTAAAATATTGAAGACAATGTTAACGTTATTACAACATAGTAATAATATAAATAAAAAAACCATTAAAATCAGCATTAAATGATTATTATTATATCGTATTTGTTTGAGATATTTTAAAATAAATATTAATTTAAAATTAAATAATTTTAGTGAAATTTAGATTTTATTTTATTTTTTCAATTGTTATTATCAATTCGTGTCTTTTTAATTTTAAATATATTTATCCAGGTCCAATACAAATTATTAACAAACTATATATTTTGATGCTAGGGAAACACTACAAAGGCGTAAAATTTCTAGGTTTGAATATGATTTTTTTTTTAATGTTGATGTTTCCAAATTAGAATATAGCAACTTTTGAGTTGCTTAAAATTTATTTACTTAGGATAATATAGTGCATAATAATTATTTTACAGAATTATAAAATATTATTATATTTAAATTGAAATTATAGTATTCTCTAGTACATTATATTCAATAAATTTGGTTTTAACTATAAAAAGTTTACCTATAAATTAATATTAATTACCAACATTTTTAAGTCATTTAAATATAGGCCTTTTATTTTCTTATCTAATTATCACTGATCTATTATCTTTAGTATACTAAATTAAACTGATTAGAAATTCAGTATGAATACATCAATATTTAAAAATTTACTGGAAAAAAGAAACTGGTATCACCATCACAATACATTTGTCAATGGCATAAAAAAATTTAAATATACTTAAATATAGTTAAAAATTCAAAAATTCTTAGATTAAATAAATGCATCGTCAAAGGAATAAATGAGAGTACTTGGTAATTTCTGAGAAATATTATAATAAATTGGCCGTTGTAAATTTAATTTCACGAAACCGGGACTGCGTATGATAATTTTTTTTGCAAAAACTATTTTTGTCCAGTGTCGTGTTTAGCATATTATTTGAATAATAATTCTCAAGACCACCGATTTAACTTAACATAATATTTTGCATAAAAGTATAGGTACGTATTTTATTTTTGTTGATTATCGTTTTTGTATTCTCAAGAAAATCAAACTTTTCTACGCCTCCGTTCGCGAAGAAGACGAAAAATATAATATTAAAACGTACACACACCGGCCGGAACTCGATACCTATATACATATAACATTATATCGTAGGTTTATTGGTTTTGCGCGAGTTTCTCTATAAAGTCGATATGACTATACACTTACATAATAACTTATTGCCATATGGATATCGAAAATTATTAAACGCAACGGAACATCCGATACCGATATTATAGTGCCTATAAGAGGTGAATATGAGAAATAAAATATATAAAAATAAATAAATACTTCGATGGCTCTCATCTCTGAATCTCGACCGATCGATATCATTCGTCATATCATTAACTATAACTATATTATTAAACACGCCTATACGTGTTTTATGTGTAATACATATCGAAACTATTAGTCATGAGTCGGAGACAATAACCGAACGTCAATAGTTTCCGGAACTGTATATACACTGAAACTTTTGAAGTTCCATCAATTCGATTTTCCCGGTACGCTGCAAATCCGCTTCGGGTGTTTATACCTAAGTGTTCGAACAGACTTACCGTTCGTATGTAATGTTATTATTATTTTTATTACTATTACCGCTGTCGAGTTCGTTCCGTCGTCGGACGACGATTCGAAAATCGATTGACCGGAAATATTGTACGAAAACTGTACCTGTACTACAGGACCCGTACAATGTATATATTCGTTTATTGGGATTGTCGACCGCGTTGGTAGATTATTTTCGATATTATATAGGTAATATTATTATTTCGAATATAGGTAGTTATTTTACGAGTATACGGAGAAAATACGAAATTCGCACGTGAATATAATTTATACTAAAGAACACGATTCTAACAACGATTTTATCGTAAACAAAAAAAAATTCTTAAGAACTCCGTTTTAAATTTAAAATAAAACGATATTACGATTTCTGCACGTATGACTAATGTCAAAGTTAATATGTACATGCGATTATAGTACAATCGGGTCATTAAAACCATTCAAAACGTGTTTTTTTCCGTCATAATAATTATAGAACGGGCTAGGTGATTATTTTACAACATAATATTACAATTATTTGCATCGGACTTCGAACGCGTCACTGCTCAACATAATAATATATTGAATATACTATACGCAAGGGGTGCGTGAATTACGGTTGAAAAATATAAAATATTGAATATTTAATGAACACAATTTTCAGAAGAACGTTCTGATTAACGCTGCTTAGACGACTGCACAATGTACAGGTTTTTTCGGCATCATCGTACGCCGTGTAGCTAATTATTATTGTACGAATACTAAGCTAAAGTATCCGCTATTCAACTTATGGCCGTCCAATCAATCAGTTTTAATATTCTTGACGTGAAAAAGTTTCGAATCATTAAGATTCGAGCTTAAATGTCAGAGGCCATTTTTCATAACCTAAGTTGGTATTAGTTAATTAATCATTTTGTTTGCCGAAAACACTTATTTTACTGTAAATTAAACACGGAATTAATGCATATTTATTTTTACAGTTTTCTAATTTTAGTAGGAGAGTATGGTTTTTTTTTGTTAAAAAAGTACGTTACAATTTTAATTAAACCCTGCAGTCAAGGCATACTTTTTAATATCATCATCTTAATAAAATAAATTTCCTAAAATTACTGTAAAAACTAATTTATCAAAACTAACTAATTTATTCATCATTTGGCGGTTCTTCCAAATTGTTCTTATTTCATAAAATAACACATGAATATTTCGAAAGAATTCTTTCAAACACGCGAGAATATTTTTAAAATATTATATACTCATGTTTATATTTTATGATAATATTTAAAAAAAAAAAAATCATAAGAACTATAAATTCATTATTGGAATTTTGTTATAAATAATAACAATCATGATAATTCATCATAATCATCGTAATCATTCATAATCTTGAAAAAATTTCTTAACTTGATTTTTATCGTTTTAATTTATTTTTTATGTTATAACTTATAAGCTTGCAAATCGAAATATGTACATTTTAATTGAAAATTGTTCATATCATATTCTGATAATGCAGTACTTAAATTTTGAAAAGCGATATTTATACTGGTACACTATATTATTCATACATACATACATACATAGTATATGGTTTACTATGATAACACTATAATGTAAGCTGATCTCTATCCAAAACCATTTATTAAGTGCATTAATATAATCGTTTTAAAATCGAATGGGAAATGTTTAAAGTACAAAGTGGTCTTGTGTGGCTTACCCAGACAGCGCAGTCTGATCTTCCTTAATCAATTTCTTTTATATTATCTATATAATTTTTATATATATTTTATTTGTATATATATTTTTTTATAGATTTCAAATCGATTACCTAAAACGTTAACTGGATTAGTTTAAACTTTTATTATCACATAAAGTTGTAGTATTTATCATTTTTTTTTTTTTTTTTTTTTTATAGTGATGGATATTATTGAAAAATAAATATATAATACTCCTTACTGATTAGTTATATACACTCAAGGATTATGTTTAACTATTAAGGCTTAATAATTACATAGTACTTAACGTGGAACTAAAAAAATCTATATTGTTTTGTTTTTCTTATTTTTTTTTAATTTCCAGGCGTTTATAGTAGTTCATATATTTTAATATTATAATTTTATATTTACATTTCATATAATATATTTTTTCATTTCAGTTCATTTAACTTTCGAATGGTTTGTTTATGGTTCATAAATATCTGCTGGGAAATGAATTAAGTAAACTGTATATTCTTTTGGCTCATCCTAAAATACCGTGGAGAACAGACAAAGAACAAAACTTAATTAAATCTGCAAACAACAGCTTCATCTCGGTCAAAACTACAAAAGCAGAAAAAACTAATTTTCATCGCGAGGTGTTTATGAATTTAATAGTTTAATACCACTAAACCATAGTTATATAGACGGACGCGAAGTACATCATACGGTTATAATTTAGAATGATATTTATTTTGTTAAAATAGCTAAAAAAATTATAAAAAGGAACTCAAAATTTCCCCAAACTTTTGCCCAAGGAGCTGTTCAAGTCTCTAACATATTTTACCGTTAATTACTCTGTCAAGTGAATCTGTAATGAACTATCGATACAAGCCGCACATAGCGTATTATTGAATAAAGAGAAATTAGTAACATTGTTCTTGTCTTATAATGTATTATATTTGTGTATCAAAGTTGAAATCATGGTTAAGAATCATTTTTGGTTACGTGGTAATTAATTCAAATGCATAACTAGTCGATTAGAAAAATACTACATTCTTAAAATAAAATAATAGACGAGTATTTAATGCAATATTGATAATGAATTACATTTAATATATACATATAATACATTGGTCTATAGAGCCAAGTATTTTTTATTAAATTATAGTTACACAAATGGATTAACACATATAACCTACTCATTCCGTACGAAAATTCTGGTTTTACAATAAATATAATATGATTCGCCCTTAGATATTGCTTTATATCAAGTCTCGTACATCGTTAATGAGTTTTAACAACTCTACAACATCATAATTTGCTGCAGGTCATGCGTCGATAATGACCCGTTAAATAGTAACAACACTACGTCAAAAACGCTCATAATAATAACGACGACTAATGGGTCTTACACTAATTTTTAACTTTTTTTGTCATCTATTATAAGACTAATTAATTTTCGCTCCGTCGTTATTATATTATTATTTATTTTCATCTTTGATAATAGTATTGTACCAAATCGTATCGTGTTTTTTTTTTTTTATATTAATATAATATTATAACACAAAAGCGCAGTATTCGCTATGGTCGGGTCTCGTATTATAGTATTATACTAATAAGTCGTTGGGTTAACGATGATAATAATATATAATTATGAAATATTATGAAAACTCAAGACTAGGTTAAAAGTAAACGTTTTACTTTAATAAATAAAAATTTTTGTCGGCAAGTTTATTATGACGATAAGCTTACCGCCAACAACTACGATCAGTTTACAATTAAATCAAGTCAAAACGACCAAGTCAATCATTGTTATAATACAAGACACGCGGCGACGTGACAGAAAAAGGGTTCGTGATGCGCGGCGATCGTTACAGAAGAAGAAAAGCCGCTTTAATAACGCTTTCAATTATTCGTTATTATGATATCGTGTGTTCATTTGTGTACCTTAACGTCTGAAGTAATCAGCGCATACGACACAGACGCTGTACGGCGAAACGATGCATTTCGATTTCACTGTTCTCGTCACCACTTCGTATGGGTAATAATCATTGTCAGCTCGTGTGCGATTGACGTCAGTCGGATTTTAATCCACGAACACCGACAATACCCCGGGATATAAGGACGCCACAGTATATTACTACTTAGCTCAGCGTGACATTTATATTAAATTCAGTGAACGGAATGGTAGGTACTCATCTGCAGCCTACTCATGTGAGGCCGTGTATTTTTGCGCGCAGACACTGTGCATATAATAAATATGAGAGCGGGTCTCGTCGTAGACGGCGGCACGTAGCTCACAATACGCATACATCCATATATATGTAGTACATTATAATATTATAATGTGATGTTTAGTCTATCGCGGTCTGGTCCGGAGACGGAGCGGTTAGTAATTCGGTCTTCAAAACTGTGACGATTCGAAAGGGTAAAAGCAAACACAAATAAACCCGTGTCTGTACACACACACACACACACACACACAGAGGGTTAAGTCAAAATACAAATAATGCAATCATCAGTGAAACGACGGTGCGTAGCTGTAGGTAACCCAATGGCGGGGAGGGTGACTCGCGATCAAAATCGCCTCTACCCATATACCGCTGCAATCATCTCGGCGTACTAATTATTATATTTGTTACGAAACTACTGTGAAATACGCTTTTGGATTCCGGTTGTGGAGTTGAAAATCGGATTTGCAGTGTTTTCGAGACACGAGCAATAAAACCTCTGTGCATACCGAACCGTTAAAGAAAACACAGGAATAGTTTTTCGTTCCCCACAAAAACGAATATACGGCGCCCAAAAAATAATCTAACAGACGAATTACAGTCGTCTTGTCTGTCCTTAAATTATTCCTTAATCAATGCCATATGATGACTGGAGTCGTATAAATATAGTTTTCGACTACAGACTACAATTATTTACGAACAAAGTCGCTTATTTATTTCTAGTCTCGCCGTCTAATACATTCCTTTGAAATTGTGCGGATAGTTATACGGGGGGCGGTCCAGACGATCGAAAATTATATATATTTTCTATTCTTTATTATGTTATTCCCAATAATACCTATTTGGTGTAATAAAGATTTAATGACGTGTTCATATTTCATTACAATCATATTAAATGGCGTGCGACGAATTTTCAACGGCTTTATCGTAACGAAAAATCAAAGTAAATGCCGGTTCATAAATCATTTCCTTTTCTGTTTTTATTTCCCATTATAGCTTATTCAGTCCTAAACTATTATTATCATTTGTTTTTGTTGGTTTCCTTAGGGTAGTACATTTATATACTTATGTGTATTACCGATTTGGTCAACTTCGGATTTCTGGTAATAACAATATGAATTATATAAAGTTACGACTTCGTGTACGATATCACTGCTGGGCGTCAGCGTACACAATAATTATATGGTCAAACATCTTGTTTTTTCGTGTTTAATAACTGATTGGTATAATTTTACAAAATCAATATTTAATAGTTCACGTCAAGGAGTATACCGTAACTCTATTGAGCGATAACTCGTTCGTTACACATGAACGTTATATAATAAGTACTCTTAAAGCAGGCTAGTATTAAGAATTAACGCGTCGAGTGCAGATAATACCTACCAGTTTTCTAATTATTATGACAATTAGTAGCTATTTAATAGCTATTTAGGAATACCTGGAAATATATTTAAATCCATTAATCGAATGATATAAATTGCACATTTACAGTGCTAACTAGTGAGTCTTATAGTTGACTTTTTTCCTGTACCTATATTAGTATAATACGTGTAAATCAAGAACAGTCCGTTCAAATCCAATAGGCGAATGAGTTCATCATAACCGTGAGTTAAGCAATCAGCGACTACTGTATATTCAATCCTAAGCCGGTGGAAATATTACCTTAAAGTGGTAAAACATTATTATACTCAATATTAAATAATGCATTACATAAATGTTTTATTATATTTGGAATAAATGACTAGGTCACTAGGAGGTAATGGTATAATATGGTATGTTTATATTAATTAAAATATTTGTATCGGTATATATTGCAGTTGTCGGGGGCGTGGGTAATTTTATTCCGAAAATCTATATGCTACAGAATATTTAAACCCTCTTTCGCTAATATTTGCCAGGATTTCCACCTATGCATATGGTTCACCGTCATTGGGCTTAAACCCACGCGACTATTTATTATAGATATGTATAATAATACTATACACGAGTGGGTACGATAAAAAAAAAAAAACTGTGGTTTAATATCCACAATATCAAAATAATGTATAATATATAATATGTACATACATGTATATATGCGCGCGTGGTATATATATAAGGACAGTCTAAAGTTAATATATAGGATGATTCACTAAACATACTCACTTAATTAATTTCATTTAAGAATGAATTTATTAAAATTCTGATTAAGACTATTTAAGAAATTGTTGAGATATTTTTGTACTATTTAAATAATTATTAACAGAACATTTTGACGTATACCAAAATCAATACTTGTGTACAAAACTACAAACAGCTAGATCCTAGATCCACGATAAGGGATTTGTTTGGAAGACACCGGGGTTATGGTGCTAGTTGACGATTTAAATAGTTAACATTAATCTTATAACATATTATATAATTACTAAAAACGATTCAGTAAGAGTATAAACACTATATGAAATATTAAGTATATCTATTTTATATTTTTGTAAAACCATTTTTAAGGACTATTGACCCTTAATATTAATATTTTATAATAATTAAAAAACTATTCGTTTGAATTTTGAATTAAGTACGTTGAAATTGTTAAAAAAAAAATATTCTCTAAATAATTTACAGTCAAAAGAAAGTTTTGATTTGATAAAAAAAAATAGTGGTTTGTATCGCCACAGAACCACGTAGTAAAAACAAATCTAAAGAATTTAAAAATATGGTCTTTCAAAAAAATTTAAAAAATCAGAATTTGAATAAATTCGTTATTAAATGAAAATAACGAGCCTGCATACTTGTTGAAACACCCTGTATGTATATTGTATATTATATTATATTATAACCAGGCCTGCAGGTGAATATTTAAATCCAATTTACGAGACTACAGGTAGGCTACATATAAATGTATGGATGTTTTTCCTAAACGAAACCGCGCAGCGGTCAATATTTAATCTCGGCCGTCGCGGGTCCCGCGTACACATGTGCTAAAGGGGGTCCGCCTTTGAACGGTTCGGCGCATTAAACCGTAACACATAATAATATTATAATACCTTCACTGTACATAATGCTGCAGTGTGTATACTATACAACCATGGGTACGATTTGCGGGAGGTAAAAAAAGAATGAAAAGGATGCAGTGCGCTTCGATTTAATAATACTATAACGTCCTTTACCCTTTTGAAGTCTTATTATATAATAATATTATGTATGATATAATACACGGTGATTATCTTATCGTTCAACTCCATCAATGCTTTGGGACGAATATTTTTGTTTAAATACTTTTCCTTTCAAAAGCACGCATAGTGATGTCACATATTTTCCTACGAATTTACCGGTAGATCTGTTCTTAAATTTAAGAATATCGTCTGCACATCGTGCTATAAGATCATCATTCTTGAGATCTTACAATGGCAATAATTATTGTTGCCTTACTGGTAATGAATAATTCAATCATTGTTTCCGCGCAGATATTTAATTTCACGTTTAAGTGGCCTTGGCTCTCCCAGTCATCCATGTATCATTTAATTTAAATTTAATTCGTACACATAATAATTATAATAACAATATAAGTGTATATTATATTTGTTTTACTTGTGACACCAACTGAATGAAGAGGTACACCTGAAACCCAGGTACAGAAAAACGACTTCCTCGAGGGTGTTTTTTTTTTTTAAAATGATGTTTGATCGCGAGTAAATTTAGAACAATAAAATATAATATGACTTTAAAGTATACTACATAAACGGACAATGTTGAAAATTAATTTTATTTGTTATTTAAAAATAATAAAATACGGTTCAACTCACTTATCAACAACATACAATCACATATATAGGTAACGTGTATGGATTATGTTATACGTTTACGTACCAATACGATTGCGCGGCGCATACAAATTGTTAAGACCTTTTACCGACGAGAAACCGATAAAATTCATATTGTCACACGTAATAATATGAATTTTTAAGTTTAAATTAACGATAGGAAAATAACACTGTAACGGTATGAACATCTTAAGGGCTGTATTGTGTTTTTTTTCGATTTATTTCATTTCGAGAATTTGATTTCATTTTATTGTATGTAACTCTCCTTTAATATTAGTTCGAAATCAGTCTCTTGGCCCTATCAATTTTCCAAACAATACCAATAACGTTATAATGGCGGTCTGTGTTTACAGATGTTTAAAGCGATCAATACCATTTACGTAAACAATAACATAATGAATACGATTACGGAGAATTCTGTACATTTTTTTTGATACGCACACTGACTGCCACATTCTAATTCTACAATTATACTCCTACCATAATAAACGTGTCGTTTTTATAAATCGTTGTATGAACCTGAATGCAGAGATTACGTGAGCAAGTAGATCGGCGTCGGTATAGAAATGACGAGTGGTAGTCTCGTGCGGTCAAGGGGGTTTCTGTCATTAAAAGTGGTCTCGAGTGGTCTCACAGCGACAATGTTTAATATGGAAAGTAGGCATGGTCTTTGGAGTTCAAAATTATTATGATTTAATGTAGATGGTATTATAATATAAATCATAAAATAATAGTAACGCAAATCTATATAGCATTTATTAGGAACATGTTCGATCGAGTTTTGCGCAATTTTATCGACGTACTACAATATTACAACATAGCGGCGTGAATGGATTTTTTTTTTTAAGGAATTTTGTCGCCAAATCCCAAAATATTAGGTTTTATATTATATTATAATAGACGCTTCACACTTATTTACAGGTTGTTCCCATGAGAATTCGCTAATTTAAAGTGATGGGTTATTGGAGTTTGCATTATTACTGCCACTATCAAATAGTAAAACCTCACGGGAATTTCTGCATGAGCACAAATATAATATTATACTTAAATATAATATTATATTAAAGGCATTGATTATAAGTTATGAAAATTGAAATAGAAGTTTGTACAGAACGTTTAAATTATTTATTGGGTAATTTATAGTGTTGTTTATTAAAAATAAAAACACGAATTCTCTTTATTATAAGAAGAGGTTATCAATTCAATATGCGAGTTTTTGGAATTTTTTTTAATTAAACTTCAGGATTTTAACATCAATGTGTTTTTATCAGGAGAGGAGAGAATTCCCTGGTATGTTAATATGTTTTATATTTTGTAGTAACCTTTAAATGTAATAGATACTCTGTGTGACAATTGACAAAACAAATGTATTTTTATATATAATTATGACTTAATAAAAATAATAATTGATACTTTGATATAATAAAAATAAATCAGTTTTAAGAAATTTAAAAAAACAAAAGCTCAAAATTCGAAAATATAAATTGAAAAAAATAATTGTAAAAGTATTACACAAATACAGAAGTTGAATACGAGTAAAATTAATATAAACGAAAACCTCTTAAATCTAAAGAAAAATTATTTTGTTTTACAATAGCTTTAAGTGATTACAAAAAAAAAAAAATGTAATTCCTAAAACGTACAAACTTTAAAAAAAAAAATGAGTTATAACTTCTTAAAGAATTGTTTTGTATATATTGGTACGTATAGGTAATATATTATTTTGATTCGTTAGTTTAATAGCTATTAATTTCCAGACAAATCTGGATGATGACACTCCCCCCCCCCCTTAGGGTAGTACTTAAAAAACTGTATACTTAACCTCTTTGCTTTAAATTTACAAGCACATTTCTGATTCTGATTATATACAATGTTTATTATACTGACTGTTTCCAGATTTATAATAATCTGTTTAAAATTAAATGAGGTAGCTTTCACGAGTGTCTTTAAGACTCCCAAATTTGTCAAACAAGAAATAGGTACTTTTCTGATTTCACTAGCTGACACATCATGAGATAATTGGTTAAGTTTTTACAAGCAACCCTCAAACACTATGTATATTATTTACCTAAGTATTAAGTACAATATAACGCATTATAGTTTTAATGTATTTTTGTTATATACACTATACAGGGATGAACGAACCCATTTACTAGTGTATAACATACCGTTGTTGCATGCACTTAGTGTTCAATTTCTATTCAGCTACGTTGAACAAATCGAAACGTTAATATTTTAACAGGACCGAATCATCTTCACAGTCTCTATTTATTATTATTCCCTTGCCAGTAGGTTATTATCTCGCCAACACTGCTTATTGCATCGTAGTCCGGTGGCTTTATACTAATAATAATATTATGATTCATAATTTAAATAATAGTGTAAAAAAAAAATATATTTTTTTTTAAACCTTTTAAAATTTATTTTCAAATAATACAATTGAGTAAAAAATAGATCTTCTTATTATTCATATATCCGACGAGATACAAAACATTATTATACTGTGGCACGTCACATAGTCGCAAATGACGATAACGCAAGAGACTTTGATGCCGCACTTACGCTACGCGTAGATACCCACGACCGACGTGTGTGAGTATCAGTGACCAAGTAATGGCAATTAATTAAAGTTGACTGAATTATTATGGGTAATTGTAAACGAATGAGCGAATTAACGTGATAGCTATATAGTTTTTTAAAATATGTATAAAAAAATGTTTTGCTTATGCGATCGAAAAAGAAAATATGCAAATAACAAGTTATAAATTTAATGTGTTATTGCAGTAATCACCTAAGCAGTCCCGTTTTTGAAAATTTTACAGAAGAGGTAAATTTTTCATTTCAAAAATTTGTTTAAATAGACAATTTATTTTGGACTTTGAATTATAGTTACTCGTACTAGTGCTAGCAATATTGTGGTGGGGATTAAAAAATTTAGTTTCGGAGTTATTATTATTAATTATTTTAATATTTTTTAACATTAAATAAAATTATTTGTAAAACTATTGCGCCTTTATGTGTATACTATTATAGAAGCTCAACTATTGTTAAAACAAATTTTAATTTTCTACCAGTTTAATGATCTAATTAAATAATAATTATGGTTGGCTAGTTGCATTTCTCATGATTTATGCGAGTTTATATTTTTATACTTTTATTGGCTATACAGGAGTCAAAATTCTGTTTACTTGCCATAACTTGATGAATGTCCTAAACATAATTAAATTTTGTTATACATCCAAAATATTTTGTTATTTATTTATATTTGTATATATGTATTTGCTCTGATTATATAATATATAAAATAGTTTGATACGGTCAATAAATTTATTAATTCATTAACCTGTCTCGCATTATTATGTAAATATATATTTTGTAACTGGCATTGTAATTAAATAGTAATACATTAAAAATTATCTCGAATAATGAAAAAAATTACACACTACGTTAATGTTTTATATTTAAGTATCATTATTATTATACGACTTCAAGGGTCTCTACGGCAGCTATACAGCTTACTTTGCCTTTAGAACTTAAATAATTTTTAAAGATACCTTTTTTATTTAGTATAGTTCATTTGTAAAAAAAGACGTTATAATAATTATGTAAGTCTCCATACACAAACGTACAAAAATATGCTAATATTTTATCACTTTCTTAAAATTGCTAGTAAAAAAAAAAAAACCATTGGAAAAATATATTATAATATATGTAATAAAAATAAATTTGTTACTGCATAGTTACCACGGTGCTGCGATAATATTATTATAGTGGTTTTTATAATAAAAACTGAGATGTTCTCTTCCATAAAACATGTGGAATGTACATTTATTTTTCACGTGACTTAACAGTCTGAATTTTATTTTAGAAAATGTTTTAGGTCTGTGGTATTTAAAAATAAAAAGCTTAAAAGGCTTGCAAACCCTAATTATAATGGCATTGCTGCTGAAATCAACTGCGCGTGGATGGAGATCCAAAATGTTCAATATTTTTGGAAAGTTAAATATTATGAAGTCACCCTAAAATTACAGCGATAAAGTAACAAATATTTCCGATACGTATACATGATACCGAATGGTTTACCTACCATGTCCACCTTTATTTTTTATTCTAATAACAGATTGATTAATAATTTCGATTTTTAAGTATATTAGACGTCTTGAACATTATATTTTCAGATACCAGTACTTAAGTTTGGGCCGAAAAAAAACTTTTTCTTTTAAATGAGAACAATAATTTTATTCTGAACTATTAAACTTTATATATACAGTGCATAATAATTCCATTAATTATGGTTTTAAATTAAATATAAAAACACGTAATATTCAGTTTAGTATATTTATTATAGTACAACAATAAATTTAAATAAATATGATTAATAATAATTACCATAATTTTTAAATCAACATAGCTTCTATACATTTAATCCAATGGTATTATTTTTAGTACATAAAGTATAATAAGCCAGAAATTTATATAGATTAATATTTTTAATATGTTTTTAATAATCTAAGCTGAATTCCAAGTCTTATTTGATCAAAATAATTTTATAACGACACAAATATGTACCAAAAATCTATAAAAAGGATAAAGAATATCATAATTTAAGTAAAATATGAATTTAAAATTTTTAAGTATACATAATAATTTAAAAAATCAAAATTTGAATTAACTCATTATTAATGAAAGTAGAAGGGATGGCTAACTTGGTTAATCAAATATTTTGTATAATATCCAAAAAGTCAAAACAACATAATAATAGTTGAAAATTGAACATTTAAAAAAATAACAATTCTTCCTCATATACAAGTCTGTATGAATTCTAAAAATATTGTAAATAAGTAAAAAAAGAAAAATAACATAATGCTTCAATTATTTTCTTTTCTTATGCTGAAAATAATCCAATTGTAGATCTATATATTTATTTTTAATTTTTGTAATGATTAGCACTTAAACTGAGGGGAAATATATGACAATATATCATATTATTATCTATCATTAAATAGTAAATAAGCTATTATAAAATAAAGTGACTTTTATTAGTGTATTATAATAAGAAAGATAAGGGATTTTATGTTAAAGTATGAAATATTTTAAGTAAATTGAGTGAAATGCTTCGTCAATAATAAAATGATCGGAACATGAGAATCGAATTATAATTTAATTATTTTGAATAAATTATTCAATAAATCTAAGGAAATAATAATTAAAGTAGGTATAAAAAAGAATTTTGAGAAAATATATAGTATAACTGTGATAAATTTATGATTTATTAATGTCAAACGCAATAATGTAGGTAGAAAAATAATTATATCACGTTTTGTTTTTATACATTTGAAATTTCATTTTGTGAATGAAACCATAAGCTATTATAAGTCAGAGTGACTTTACCAGCCAGTCAGAAAAAAATCATTTCATTTGTATACTTAAATATTCTATAAAGAAACCTAATTTTAAATTCAAAGATACACTTATGCAAATTATATCATATAAACCAAAAAGTAAAAATAATCTATAAATATCAAAGGTTACTAGAGAGGGTCAATAAAATTTTAAGTTACTACCAAAAGACTTTTATGGCTTAAAAGATTATAGATCAGAGTAATGAAATGACTCAAATTGATTTAAAATATTCATTTTTCTGATGTAGTAACATTAAATATTATATCATATTTTTTTAAAAGACTTTAAAAAGTTTACCGTAGAAAATAAAATGAACATTTCTCAACGATTTCAGTAATGCAATAAAATTAATTCAACATCCCCAATCAATACAAAATCATATAAAATAAATTGCCTACTAAATGTTGATAAGATTGCAATCATTCCAATTAAATGCACAATACCTATGCAGCATTATCTTACATTATTATATCACGGAGTCTTATATTTAATTTTGACAACAAATCTTGATAATATCTTGTAAATTTTTGTTATTTATATTCATCGTGACTGATCACACTAGATTACGATTTTACAAAATTATTTTTCATTGTTAACGATTCACGTTTATTCTATCAACACAGTAAGTTTCAGTGAATGTTTGGACTGCGAATCGTTATTATTATCTGATCGAATACATTAAATTTAATTACTAAAATCAATCAATTGCATTGAATAACGTAAATAAAAAACATAATAAAGATGCTCAAAATAATAAAAAAAAGCGTTAAATATCCTTAAGTTATTATAAAATATGTAATTATGTATTTTTTTTTATATATATAATATTCTGAGTTATCTCAAGTAAAAATATATTTTCAAAATTCCTTAACTAGGTCACGTAACCTAAAATAATAAATGTAAGTATTGCGTATAGAAATTAAAACAAATAAAATATACACTGATCGCAAATGTCATGAGAACGAAAAATAGGTACATATATTGTACACGAATGAACGACTGACAGAGAATAACTAACTAAATAGTCTTATAATATGTACTTCTATAAGTCGTATACGGCGTGTAGTTGGTGTTATAATATCGAAAATTAAACATCGCAAGATCAAATGATTCATTTTTGTGGACGTGTATCATGGAAGGTACCTATATAAATAAATATTAAATTTTGTGGTGTAACGTGGTCGGGGATGACCGGTTAAATATACGATATTCAGGGAAGAAGTTGGTTTCTTATGAATATAAGTTAACCGTAGCTCGAAAGCAAATTGTACTCAGGGTACAAATAAGTGTGGATTGATCCAAATACTTATACATATATCTAGTTTATTCTTACCTAATAAAAACGTTTACAAGCTGTTGGGCTGGCTTGGAGTTCGTGTTCGCTGGTGTTAACGTGAGGGACTGCCTGTCTTTTACATATTCATATTTAGCCGTAGCTTTACAATAGTTAAATATGAGACAGCACAGGAGGGGTTTAATGTATATTCAGCATAATATATTTTATATGTTTTGGTTTAAGATACTTATATATATATATATATGTATGTATGTATATATACTGTATAATATATAATATGTGTAAGTACCTACAGTTGCATATTATTATGTTTAAAAATAATTATGTAACAATCGTTACAGTGGTATATCAATATTGATACCTGTAATAAGTGACACGCACTAAAACCTATTATCGTCTTATAGCTTCGTTCTATCTGAGTTAATAACACTTACTCTATTATTTGGAGCCAGCACTGTTGACTCAATGCGATGTGTATACGTTTGTCCACTTAACGTTTGTAAACAAATATATTATTATCATAATAATATATTAAGACATACTAATAATGACCATACTAATTATACCGCTGTTCGGTTATGACGGTAAACGGTTAAAAATGATTACAAAAAAAGTTTAACGCACATTTTAGTTGTAATTACGTTTACATCGAAACAAACGTAAAATAATAGACTTGTTTGCTACCCGCACAGGTCCGTCATGACGTGTACACTCACACGCTAATGTCGAACTGTACGACAGCAGCATGTCTATCCCGTATTCGTCGTAATGGTATCGTTTGATTACATTGATCACATAATAATTGTTTGGTTTTATCACATTTGCTTGATTGGTTTGATGCGTATTTATAATTATGTAAAAGACATAGGTACATGCCTGAAATAGCACTAGCCTAGCAAATATATTGCACTTGAAAATCGAAAACTAAGAACATAATTTTTTTTCTAATTGATAAATATTAATATTAATAGTAATGATACAATAACCTAATTTAAATATATTTCACACTATTATAAAAATAATAAAACATTTATTTATTTTTTATTTAAATTAAACCGTAATTTGTATTTTTATCTATAGGGAAATTACACAATTACATTGATTGATTGATGAACCTGATTGATTTGTCATTTTTACTTAAATAATGTGCTTGAGTACAGGGGTAACAATGTGTCCCTTTGAAACTTAAATTATATAATAATGGATTATCGTTTTGATACGCGTTAATTAATAATAATAATAAAAAAAATATGTGATAAAGTAAAGAAATACACTTCGAAAAAAAAATGTATAGGTATATGTTCCAAAAAGCAAACGTTTCTAAATTAATATGCAAAAATATACAAAATCAATTTAAAGCTTTAGATATGTAATCTGAAACTAAGATAATTATTTAGCTGGTCTTTTGACAATTTTGCAAAAAAAAAAAATTATAATTTATATACTCTATTAATAACTTACTTTGTTAAAATTCTATTCTCACCATGATACCCATGTTTTATGTGATATAAAATATTTTTAAATTACTAGCTGTAGTATACGACACCTTTAAAATAAATAAATATATAATATACGACATACGTAGATAGATTACATATTTTATTAATTTATTGCTTGAACAACATATAATAAATAGCAAAAAATAAGCTAGGAACAATGATTTAAAAATAAAATGAGATCAAAAAAGTATTAAATATTAATATTTATTCCTATATGGTAGGTATTTACCAAATTTTAGCATCATTTTATTTTAATGCTTTAATTGCACTAATAAAAAATCAAAATTACTACGTCATTCAAATTCTAGCTATGAAAAAAAAAATTATGTATGAGAACTTTTTTTTAATAGATACTTATAAAATACGAATATAAATCAAAATTTTTCTTATGGAGAATCAGGAAATATTTTGGTTAGTTGCAAAGTTAAAACAATAAAATATTTTACATTTTATTAAAAAAGAATCATTATAAATCATAAATTTGATCGAAATAAATTTATATTATTTTATAGCAATTTATTATATTTATATATTCATGAAAATTATCATAAAATTATCATTACTATTTTCAATTTTGTTTTGAATAATAGCCTGAAAGCATATTGTAACAATAATTATTCGAATACAAATAAAATGCAACGGTTTCAAAATTTTAAATGCATTCACAAAGGTGGAATATGGATAGTTATATATTATGTACCAAGGTAATACAAACTAAAGCCTATATTTACTTGATAAACTTCACAAACGAAAATCTGAATCCACATTCTACAGCTATGTCATCATGGAAAGTGATTACAGAAATTACTTTGCCAAAAGTTCACATAAATTATATTTCATTATTTAAACATAAACTTATATAATATTATGCAATAGAGGCATACCGCATACACAATATACCTATATAATAATTAAAAATTAAATAATTATTTATTTAAAGTGCTATCATTTTCATTAGTCATAGAAAAAAAAACATGTTTATAATAAAATATGTTGCATAATATGTATATTATTATATTATTTTTATAGTATCTTATTATAAATAATTATTTATTTACAACTGTCTTTCATCATTCAATTTTATTAGTTAAACGTTCGACGTGTCTTACAATAATTATTCTTAGATTGAACGCGAAAAGAAAGTAAAAACAAATACACCGTTGGAAATGCAATGTAATTCGAGAAGAACTTTCCGGGTTGAAAATGCTTCGTTCTTAAATTTATTTTAATGTGTTCTGAACGGAGAAGAGCCATAGTATTTACGTGATACGTTAAACCGTTTGAATGTAAGTTATATATTTTTTTTCTTGACGTTTTATAATAATATTATAATATTATGCGATGTTTAAAATATTCCAAGGAAGTGAAAATGTGAAATGAACATTTTTATATTAAAACGTTTATACATATGTATATGTACAATTTAAAATTGTATGGTTGAATACAAATTGTGAAGGTATTATTCAATCGCAAATACTAAACTCCATTACATATTATGTGTTAAGATTGTTAAGAAGCTTATTATTCACTATCGACAGGTTATATGTTTGAGAAACATCGGAGCAGAGCTGTATCAATTAGATGAAAAAGGGAACCACCGAACGCTGGGATTTGCCAGTAGAACATTGAAAGACGAAGAACAGCGATATTATACTACAGAATTGGAACTGCTAGCAATAGTATTTGGGTGTTTCAAATACAGAAATTACATTCTAGGTCATGTGACCCATTTATTAACTGATCACAAAGCTTTATTATTTTTAAATAGCTGCAGGCTATTAAACGCAAGATTAATGAGGTGGTCATTAAAGATCCAAGAGTTCAACCTACAAGTGGCCCATATACCAGGCAAAGAGAACATAGGTGCTGATACTCTAACTAGATATCCCCAATCACCAACCGATAACCAATTGGAGAACTATACCAGGATATACATCAATAAGATCAAGTTGGACACATATAGTAAGACGCTGACACAACAGTTTCAGCAACTCAAGGAACTCCAAGAACAAGATCAGCACATAAAACGAATCATTGGACGAATCACAAACAAATCAGATCATCATTATCAAATATATGACGGTTTACTGTTTTATATAGATAAAGCACGAAAATATCGAGTAATGATACCCGCAATCATGGCCCAGGGCCTGATCAAAGAAACCCACGAGCAATATGGACATTTTGGAGCCACCAAAATATACCATCTTCTTCGATTCCAGTATCAATTGAATCACATGTACCGGACAATAAAGAAAATAACCCAATCATGTGATATATGCCAGAAGAGTAAAATAAATAATCAATTGGCCAGAGGACCGTTAATTTCAAACATACCAAAAGGACCACGAGAAATAGTATCATTAGACTTAATAAGACCACTGCCAAGGGGACAGTTGGGCGCTCGGTATATTCTAGTTTTACTTGACGTATTTACAAAACACGTGCAAATATATCCAATAAAGAGGGCAACCACAGATATTATCCTCAACCGAATAACAAGTCAATACATTCCCACCTGTGGAAAGTTCAAAAGAATATTAACAGATAATGGAACTCAATTTCACAGCAAAAAATGGATCGAAGAATTGACACTTTTAGACATCCAGATATCCGTCACCACAGCCTATCACCCAGAAGGGAACCCGGTAGAAAGAGCAAACAGAGAAATTGGACGAATACTCCGCACTTATTGCCACAGCAAACATACTAGTTGGGTAGGATATTTGAAAAAAATTGAATATTGGTTAAACAATACCACCCATACGACTACAGGATACACACCACAAGCACTTATGGGTCTACCCAGGAATCCATTAAGTATAGAACACCTCATTAAGTTCCCCGAGAACCCTAAAACCGAAACAGCCAACGTAATGATTCAACTAGCACACAGACGAATGAAAAGAATGATGGAGCAACGTAATAAGAACTTGGACAAAGGAAAAAGGTTCCACACATATTCTATACATCAGAAAGTATTAATTAAGGAACACCGTTTGTCATCCGCTGATGACCACGAAATTAAGAAGTTATTTTTATTATATCGAGGACCTTATACCGTACAGGAAGTTAGGCCCAACAATACATTGGTCGTCATAGAAGATAATGGTCAACTGACCACTCACAATATGAAAAACGTCAAGCCCTATGTTCCACCTGAACCTGGAGGATGTGTGGGGCAATTCGTGCTTCAGATGTAAACAACTAACTATGTGTTCTGTGTCTGGTGGTTGGTATGTGTTAATAAATAAGTTTTTATGAAATTGTATTTATTATCTACAGGCAGACACAGAATAAAGACAAAGCCCAACCATGAGTAGTTATAAGAGCAAAGTAATAGAGTTATTTGGAGAAGAACATTGGGAAAGTGACGAAGAAATTGTAGAGGCAGAAAGTCAACTAAGACAGAGGTTAAAGCGAGCATTTGGTAGTGATAGCGAGGAAGACAACCCACCATTGAGCGACGTCATGGAGTTATCCTGTAGCGATATAGAAGAGGAGGAAGAACCCACAAGTGTAACCGTTAACCGCCTCACTATACTCCCTCAAAAGGAAGACTGTCTAGCACAGAGAAAAGCTTTGGCCCAATATCAGAGGCAGATGGCTGCTCGAGTGACTGGACAAACCGCTAAGGCACCTATCCAGTTGCCAACCTACGTTATCGCACAGAGGACCGGGGAAGACAAGAGGAGACCATCGCAAGAGGAGACCATCGCAAGCGAAGAAGAACTTTTCCGGACCACCGAAAAGATGATTTATGGGAGAACACTGCAACAAGTCACGGAAGAAATTTTAGTTAAAATCCACCATCAACCCCGCCAAGCAGTGTCTACCATCAGTCCACTTACTCAGCCATCAGTATTAGGAGCATCCACTCTCGACCTTCCCAACACGATGACAGGAGGCCACAGGAGCAGGAAAGAGAAACGCAAGGAAGCGAAAAAGCAATGGTTTCTTAAGAAGAAGATGAAGCCAACATCCTAAAAAATTTTCTGAATTACTTATTGTATATTAATCGGCCATAAGCCTTGTTTTATTATGTATATTAATCGGCCATAAGCCAACCTTTTTATTCTCAGTTTTGAATAGACCATCACATCATATGTAATTAAGTCTATTCAAAAAGGGGACTATGTAACGAACACAACACTACCGCTAGTGGTATTTGATACACGAAATTACGAACAGTTCACGCCTAATTATAACGATAGAGAGCGCGCGTGGGCAAGGGTTTTAATGATGTCCGAGTTATTTAATCCAAAAGAAGGGATTAACATATTTTAATATACTCTAACAGATTTTGGAAGTATTTTAACATCAATCTCTTTGCTCTCATGTCATTATTATATCGGATAGTCAAAACAGTATCGATCAAAACTGTAGAAAACACGAAGTGCGCTTTGACACTTCTGTCGCGCACATATTCTCCAAGTAATTGATATAAGACGCATCGTATCGACACAAAAACCACCTTCCCGACACGCTCTGACCGTGTCTAGTACCTGGCTACTGTAGCTCTCGGTCTCCAATCGGCCTCTTAACCGACGGCTATTGGACGGCTAGAAGCAGTCGGCCGACTAGCCACGTGCCAGAGTGTGTCTTCCGCCGCGCTGTCGTAAATTGTCCGCCGCGCCGTAATCTCCGCCGGTATTGTTATCCGCGCCGCGATCGTTGCCGTTATCGTATCCGTTGTCATACGTACAAGTATACCTATATACACGTGTTTTTCGTCGCTGCGATATTACCCGCATTACACTAGGGCTGACGGTATTTTCGGTATACCGTAAATACCGGTATACCGGTATTTCGGTTTACCGGTCTTCTCAAATTATTTTGTTAAACGGTATACCGTAAAAAACCGTCCAAACGGTATACCGTAAAAAACCGTATAAACGGTATACCGAGTAAATTGTATCAACGAGGAAACTTTTCTATTTATAAAATTACCTCCGTTTTTAGTATTGGGAATTCTGATCCTTATCGGTTATACACTATACAGCCCTGACCGCCGGGGCATAGGACTTTGTACAACTAACAAGAAACCCAATTTATTGATAATTTTGTCGTCGTGTTTAAACCATTTAACTTATGAATACTTGACCAAATTGTGAATAACGATTGTCAACGGTCGTTGTGGTTCTATTTATTTGACAATTAAAAACAGTTCAACACCATCAGTCATAAGGCATCTAACGTTCTAAACATCAAGTCATCATAAACATACAAATTTGAAATTGAAAACCTAATACTCGGTATGTATATCTTATATTATTATGTTACTAATAATCTCAAACAAGTTAAAATTATAATGAATTTAAATTATTTACACCAAAAACGGAGTGGCTCTAAAAACATTAGTTTAAATTAGCTATAAAATAAATGTGTTAGTTACAAGTCTTTGTAAAACTGTAATAATTTATTATGTCCATGTTCATATTAAAATATTCAAGTTATGAATCAGAATGAAATTAACATTAAAAATAAGCAGTACCTATCTGTATTTCTGTATATGTATCTACAATTTAATGTGTAAATATTATAGTAGTAGCCAGTAGGTATATTACTAGACTCACATTAAAACTCTGATTTTAAGATTATGCAGGCCATTTAGTGGAAGGTTTTTGTTTTGAGTGAACTTTTTAGTAATTAGTAAATTAGATATTATATTATCAAACATTGTACCTACTTATGAATAAATTAATCACACTTACTATTTATTATTTATATATTATTCCAATTTCCAAGTATGTACCTATTTACTACCTACATTATATTTACGGTGACAGCTACAGAATCCAGGTATACCTACTTACATTTTTTTTTATTGCATTGTCTGAGTGTCCTTAAAACTAGTTAAATTGAAGTATTTTTAAATGAAATTGTACTTTTTTTTTGAAAATTAGTCGGTAATAGGTATACAATAATTATTTGTATAGTAATACAATTATGTTTGATAATCATACATTATTTATTTATATTTCATGATTCAACCTAATGCATTTTTGCATATTAATACACCTAGGTATACGTGTATGTAAATATTTTTTCCAAGCCTCCAAATCAATTTTTGAAATATCTTTTAAAAACCTAAAATGGTGCATGGTATATGTATATTGTACCTTGTTTCACATTGGAAAATACATACATAACTATAAAGCTAGGTAAACTTATAAGTGTACTTTTTTAGAATTTAATATTGAGTTATCAAATTAAGTACCTAATAGTTTCAACCAATTATAAATCACACATTTAATTTTTTACTAATATTTTTGGAACTAAACGATTGGCCACTCTTTATTTAACTTACCCAGGACACCGAGCTATATCTTGATTGCTTGGTGAGACCTCCCCTAAGTAACATATTTTTCAATAAATGTATGTACTATGTTTAATGTTAATAATATGTTTGTAAGTTAAGTATGTTTAGTATTATCTATTTTTTAATATTTACCTAATTATATTTCAGAAATGGCAAAACAACGTTCCAAAATTTGGATATACTTTTCTAAAATTAGTTAAGATAAAGGTTTATGCCATAAGTGTAAAAAATCGTTTGAAGCTAAAGGTGGGAATACGAGAAACTTAATATCACATCTGAGGTCTCACCACCCTAATATTCATTTAGAGTTTAAAAACCTAAAATCTCTTGTTCAACGGTATGCATACTTATACAATTTACATACATTTTCCATTTAATATTTATGATTGTTTTTTATTTTTTATACTTCAATTTAATTAAATTTAATAAATATTGTATATTTTATTATATATTTTTTGGTTTATTAGTGATAATGTTGATGAAACTGATGAAGACGAAATAATTAATATTGAACAAACTGATGAAAGTCAAGGTGATTATCAATCTTCACCATCAACATCAACAGTAGATAGTATACCTTCTTCTCCAGTGTAAGATTATTTATTAAAATTTCAATATTAGTTTTTGGGGATAAAACAAATGATAATTATTATAATTTATTATATAATATTTAAATATTTTAGTACCTAAGTAATAGTATATTATATGCAAATTCATAGTTGTAAGAAGAATGTAGATTTACTCTCAAGCATGGTCATATTTGAGAATTCAAAGGGTGTGCAGTTTTAAACATTTAGTTAGTTTTTTTTTATTATTTTTTCTTAACTGAACTATATCTTTATACGATTGTATCTATATTAAAGTATTTACAATTGTATATGAAATATTAATACTTATATTATTACTAATAAGAAGTTTTGGTTTTGAGCATCTTTGCAGTGTTGCCAACTGTTATGCGTACACTTTTTTGTAGGGGACTTTTGAGGAGTTATTCAGGACACTAAAATAAACCTAAAAACACACTAATACCTTTTGTATGAATTATTCCGTATCAAAATCCTAATTTCAGTGGACTACAAGTGAACGGATTTTTAGTTGTGCTGGTAATGTCATTACTGATCACCGATCCTCATTGTCTCCAGAACATGCTGAAGAATTAATTTTTTTGTCTATGAATGCCAAGTATGTTTCTAAGTGACTTACTCACTGTGACATATAGCGCACCTACACAAATAACTGCTGTTAAATGTTTTTTTTTTTAAATTGTTATTCTTTCGCAAGATGCGACATTGTTATATTTTTCTTTCTTTGTTTAATTTCTAAATGAATTTATCAGTAATTAAAATTGTAATGATTATAATAAATATATATATATAAATATTTCTAAAAGTTTTCTTACTAACATGATTTGCTTGCAGGTTGGATGATTTATAGTAAACATTTTATATTCCTACTCTATAAGTAGGACACACTTCTTTATGTTCTGTATGTTATTATTTTTTAAAGTATTGTCAATCTGGATGACTTAAACAGTTTTATCTTTTTAAATTGAAGTGAAGTACAAGAATTTACATAAATTTAACTAAATCTGAAGTAAACAATTATAATTATAAGTCTAAATTTTAGTGGTTGCTGTTTTCCAGTATCAATGGCAATAATATAGATTATAATATTATGTATAGAATATCTAATTTAAAGATATTAAGTTATATACTGTGAATCAATATTAAAGTAAAAAATATCGATACTATATAGTTAGATTTTATTTATTATTTCGGTATAACATACCATATCGGTGTATACTGTATAGGTATACCGAAACAGTTCGGTTTTTCGGTATACCGGAACTTTTCGTTTTTCGGTATACCGGAACTTTCGGTTTTTCGGTACACCGGAACTTTTCGGTTTTTCGGTATACCGTTTCTAACCGGTATTGAAATCAATACCGTAATACCGAAAATTATTTTCAATACCGTCAGCCCTACATTACACTATTTAAGATCGCCGCCGTTATATAATATATTTATACCTTTACGCTCTCATTACGTTGTGTCATTTTATGCCCATATTTACGTCGATCACCATCGTTTTTAGAGTATATTCCGAATAATTGTAAGTAATTCACACAATTTTTATCTTCATGTTGGTGAATGTAATTAATGTCAAAACCGATGAATCAATATTATATAAATTCGCGAAACAATAAACCTGTATAACTATTTTGTGTAATATTATCATGATCATATGTATAATTAACTTAATGTATTTATGTGATTATAACTCAATAAAATTATTTTTTGCTAATGAATAAAAAACTGAATTCTCAGTATATATAAAAATTCATTACAATGTTTAGGCCACGATTTACAATTACGATTAGAATATTGACAATACTTTGAAAAATTTTTTCTGCAATTCGCTGTTATCATCAAAAACCAATTTTTTTCCGTCATGCGATTGATGGCTATAATAAATTATAATATAAAATTCTAAATTCTAAAACCAGTCTCAGCCAAGGTGCTCAAATCTTCGAGACTCGAACAAAGACTTAGGACATATTATGACCCTTCAATAGAGTGAAGTTATAATGATCAATCGGATTTGAAATCAAATCAAATTCATTGCTTTTACCTATTGTTTCATACACTCGGTCACTTCCTACTTTCCTAGCCATCTATTATATATACATATATAATATATATATGTTGTTAAATGAGCGATAAATGAGCGCCGATTGCACAGATAATAAAGTATAATATTATAGTCTTGAGATTATTGATTAAATGTTTGATCCGACGAATTCTTATTGTTAAATTACCGTAACTAGTTGTCTTCTTCTGTGTCATACAACTGTTATTAGACTACAATTACGAATATTGTACTTTGGATTAGTCTGATTTATTACTACATAGTATTTGGTACAGTCGTGTACTTAATACATACAATGTATGTTATGTATTTATAATATTACTTTCCAAATAAGAATAAATTTATTCTATAAGCAATATGCGTAAAACCAATTTAAACAGAATCTTTAGCAATTCATTTTTATTTTGCATATTGTTCAATTTTTTTTTTTAAATCTTTTTTACACAGTCAATTATTTTACAACTTTTATGCATAATCAAAAAAATCTCTATAACATGACATAATACATACATTAATTATATAATTTTTAATTGTTTATGTTCGAGAGCTATTTGAAAAACAAATATTTGTGATCAACTTTTTTCTAAACCATTAGTAAAATTTATTGAAATATTATTATATACTATAATTTATCTATTTATTATCTGTGTGAAATATTTTTAATAATAATTTAGTAGGATGCCTACTAAATGATAGATGCTATCATACTAACTGATTATTATGTGTATATGCCAGATTTAAAAAAGACTTTAAATAAAAATTTATTTTTATTTTGTACAATCTTGTTTGTATATTATACATATAATTTATACACCCAGGTATATGGTTTAATCTTGCCCTGTTAAATCCATAAGCTACAGACATAAAGTATAAATAACTCGAATACTATACAAATGTAATTTCTTCATCTGACTATATTATCATCGTTTTAAATTTAGCGTTTGAAGTTTTTAATAATGTGATTTACCGAGATTCGAGAACAAATAAGACTGACGATGGCGTTGCAAAGTCTTAACATTTATTCGATGTAGGTAGTTCTTTTCTATTCAATTCGATGTTACATGGGTTTGTTTCGTAGACATCTAGGCTTGGACCGAGCTTAAAGTCTACATCTCGGTTATGGACGTATAAATACTACCTAGTTGATGTAGCAACAATTACGGTCATATTTGGACCTTCATTAAAAATATATACATCAACATAATAAGACATTTAAATGTTTTTTCGTCTATTAATAATAGTAGACTTGTAATTTACTTTACATAGTAGTCAAATAAAAAGTAACAATAGTGGTGTCCAAATCTTGCATATATTATTTAAATTTTAATTTCGATATGGCTTTAATATATGTAGGACGTAGGTAAAATATATTATAATATTATGTTTATTTTTTTTATCTAATATTATTCATAACTATTCAACATTTTGTTTCTCGAAAATAATGTGAAGTATATAAAACGTTTCATGAACTTTTAGCCATTGTTCAAATTTTATTAAAATGTTGAATTAAGTTATACTACACAATATTAACTTAATACTTTTAAAATTTGTTTTTATAATCTCCTTTTAATTAACGTCATTATTATTTTGCCTGCCGTATAGTTAGTTACCTACTCGCATATATTGCATATAATTGATAAGGGTTAAAAGTCTCGACAAATATTAGCATTGAACTATAAACTACACCCTGCCCATGGTATAATTTTATGTACGTAACATGTATTTTAATTTTATGCAAATATTATATACAGACTGCTATAAATAGATTTCACAGTTAAAAAGTAATTTCTTATTGTTTGCATTAATTTAAAATGTTTAACAAAATATAATAAACGAGAAAATTAAATTATAACTGTATTACTATAGATAGCTAGGTATACGTGTATGTAATTACCTACTTATTTTCAGCATTACAAACTAAAATGTATACATATTACGCAAATGCACAAACATATTACAATGTTGGTACACCATTGGTACAATACACGTGCGTACACACTTACGTATTTTGAAATTAAGATCAGAAATACTGATATCCTATAACAATATGCACAAGGAAATTACATACAGTGAATATATATTTTTTTTCTGCATTGTGTTTTTAATTTTTATTGAACACAATTTGTTAAAACATGATTATTAAAAGTAGATAAAATGTATATTGTTCTCATTACTATAAACAACATTATGACTATTTTGATTTAGATTAGCTAAAATGTATTCATACTCGATCGTTATTGTTTAATAGTAATTAATGCACAAAACTATCCAGACGAAATTAAATTATTTTGATTAATGTGACGAAACTTAAGAAACAAACCAGCTTAATAGTTTTAAGTAAGAAAATTATTATAGTATTAATGTTACTGTCTAACATAAGATACGTCTACTGTGATAGCATCCAACAGAAAACTCAAAGTGCGTTTAATTTATGTATACATTTAGCATATATTTTAGTTTGTATAGGATGTTTGGTTAGAGCTCGATTTAAGTAAAACGGTGGTGGTTTAATACGTTTGTGTGAACTTAAGTGTATATGGGCACTATTCAACTATATTCTAATTTATATTTTATGTATCATAGGCTATAGTAAATAGGATATAACACCCATACAAATGTATAGTATACATTATATACTTAAAATCCACGTTTTAAAACAGTTATTTAGAGTTGCTTACAATATAATTTAAAGGAAAGTCCACGATGTAACGAATTTCAACAATTTTTTTTTTACTTAAAGCTATTAATTTGATTAATGCTACCTCGAGAATATGAGTATATTTAAATAGATATTTCAGAGTTCTTAAAGTTGTTGTTAAAAATGTTATATTATTATCAAAATAATTGTTTGAATATATAGAAAGATATAAATATTAAATATCCATATAAACTTGAAATATAATATGGTATGGATAACACGATTAGTTAGTATAAAGACAATAAAGTAATACACATAAGTCGGATAATGATAGAAAGGGAATCATTCAATGAAATATAAAATAAAAGTTATTGAATTCAATATTTTACAAACTGAACGGGCTCGTATTAAATAAATCTAAATCTTTAGTTAAATTACCTGCATATTATTTGTAAGAGTAAAAAGCAATATGATTTGAAGAAGTAGAGGAAAGATAAAATAATATCGAATTATTTTACGAATCAAATTGGTTTACTCTAAGATTTAATTGCTAGAGAATTTATCGTGTTTTTTCCAGTATAAAACAATAAGATCGTTAGACTTAAACCAATTTTCTTATATCAGGAATCGAATATCAAAAGTTTGAAATAAATTGGAACATTATTTCGACAAGTTATACACACACACACACACACACACACAAAACACACACATCATTGTGAAATCAATACATTCATCACTCCGTTCAGAATCTAATATGTCTGTGATGTTTTAACGTTGATTCGAAATGCGTAATTCATATTTAAATATTTTTTAAGTATATCATACTTAAGTCGTTGGACGTCAATAAAGATGACGCCGACGAAATAATCGGATACATAATAATTATAGATACTATAATCGCAAACACAATTTTCGACGGTGCCAATTATATACTTAAATCGTTTTTTCGATCTTCGGCGCTATCGAGATAAGATAAATCTACAAATTTTTTTTTCGAGTAAGATCTACGCATCGCGTTATCGTAGCACTCACGTACGGGCTATACTGCATCAGCCTGCAGCGGCAGCTAGCTCGTCTTGGGGTTTTCGAAGCCCGTTCATCGGCTTGACGGACGATGCGCGTCTAATAACATTTTAGACGACATCGCAATCATAATACTAATATCTTATACCTTGCGCATTGTGCACGACGGCTTATCACGTCCAATTATTACCGCGACCGACTGTGGGTCCCTATACCTACGCCGCGCTATTTAATTGTCGCCCCGCGTGCAGCATCACGGACGCGTTTAAAAAAAAACCCATAAAAAACGCTCGACGAAATCCGTTTGTTTCGACGGACGCTCGCGAATTTCGTCTCCAGACCAATGCATGCAGTAATATTATATTTTACGACCAGACGGGTGTGGCTGGCCAAAGTCCAGAATGACGCGCGTACTTTGCCGGGCATCATAAACGTTTTATATTCCACCGAATTCGCCGTCCGCTCCAACGCATTCATTGCACCGAACGACGGTGTATTAAGTAAATCCGTGTCCGTAAAGCAATATAACAACTGTCCGGTCTAATTTTCTCGGCCCAGCGACATTTATGCCTATCGTTTTTATTTTCAATTTAATATAATAGAGACTGTGTATATTGTGCGCGACGCTATATCGCGATATAGAGTATACGTAACGTGTAAAATATTAAAAAATGCGTTGCTCCCGTTTTCTCGCGTTGGTATTTTTTTTTTCAATTAAACGTTTATATTTATATGTGTTATATATATATATAGGTACGACACGCGTAGGCAACAAACAATATATTCGCGTACAACGGTTATGGTCGAAGCATATTATTCTAAGAAGGGTAAAAAAAATAAAGAAATAAATACCAGAATAAATAAAGCTTTTAAATCGTATACGCGTGTATATTATATTGTTTATAATTTATACCTATACATAAAACGAGTCCGTTCGGGGGAAAAAAATGTAGAACTCTAATAAACGGCGCTGTATATATATTTCGTCGTTATTTTCTTTATTATTTTTTTTTCGTCCATCACCTCATCATCCCCGGCGAGGTTAATTTCCTCTAGTCATGCAACACGGCGTTTCGCAAACTACATAGACGTGCTATACCTGCATGCAATGTATCGCGAGCGCAAATACGATATAATATACCCAACTCCTATATATTCGTTATGATATGTGTGCAATGTGTGCGATGTGTGTTAGAGAATTTATTTGTGAATTGTGATTCGTAGGTAGATAAAACGGATATTTCCACGGCACAGAACAATAATAAATTAATTTTGATAAATTCACCTTACAACATGTAGGCCAAGCTATTGGCGGATAAGTATAGGAATAATAGAAATTAAGACTTTTTTCGGAAGGGGGATAGACTGTATTTACGCTTGTAAGTTGTTTAAATTAAAACACATTATCGGTATAGATTCAAAAACCGATACACCATATTTTATACGATTTTGTAAACAATATAACCGAGAAAGCCGTACTATGAGCAGAAGTAGTACTATCAGTTAAGAAGTGACTTCCGCCTTCATAGCCCGTCCCTTATATTCGATCACGAATATTAATGTAAGGGCGTATAACGGTATTTAATATAATAATTATACGACTGTCACAACGATGCTTGTGGCAATAGTGTAGGATTAAACTATTTCGTGGGAAATGATTTGTTTCGAATCCACGAACCTATATCAGCCGTTGGTTAAACTTAAAATATCCATGATAAACTTATATAGGATACCAAATTAAACTAAGATTTACCCAAATATGATGTTGACTTGCTGTGCATTTCGAACTTTCGTAATAAAGTACCTGAAACTTCCCAGCGTATTGTATATAGTGTATATTATAATATAATATATTTTATCTAGAGTTCAAACGTCAGGCTCACTTTAAAATATTTATAAAAGTAAAATATTAAACTTATAAAAAATTATTATTATTTTAATAATGAAATAATAATTACTACGAGAATGATACAGATTCGTCACCTATAGAAAATGATCGAGTTCAGCAAAGGTCGTTTTGTTTGAGTTATACAACATAGTCAAAACATTTTTTTTAACGTTTTGTGAATTCTTCAAAACTATTACAACTATTCTAAACGGTATAAAACTCTGGTGAAATTGTGTTTAAAAAAATATTATTTTTTTTTTATTCGTTGAAAGAAAATAAATATTATAATATCAATAGGTACTACTACAGTAAGTTAATTAAACTATAATAATATTCATAGTGTTTTTTTTTTCATTACGAACCAGTGATATAGGGTAAATTTGATTTTAGGGTTCTTAAATCTTAATAATTATAAATAACCGTGTAAAAATCAACTCATTTAATCTATATATATATATAAATAGCAAATTATTAAATCTTATTCCATAATATACTTAATCATATTTCTATACATTTATATAGTGTATATTTCATCGACGATTAATGACAATATAATATGGAGTTTATAAAAACCCTTCGAAGTCTGACGCCATAAAATATATATTTTGCATTAATTCATCAATAATTATGATATATTGTAGTTGGATATACCAACGTTCTTATATTATAGCTTAAACGAAATAAAGGTATTTATTTTGCATTTTCAGATCAAACTTCGGCACTCACAATAATGACTGACCATTTTTTTTATCTGTATGCAATAATTGAACAATATATTATTATAGTGTTTGGTATAAACACAAAAAATTGTGCAAACTAATTTCTTAAACGTGTCTATTAGAATTTGCTAGTCGGTCGACTCATCATGTCATAGTGATTGATGGGAGGAATTCGAGTGTGCTATTAGTATACTCTATCATCCATTCTGACACCGTCGCAATCGATTAGCTAGCCGTTTATTTCCATTGAGAAATGTATATACGTCGAGTATTGACTATTATTGTCTTATTAACTTACTACAAAAGTCACATGCATAATCTAGACACGCATATAGATTCATCTTAATTTGACGCCATATGCAGACTATAAATAGGTACCACATTATATTAGGTATAAAACTGTATACCTATATTATAGGTTATTATACTAGAACACATTATCGTTTGAATAACGGTCAGCTCATCTTTTCTTATGCGGTTCGTCGATTTAATTTGAATTTTTTTTTAAAAAAACCGTAGATTTCCAACGATTAAGAACTAGCGTGGGGTGTTATTATTGGATTTAAATTATGTATATTATGTATATACATATATATTTTTTTTTTTTTTTTGCAACGATAACGTCGTCGTCGCATACATTTGTCGTGTATTTTAACGAACAAACACTCACGATCATGGTCATAATAACAATATGATAATATTAATACTCAATACGATAATAATAATAATAATATATAAAAAGAAGAACGGTCTATGTCCCTCGTATTTTTAGAAGCCGAAAAACGAGGCACGGTGGGCTTTGGCTTTTGGACCGCCAATGCCAAAACTCGGAGGCATTTTTTACAAAAATAACGTTTCACCGCGTACGTTAAATTAATAATATTAATATATATACATACACATAAAAAAATTCTAATTTAATATAAACCGTTAAAAGAAACGTCGCCGCCGCCGTCGCCGTACGTCTTTGTTGTAGCCTGGCTAGGCGGAGCGCAATAGTGGCGCTGCAGCAGTGTTATAGTGCAAAGAGGACGGGACCTGCAGACGACGGAGAAAAAAATAAAACGAACAGAGAGATATTATTATTATTATATTATTGCTCGGTCGGTGTGAATATAATTTTTTTTATTGTCATCATTATTACTACCTATTTATTAATTTTTTTTTTCGCTTACGCCTGATGTAGAATTGTACTATTCCGAGAGTACAATGCGACATAGCAAAGATCGGTCCCGTGTTTTATTTTTTTTTTTAATTTTTCCGCCACTCCACTCTTTCCTCTGTCCGTCGACAACGGCGGTCGGAGATGCCAAAATTACCGGGACGGCGTGCGCTGCGGACAAGAATAAGTTTTGTGTAGCGTGGCGCGTATGCCAAACCCATAATATACTATTCCACCATCGCGGGCAGCGGGCTACGGTGCCAGTCGCAGTCAGGTGTACTACTCGCTGTCTTACTGTATAGTATATTTTTATTCGATGCCTATAATACGGCGCATATTATTATTATCGTTATTGGTACGTCTCGCCACAATATTATCGACAAATTTTCAAAAACGACATTATTCCAGCAGCAGAATATAATGTACTGTTGATTGCAGGACCGTTTTTCATCGTGGTTATTACCGTATAAGTTAAAATTTGGTAGAATATAATAATATGATGTTTGAACTCTGTGGACACGGCGTATAGTGTCTTCTAAAACATCACAGAATATTATAGACGAATACGCAGTATAATCGATAATCATATAGATGAAAACGCAGTACACATACATGATTTGGACTGTATACGGTTATTGCTACTTAAATGATGGTGTTTAGTAAATTTATAATATGCGTACATATTGCGTATTATCGACAGTATAACAGTATAGATCGGCATAACGCGTATCAGTAAACAGTATTTACTCGTATATAACAATTTTATTGAATTTGAATATTTTAAATTACTTACGTAAAATATTTTATAATTCAAAAGATACATATTTCATTGAGTTTGTTTTTAACTTTGATCAAAAAAGTTAATCTCTGATTAATAAGAGTTCATATAAAGATAATACAACTGCCTTTTCAATAGTTTTTAATGATTGTAATCATTTTTTATCATCACAAATGCAATATCTATTTAATTTTAAACAGAAAAGATATTAATTGTTCACAATGATTTCAGAGGTAATTTATTAATATTAATCATTTCAATATTATTAAATATTTTGGTTGACGTGTAAAACGGTCAAAAAATTATAATACGCCGTTTTTCCGACATTTAAATTTCTTTAGATACCTTGATTTTCATTTTGAATAGTAGAATACGTCTTATAACGATAATATTATTACGAGAAAAAACACGGCAATATAATAATAAAATAAATAAAATTATAAACGTGATAGATTTTGTTGCGATATATTACGTACAAAGCGAGTTGGGTATTAGGTTTTCGGCGAAAACTGCTAGTTTTAACGATCGAATTTCCTGTTTTTTAAAAACTTTTATTCACTTAAACACGAATGTTATGTATAAAAAATACAAGTATACTATTCAAATGAAAAATAATCACAAATTTTTATTATTTTCTTATAATATATTATAAAGCGATTTTTATGGGTTTTTTTTTTTTTTTTTTTTTAATTTAATATTTTTTCGAAAACGTTGACATACTTCTATAGTAATAATATTAATATTAATTTAGTAGTAGGTATTAACCATAAGTGTACGTGCATTGAAAGTATAGTATTATCGGTCGGGAATACACTTGACGTTTGAGAAAAATTAATTCACTATCATATCATTGGAATGATATATAAATTGGTAAAATAAACATACATTTTTGTCAAAAATATAACAAAATATAAAAAGATCTTTTAATAATAATTTCTTAACTTTTGTTAATTGAAAATGAAGCATTTCATGATTTTAAAATATATTGAGTGAGAAAATCATAGAATAATTTTTATTAGTTTTATACTCAAATAAAATCATAGAATTTATATTGACTAGATTTTAAAATATGTTTTGGTTATCGACAGAATCACTGATAATAAGCAGTGATTTATTTATTTTACTACTCTGAAAATTCAAATTAAAAAAATTTATGTATTATAAGGTGATACGCACACATTTGATAATCAAATATTATGATGATGCAAAAAAAAAAAAATAATAGTCCTAATACCTAATATTATAATCGTTATTATTGTCATACTGCAAAAATGTGGGTAGTGCGTTTTGACCGCGATGATGTCGACGAATATCGCAATATTTTCCAATGATCAGCACTCAGCTCGTGTAATACAGACACAGACGTGTATGTTCACTAGATTTCACACCTAATCTCGTATCACAATAATAAAATACATTGTTTTTCTACGGATTATAATTAATCATTCGTTTCGGTTTGCTATCGGGCCAGCATTATATCATGTGCACCTCCCACGTATATAGATACAATTTATATTATTATTCGGCCTGTGTTGGTATTTTTACGGTCATGTGCGTGATGTGAAAACACACTTTCGGAAAGCAGTGAACACTATATAATATAGTTGTATAGTGGTTTTAGTAGAGGATATAAACAAGTTTCACGATTTGATAGAACAATAATATATGTTTTAGAGATATAAATACCCTCCTTTTCAAATCAGTGCGTGCAATAAAAGAGTTTCAGGTGTTTTTGAAAAAAGCGTAACAATGGTTATTGTTTGTATATTAAATCGTAAAATAAATACTCATAAAATATCCGTAAGTAGATGTGTTGTCTTTTTGAAAACAGCATCCTTTTTTTTCTTTTTTTTTTTTTTTTGAAGCATTTTCGCTCTAAAATCCTCTAAAGCCAGTATAATAGCTGATTTACGTCAACACGTTTTATTTAATACCCAATCGTATCATAGTATTGATCAACGGTAATGACACGAGATGGATGTGTGTACAAAATATTTTGAATTAAACTTAAAATGTACTTAAATTTTTCTAAAAATTAGTTTTATCTATAATTTCATATTATATTAAACGACGTAAAAAATATTATTAAAATGTGCTCTTGAACGGTTTAAACTAATACAAACATTCGTCTTAACATACGAAAAATAAATGATTGTATCAGATAAAGATAAAAGTAAAAAATAAATAAAACATATAAAATGATAATAATAATATCTACCTAGTATTTTACTACACCAGTTAACTGCATATTAAAATATATACATTTTTATAATTTATTTATTAGGTACATATTATAGAGTTATCATTTATCGAATTTTGTTCAAAAATTATTTCATTTTAATAAAATTAAATTGAATGGTTTTTCTTTTATCCGTACACTCCTTATTAAATATGCATACATTTTATCGTAAGAATCCAACATAAATAACATACAAGGTGTGTAAAAAAAGTTTGATGTATAAAATATAAGAAAATATACAAAATACAATTTTTTTTATAAAATACTTATACAATAGATAACAATTGGTTGCCAGAAAATGATCGCAAATAAAAATTCTAAATTTAAATTAACTGAGCAGTCAATATTTACTTATTGTGATTAGGTTTAAGCAATGACACATGGTTGGGTCTTTTTTAAATGAATGATTATAATAAATGTAATTAAATTCGTATTGACCATTGCATAATCTGTCCATAATTGAAAATTGAAGGTTTTCAAGTTTTTTAAACACACTGTATATAATATTATACAGTGCCTGTTTAAAAATTATGTGACCGAAATTTTTTTTGTTTAAAAAAAAAACATAAAATAATTTTTGCTTAAAAATACTACGAGCTATTATTATACTCACGTCGACACGACATTGGAGTACCTACCTACAGTTTGTCCTAATATTTTATAACACCAACAATACTATAATAGTGTCGTATAATTATTTATTATAATATCGTTATAAAACAATTACCTACATAGTAATAGATTTAAGTATAATATTATTCATACTAAGTTACCATAGTCGGTATAATTTTTTTTTTTTATTTATAACTAGAATTTATTATTTTAAAATATTTTTTTTGTTATTATTTCCCATTGAATTTCAATATGAATATAGTTACATGACGATTGATAATGTATAATGTATTATCTATCTGTAAAAAATCTCGTCCCATTTTTATTAACTTAAAGTTTATGAAAAATAAAATAAACAACTCAAAAAAAAATTATAGTTTTCTTCAATAATCAATACAATAAACACTCTTATATATTTATTGCTTACATGTAGTTAATTGTCTTTAGTTAAAATAGATAATTTCGAAAAATTATTTTAAATAAACACCATACAAAATAGGCGTTCACCTGTTTGAATTGCGAGTATTATTATATTATATTTCATGTTGAAAGTATATTTATTAAAAATGATGGAAATACAAAAACAGAGTTTCTGCACATTTTTATTTCAAATAAATAACTAATTAAATTAATTTTTTTTTTGTTTATCTTACTCCTCCGTGTTTACAGTTTATTTATTTTATTTATTCTATTAATCTTAATAAGGATTTAAATAACACTTGAATAAATGCACGTTTTATTAATTTAAGACATATAAAAAAGTTTAATCTTTATTAATTAAACAAATGTATTGTTCTTCAATTATCAGTAAAAATTATAAAATTAATTAATTTAGTCATAAGGTAGGTATTTTAAAGTCGTTAGTAATTTTTCTTTGTAAAAATATTTATTATTCTAAATTATTATTGAGTAAATAAATAATATTTAGTTAAAAAAAAAAATTACTCACCATCAATGTTATCAGATTGGTGCCAAAATTGTATGTGGTTTTTGGCAAGGTACGTATAAATGTAATATCGAAACTATGAATATAACAATAATTGTCGAGCTAAATCTAAGTTGACTATATTTAAAGTAACTGATTTAATCTTGTGATCATTATTCATCGATCATTTTTTTTAAATATCTAGTTAAACTGTTAATAAAAATGTTTCAGCAAATTTTATCATAAAACCTAATGCATTATTAAAATTATCAACGATGAAGATTTAAACTTTAAGACGTGTTTGAAATAATTAAAATTTAGTTGTGCGAAATTCATGTAATGAAAATGACTAGGTAAAAACTTAAATCGTGTATAGGTATTTTTACATTATAATTATTTTAATTTTAAACATTAAAGTAAGTTATGAAAGTTATGAGGATTTTTTAATCAATGGGTGTATACCTAATATGTTTTACTCATAACTTACTTAAAAATAATTTAAGAATCATAAAAATCTTAAATACCTTATATTTTTAATATTTGTTTGTTTTTAACTTGAGACGATAAGTTGATTTACTATAATATCAAAACAAACAAAATTCAAATAAATCTGATGAATATAAATTTCATATAATATACGTTTGTAAGATTTTAAGACGAGATCAAAAAATATATTTTGATTTTTGAAGCGCGCTATTTTCTAAGGAGTATTTGTTAGACAATTTATATGATAAATTTTAAGACCCGTATGATGCGAAACGCTTTTGGATGAGTAATAAACGATTTGTTTAAGCGTACCTGCTATCATTTCGTTTAATAAAATAAAACATTTTGTTACTGCGAGAAATTAATTAAAACTAATTTAGACCGAAGGCCTAATAAAACAACGCCCACCTAAAATATAAGGATTTTAATTCTATACTATACGAATATTTGAACTTGTGAACTTTTTTCTACTTTTCTGTACATCAGTAGTTAAATAAATTTAACATTTATAACATTTTATTGAAAAAAACACACCTGTAAATACTCATAATATGATAAACTTTAGATATAAAAACTAAGTTTTAATATTTTAACTGAAATAATCGATACAACCAAGCTTAGGTTAAGTAGGTAAATATTTTATTTCTAATAAATTCATCGGTTTTTAATAATTTTGTCAAACTTTTATCTAAATGATTGTCTAAATAATGAATCAAAAATTTGACTTAAAATAATATATGTATATAAAAAAAATATGCTCAATTTAATTTTATATTTATAATTAATATAACACATTATAAAACTGATGAGATTCTCAAATATATTGTCTATTAGTGACAACATGGTATATACTAGTATTCAGGACATTTTTACGCGTAGATAGTGATAACAATAATATAAATTAGCAATTTGTGTAAAATCCAATTTAGAGGCCGCTCTAGTATCAAGAAGAAAATTGTTGCGGACGACATATAATTACTTGTATTTCATATAAGTGATAATAATTACTATTTACCAATAATTTATTATGCGCCTCCAGTTTAGATATAATTATGTATATAAATATATATTGAACGAAAATAATATCCACGGAGAACATCTATTTATTTTTTTAACTTCAGTTTATAGCTAGTAATATACTATTAATATTTACAATTTTATTTCAAAATTAATATTGATTTATTATTTTAATAAATTTTATATTAAATTCTGCAAAATTAGAGTTTGCAAATAAAATATTACATCTTTATATGCTTTGATTTGTGGTCAAGTAAATGTATTATGTTGATCGTATATATTTCTCTCTTCACTTAGTTCCTCGTATACCTTTGATAATTTATGTGTTAACGGTGTCCATGCGGGTTAAATAAATAGGAGGTTATTTTTCAACCATTAATTTATAGCAGCCACATGTTAGATGTCTACAACCAATTATTATCAATCTATCTAATACAGTATTATGCTTTCTTAAAGTATATACTTATATAAGCGAGTCACTTTCTTATATATAGTCCTTTTAATCTTACACTCAGTTTTCGGGTTTATTTAACACAAATTAACACGAATACTCTGAATATAGACCATTACGAGTTTAATTTAAATTTAACTACAATACATTATTTTCTCTACTCTTATTGGTTAACATTATTCATGTTATAGTCACTTTACTGTCTATATACCTACATATTTTCCGTGAATACCAACCCACGAGCATGATCATAATTATTATAACAATATTATATCGTTTAATCATATTATGTGAGACTATTATACTATCTTCACTTTTCGGGGTGCATTAATATTAAGTTATTAGATACAACATATTTTGGATACTTAACATGTATTTCAACAATGAACTTTTATATTCACACGGCGTTATGTATAGGCTTTTCAGGTACATGACTGTTACACTTTCTGTATTCACTGTAGTTGTGGATCTATTTTACATGTTTGGTTTGTTATACATCGATATAATGATGTGAAATTAGTTTAAAATATATATTATACATATGATTATCTAGAAAGAGTGAAGGTAAATGAGAACCTTCAACTTTATGTTAGAAGTTGGGAGCCAAACTATTCTAATTTATATCAATAACACGTTTTGCCAACTTAATATACTTCATAATATTTTGATTTTTTGATACCATGAACAATAATGTAACCAAATTTTAATCCAAAATCAGTTTCACGTCATATTTGGTATATTATTATTATATGTTATTGATTAATAGATCGTCGATAACGAAATAATAATAATAATATTTAATAGCATGAAGTTTTTATGGCTAAATTATAATTAAATTTAAATGGTTTGAGTAATTATTAACATTGATTTTCAGAATGTATTTTGAAAATAAAAATTTGTAATGTATTAATGAAAATGTCAATGGGAAACAACATCAATATTTTTATCTACTTTTAAGTGGCAAAATTGATTTCCACAATACTCGAAGTACAGGATACATGATTCAATACAATAATATTATATTCCATTATATAAAAAAATATACCACAAACACAAATATGTTTTATAGTCGGCTGTGTTTACTCTTGGCACACATGTCAATGTTCTATTCGCTGAAACCCTCGTTTGTGATAAATGGAAATGTAGTAGTCAGCATTAGTCTGCGTTAGTTCAGCAAAAGTTAATTAGATATTTATTTTTATTATTGATTGCAACAATTAAATAAAATATTTCGAAGAAGAATTCGGTTTTTTAATAAATAATTTATTTGATATACAAATATATATATATATATTTTAAATTATATGTCATCAAACGTTGCAGGAATTTTGCTGTAGATTATTTAGAGAAAAAAAATTCAAAATCGTTCGTGGAAAATGAAAATAATATGATGTACCTATATAAATTATATCATATATACCTGCCATAACCAATAATCAAATATGTGGGCACACATACCGAAGTTCTTTATCTTTAAAAACTTATTGATCGTCACCATATATTATAATATATGCAATATGCATATTTATATATATATAAGACGCACATAACTTTCACACATCGAAATCGAAGAATACCACGCATATATATATAAATATATATATTTAGTATACACAATATGAACTTTTGAGCCATGTATTTTGGAAATTCCTGTCTTTTATATGATATTATTATCGTTCGTTCACGGTGTTCGAGTCGAACGAGTTTAGTCCGATATTAATACGTGCTAGAATGATTTACATGATTATATTTTACTTAAGTGCCACTGATGAGGTATACGCACACGCACGAAAAGTAAAATCAATAATTTACTTGTTAGTATTATACTGCAGTCTATACGGGAGCGTCATTTCAGTATTTTTATAAGAGTTCAAAAAAAAAAAAAGGATACAACAATTTTTTTACCAGTCCGTTTGTTTACGTCATGAGTTCTGATATTAATAACAAATTATAATAAAAACATTTTTCTATACTGTATAGAAAATTGGTTTTAGATTAAAGTAAGCTTTCCCAAACGCAATAGAATAATCTTGATAAAGTAAGATGAAAAAAAATATTAAGATAATAATAGAACTGCAAAGTAGATATTTAATAGTATTGCGTTATTTTTTATATGCGCTTTGGCATCTGCAATTTATTATCATCAGTGAAAAGTAAAAACATTATTATAATTTACAATAATATTACTATAGTATACTATAACGAACTTTTGAAAATTATCTCGAATATTGAAATTAACCAAACAAATCTAACTATAATTGGTTTATTGGATTTTTTTTTTTTCCATAATATTTATTCTACTGAGTTTTGGCTTAAGCGATATAACTTCATATCTCAACGGCACAAGCAGGGTTTAATCGTGGAAGGGGAGGGGGGTGAGAAGGTCCAATTAAAAAATGTATTTCTATTTCATTTTTATGTATATCATAATATAAATAAATTACGACAGTACTTATTAATTATAATGTACTACTAAGATTGACGGAGTAAAAGATTATGTTTTATTTTAAATTTTTCTTGGCTTGAACATTAATGATATTCTATGATCGTTATATCCGATGGCAGCTGGTAATTGATGGACCAAAATGAGCAACTTTAATAATTTATTATCAATTAATAAAAAGAAAAAGCAAAAAATAGAAGTTTAAACTTGTATATTAAATTAAACATAGATGCTGTAGTTTATTTTAAACAGACCCTGGTCTGTTATTCGTCTTATATAGTTGTTTGATAAACACGTCCAGTTAAGCGTCTACATGCTCGTATATATGTTTATGTTTAAAATTGAACAAATCAATTAACTTCGTAGTGTAAATATGTATAATAGTGCTAGAAAAAAATGATTGAATGTATCATATTTTTATTTTATTACTCATATAATAATAATATAGAGTAATAAAATGTAATACCTTTTTAATAAAAAAGACATTTTAATTATAATAATATATTTTTTTTTACTTTGAATTATATATATTTTTCAAATTGATTATTTAAATTAATATTTGAGAATTGTTATTAAATTTTCGGTCAATATTTTAAGATCTTTTACTTTTTAGGATACACGTACAATGTGTCAAATATATAGTAGATAATAGATATATTATAAAAAGTTTGAAATCTTTATTTTAAATATTTTTTTAACGAAAATTGTTTTTTTTACTTATTAGAATGCATATTTAACATAATCCTATCCCGCAAAGATCAAAGGGAAAAAAATGATTACAATGATTTTAAATTACGAGAAAGAAAAGGTTTTCACGTTTAAAAATAAAAACGGCGAACACGCAATACTACGAAATTTGTTCGGATGTATTATATATATTATTAACAGCGTTAATATGTGGGGCGGAGAATAGATCTGGATAAGACAGGTGAACGACTAAACCATATTAAGTATACGTCTATACCTGTTACATTAATATATCTATTGAATATGATACGCCTGTCTACGGCTAAGAACAAAGACGATGAAAAACATCACGAAAAAACTAGTCAACTGTTACTCACAACCCTTTGAAAACCTAGGAAAAGTAATTCGATTCTCGCGTTCGGTGTCTACACACTCACCTCTTTGAATTATAAATAGTGAGCTTATAAGTAATACGCCGCGATGATGATGGACAATGATATTTCCTCTTTCGCGCCACTATTTCATGATATTATATCGCCCGAGGAACGGTCAATAATTTTCGTCTCCCAAAAATACTGTTTACTCGGTGGCATTACAATAATGATTTCAAATGACGACGCTCAAACGGATGAGAATCTGTCGTAGGTACCCCATATATCACGGACATCTGATAGCGAGAGAAGAGAGACCGACGTGTCCCGCACCAGCCGAGACTTTCGCTGTTCATCATTTTATTATTATCACGACTGACTACTCTTAAAATTTCTTTCAATCCTTCCGCAAATCTACAACTGGAATTTCTCAACCATACACATACTTACACAATCGAATCTAAAAATAAAACTATATAACGTCAAATATAAATATTTAACCCGATGAAAATATTATATTACCTGGTTAATATAAAATGAAACAAATGGTTCATTTGCCGCGGTTTTTTACTTAATAAATTATATAATGAAGCGTGCTCTGATGTACGGCGTTATCAAACGAGATATGTTGTTGCACTCGTGGCCGGTGGAAAAGTTAAGTAAAAAAAAAAAAAAAACAAAAAAAAAAATAATAACTAAAAATCTTTCGGACGTGATGCCCCGTGACGGGATGTGACAGAGCCAACCGCTCGGCCACGTCTTCGGATGCAATACACGTTGTCCGGTATATTATGAGATACCTCTGTCTTGTAAAACTGTTTTTATTTCTATTATTATTATTATTATTATAGGATATAGACGAGAGGGATTTATTTACGGGTTGTTTGCGACCACTATACTATTCACATCCTGTGTACGCGCGATATATAGTCGCGCATGGGAATAAAACGTATTAATAATTTACCGCGTGACGCGCACGCCGCCGTCGGCTACTGTCGGCTTCCGACGACCGACCGACAGACAGACAGACTGACAGACTGCAAATGCGTTTTCGACGAAAACAAAAGACAATTAAAATCGGATCTCCGCGACGTTCCAGCGTAGAAATATTTATTTTTGTACTCTCCGCGTATATTAAGTTTGTTTTTTTTTTAATAGCGCGTACACAAACAACTACTTGGACGTGCGACGGTACCCGATTCCTGCTGTAACCACTGTTGATACAACAATCCCGATCGTCCTGATGATGAGACGTCGTGAGAAAATCCCAAAATAAAACCATAAGAACGAGCGGCTGGGTACAATGTAATCTGCTATAATCGTAACGAAGTACACGTGACGTTGATTAAAAGAAAAAGAAAATGATGTTTCTCGCATAGGTACTCGCAGCTATACTGCCCATACATGTTATTTTGACTTTGTACATTGCATTGATTATGACTTTTTCGTATTTCGATTATAATTTTTAATGATGGTGTATTGTGATTAATTATCGAGTACACTCAATAATAATACGATGATTTATAATATATACTCGAAACATACTCCATAAGTTAAACCTCGAGGGAAATTTGAATAATGTATAAAATCAATTTCTATCCATATTAATAAAAAAAAATAAAAAAAAACATTTACTGGACGGTACTCGAGAATCATAGTATTGAATTTAAATACATGAATAAAAATTAATTAATAAATAATAATTAAACTTTTCATACATCATGATGTATACTTGCATCACAGTCAACAACCCAGATTACAATTTAAAACAAAAAATACTACATAAACAATGTATAATATGTTTATATAGTGTACAGTGTACACTCACCCACATACAATCCTTGAAGTTTGAACTTAATATATTTTATACGAATACAATTAATTATACAAACGCTAATACTAGATAATATCATATAATGCGGTAACAATATTAGTTTAAATGAGAGGAATACGCGTGATGTTTGACGACAAACAAAGAAGATAAGTCGACATTTTCTTCGAGATTATGAGGTTAATATTATGTGTTTACTTTGTTGTATATTTTATAATTTGACACTAACGACGGTGCAGTAAATTTTTTTTTAAGATATTAAAAAAAATAATAATAATAAAGTAAGACCGGAATTTTGTTGATAAATTTTTGTTATTAGCAATTTTTTACGCATTCATACTAATTTGTCAAAAATTATAGATTAAAAATAACCAAACTATGACATGTCGATGGTGATGTTAAAAAGAAGACCTGTATACAAGTCACAAGATAAAAAAATCTTACACCTATACGAAATTAATAACCGTGTAGATATTTGAAAGCTTACGGGCGACTTACCATGATAACATTTAACTTGCATAATCGTTTTTTAAGTCATTTTTATAGCAGGGACACTGCAGTGCATAGAAGTGTTTACTATGTAAATCGGTATAGTGTACACCCTATATTATTATACGAGAGTTTTGAAAAACGTTGCAGATTATTACAAATCTAAAGTTCACTTTGGTTCGCCTCAAGTTTTAGAACACGGTTTACATTCTAAATAACGGTCGGTAATTTAAATAAACAGCCGACTATTAATCGTTTATTGTTCGATTAAGTCTTACAGTTATTACAGAGGTATAGAATGTGCGTAGCATAAAATAGGAAATAATGCACAACCACTTTGCATGCTTATTATAGAACATCATATAATAATAAAGCGCACCGATAGACTCCAGTTAAATGCTTTTCCATAATTTTCAAACGAATTCTTATATAGGTACACTTACTTTCGCCCTCCTTCTCTCCTTACCAAAATAGTTGACGTATTATTAGAACGGAATCAACAGTTATTTTTAATTTTAAACATACAAATAATAAAAACCGTATTATTGTAAACGTATTTTATAAATAATATTTATTATCTAATACGTATAGTGGGCCTACATAATATTATTTTTACTCTATGACAATCATTATAGGCACATAGCTACTGAATTGAATTTTTGTTAGCTTATCTTTTCCACGCGTTTGATGATAATCTCCGAGAAAATATATTCTGAAAAGTTAGATCAAACCGCATTAACCTCGGGGGCTTTAAAATTTAATAAAAAGTTCATTTCCGTGTAAAAAAAAAAAATTGTGCTAGGTTCCTTTTTATATTTTGCTTAGTATACTCACTATACTATATTTAATACTTATACTACATTATCCTTAAAGCATAAACCTTAAGAACTTAAAAGCTATTCGTTTGAACTTCGATCTTAATGCGTAAACATTTTCAAAAAAAATCATCCAATTAACAATTTACAGTAAAAAAAAAGATGATTCTAATTTGGATACAAAGACATTTTTAATTCCACAGGATACTTCTTGTATAGTAAAATCGATTCAAGTACTTGTAAAAATAAACATTAATAATATACTTAAAATTTAAAAAATTTAAATTTGAATAAAATATATATTACTAAAGAATAAAAGTAGAATGGGTATACTTGGAGAATCATTCTATGTAGGTAATATTAGATACATTTGTATTTAAAAATAATAATTTTAAATTTCAGTATTATTATTAGGAAATCCATATAAATAATTAGGTACTTATAATATTACTTTTATTATTCATTATTCATTATTTTGTATTTTATGCGTATCAAATTTTAGTTTTCAATACATTGTATTATTATCTTGACTTTATCACTAATAATTTGTCAGTACCAACATTGTTGGTATTTTTATAATGCAAATATGTATTCCAAGTTGAAAATCATATCGAATAAACTGTAATAAATTTATTAGTACATTAGGTATATTACACAGTACACTCGTATTGTATGTAGTATTAGTATTGTAATATCAACTATTTAACCATATTTTTGGATATTTAGACCGTGATCGATGTTTATAAACGTTAAACTTTGTAGTTTTTTTATGATTTATTTCAAATATGCACTTTATTAGTCTTGGCATATCTAAATTGTAAAAAAAAACTATTATAAACACACGGATTTTTGTAATCCCTGTAAAATGAGTGAGGTATATAAATTATTATAAATTATAATATGGTTTTTCTAAACGGTACAACATTAAATTATCATATTAACCTCATTATGCATAAATTAGACCCAAGTAAAATATAATAATTTAGAACCCCGCGGTCTTATAATATAAACAAATTCTGATTTCAACTTGTGTGCTGAAGCGTCCCATGCCAATCACATCTGTTATTAATACTAGTCATTTTAATTAAACCAAGGCTCTAATAATTTACATTGTTATTATGAAAAATTAATTATACATATAATAGTCCATTTTAATACGTAATAGGTACTATATTATTATGTGCATCGATGTAGAAAACTGTACGAGCACCCAATCACAGGAGATCTAGATGTATAATCATAGAGTATTATTGTGTATAACACATACATACCTTTTACCAATGATTTTACTTATATTATATATATAAGACGACTCACCAAGCATACTTATTTACCTACATGTTATACTTTAATAGATAATTTACAATATAATTATGAAACGCGTAATTTTATTTGATAAACAGAAATAACAATTATCATGATAACAAAAAATCGAAGTACGAAACGAATAAAATCCTGATGACCACCACATCATTTACATACATAATATATCACTGGACCACATAAAACAAGTATATTTTCTTTTCCATCAATATAATATTATATCTATGGTTATACCATTGTGAGTACAGGTATAAACATATCATACCTATTATACACTAAAGATTAAACACTTTTCCAAAGTGTACTGTATTTAAAATTTAAATATTACAGGATTTTGCGATTTTTAAATAGATTTCTAGAATCCTTGCAATCTCAATAGCTTACAATAATATGAAATATGGCGGCGTGATCGTAAATCACATACCAGGAATCAACCCAGTCAACACAAATTTTGAAATAACCGCCCACACCGCTGCATCAAGTAACTTGGACGCTCTCCTAGCAATATTTATCGTGAGTTATTGGCATCGCGTCTTATTGTTTTTAAATAAACATTGAAATCAATGTCAACTTCAATGTTTGCCCCTGTGAAGAGAATGTTAGTGATGGCACTGTCATATAGTTGAATAATAAATGTTGTGAATATATGTGTCTATGATTATGTATAGTGAACGTTAATATAAAATCAAGTTTTATTGAATATATACCTATGATCGTAGAATAATTTTAATACATACTAACATTTTAAATAGAATACTAATCAATTGTTCAGTCATTTATTATAAACATTTTAGATTAAATTGATATTTATTTATGAGTATAAATTTTAAATCGTCTATAATATTTGTCAAAAGACAAACCAGTATCAAAATAATAATAATAAAAAAAAATCGTTTAAGTATTATTTAAGAACAAAAAAATTAAATAACAATCAATTTATTTTTTATATTTCAATTAAATAATAACGATATATTAATATACGTTTAAACTATAATATAAAAAACTGTAAAAAAAATTTCATTTTTATTTCGTTCAGTAACTTAATTAATATTAAATAATATGCATTATTTTAAATTACTAAATAATTTTATTATTATTTTATTAATTCATAATATTATATGCTTATAAAAAGTTTTAAATAATCTAAATACTGAAAATCTTTTAGCTATTTATAATGAACTACCTATGAAAAATATAAATTAACGAACTTTTTTAAAAATAACGTTATTGCTTTCTTGCTGTATTTGCTAGATATTACTACGAATAAATACTTACATAACATTAATAACTGTTCATCAACGATACATTACTATTCAAGGTGAATATTGTTTATCTCAATCGTAAAAAATATTTTATTTTATGTGTCTATATGAGGCATCAAAAACATTTTTAAATAATCATGTTAACTTAATAAAAAGAGTAATTATATATGATTAATAAAAACACGTAGAGTTTTCTAATATTTTACTTTGACTATGATAAGGGATGATATTATTAATGTGCTTATTGATCAAAAAAAAAAAGAAATATATTTCTTATCAATGTGCATAGTATGTGATTAATACATTATTAATATATCGATTGGGATAAATTTATTAACAATCTGACATCATAAGCTAAATACTTGCAATTATTATCCTCATCTTACCACGTCATATAATTTTAAGCATCGACTCATTATTTATATACTTAAAACTTAATATTATTGTATTATTTCTATTGTCTTTTCAATTTCGTATTGATTTGACAATGAATACATATTTGGTTGTAGATACCAAAGTACCTATTTAGGTTTATTTTTAGTTAAAAATCAATGATCATTAAACCTCATTGTCAGTGTTTTTTTATTTTTTTATCTTCTGTTGTACTTTATGATTTGAAATTGAAAATATTATGAAATTTTAGAATAAAATATCAATCAAAATAAATGTGTATAAATTCACTCATCGAATAAGTAAAAATTATATTGATATGAAAAACGCTAAACCTATAGAAAAAAATGTTTTCTTAAAACAGTAATGAATTCATTGTAACAGGTGGATAACAAATTAACAGTTGGGTTTTGTTTTTGCTCACAAATCGGATAAAAAAAGATAACGTTTTTACTCGAATGTATCCGAAACAGTTATTTGTATTTTCAACCAAACAGTCATACATTATTAAACTTTGTAGGTTTGATTTGGAAAAACATTTTACTTAATATATAAATGTATACGAATCGAATTCATATAAATTGAAAACAAAAAAATTAATTTGTTTTTATACAACTATATTGACCAATACTCAAAAGTAAAATAATATTTGAATCAAATTGAAAAAAATATATATGAAAAAATAGTAGGTGGATACTTTATTCATTCACTAAATAAGTTTTGTTGAATATTATGCGGAGAAAGTTGTTTGGATACCGACCTATAGTTTGGTAAGCTCTTATGCGATTAATAATTAATATTATGATGCGATTATATTAGTATTGTGTAATAACGAGCTTATTTGCATTAAAATTCGGTACAAACATGACGCAAAACTTCAAAAAATGATTAAGCACAAAATTTGCGTGAATGTATAGTAAAATATGTTAAATAAATTTGGACCAAAACGTAAATTGTTGTAATATATCCGGTTCTAAGTGACAACAGAAAGTTCGATTTTGGACAAAACGAGTTGTTTATCAATAATAAACCTATTAATAAAAATATTTTTACAGCATTATAAAGAATATTAGGTAGGTGTATTATACGTAGAATGTATATTATAACGATTGAATCACAGCGGCTACAACGTATGACCCACACGTGTAAGGAAATCGTTTAACGGTGATTTTAGTGAAAATTATTGTTGTTGATTTATTGTAACCATCGTTAATACCATTGCCAGAAAATATCGCCGATTAAAATGTAACGCGTTAATGATAAAATTACGATGCGATTTAAATAAAATGCGTTTTTCGCTTCGTCTGAAATTGCAGGTATTTTGTTTTTGATACGAAAATTATTTAACGTTTGAAGTTTAAGAACAATAACAATAAAAACAATTTGAAGAAATCAAAACAAAAAGACACAAGATTTCGTTGCGGATAGGAATTTTTGGTCGTACAATGTGTATAAAATGTGTATATATAAATATATAATATTATGTGTATGCTACTGAAGTATAAAACCAACGTCTACAATATATATGTACAAACAACTTTAAAAGTCTTTCAGAAGAGAAGTAAATAGTTGTTAGATCAAAAAGAAAATAAAGCATACGCCTCCAGGTACGAGTTACACACACCCGTGGTTATAAATAATAATAAACATGTATATACCTACACAGATAAAACATATATATGTGACTACTTGTGAAGGAATGTGCGCCGTGCTTGTAGTGATTTATAATATTGTATTACGTAAGTATAATGCATTTCGTACAAAATGGTCCGTGACGTGCACCCGGGATTCCATAAGAAATCGTCAAAAATAGCCGCGGTTACATCCGTCTGCGGAATCCCCAAATGTTATAATATATACATTTTATGTTTTCCATTTAATATATTTTTTTTTCATTTAAATATTAAACTTTATTTTTATGAGCGAATTAATTCTTAAGATACGATTTTTTAACTCGAAACGATAGTTTTGGAGTTGAGTATTTAAGATTTATTTTTTTAATATTATAGGTGCATCTAATAATAATTTAAGAATTATATTATTTCATAAATGTACACTGGAGATTTATATTTATATATTTTTTTAAAAAAATTAAAAATTGAATGAGAATAATAAGTACTAAATCAAATATTATCTAATTAATTTTACAATATTGTAAAATCATTTTTATGAAATATTATCCTTAGTATACATATTACATAATATACACATTTAAAACCACTAAATACGAATCGTACTATTTAAATATTATGTAGAATTTGAATAATTACATTATTTAAGGAAAACACGGTGCAAGCATTTATCACCCTAGTATTTTTTTCACTCAAAACTCACTAGATTAGTTATCTTAAAAATAATCAGTAATTTTTTAATAAACATCAACGTTCTTGGTAATACTTTTTTGTATTTTTATAGGTACTTTGAAGTTATTAAGTACAAAGCATTTTTTTTTTTTTTAGAAAAAAAGAAATTTTCATCGTTGTTACTTAATATGTTTTAGAACGACATTGAAAATTTTTAATTTAATTTTATAAAGAGGAATAGTTTTATAAGAATTTCTTCAATACGTCATTAAATTCGAATTTTGAACAAGTAGTTATGATTACTTATAAAGTTATAAACAAATATTTAAAATTATGACGAGCTGAATACTGTAGTGTAAATTTTTTTCAAAAGTTAACTGATCTTAGATAATTTAAATACTTATAAGTTATAACTATAATAATTAACTAATTGTTTAAAATTCTAAACTATTTAATATTACGCAGCAAATTTATGTATATTTATATATTGTAATAACTTATTTCAAAGTTAACTTTAACAAATTTTTTACTTCCCACGAGGGCCTAATTCAAATATTTTTCTTCCAACTCGGAAATATCACACCTTGGAGACATGGGTACTTTTCAATATCACTCTCTCGACCATTATACTATGTCTTATTCGCTTGCAGTCGGTATACATCAAATGTATTTATTGGTCAATAAACTGTACACTAAAACACAAAACAAAATGTTATCTATATTGCAAATTACCAAACTTTTGGCGTTTATACATTATATTATTATCTACAGTATGCAAAGAGGAGTATAGAGAATACCAGTCACCTTAGTGGGAAATCAAATAACTGTAAAAATAATAATCTAATTATGATTGAAATTCTATTGAAAATCGAAGCATCGACGCAATGTAATAATATATTTTTTTTTATCTGAACATTACCGGAATTTTTAATGATAATACAATAAGTTTTACTGACCCTGTAGGTAATCTAATCGGATGTCTTAGAAATATAAAAATAATTAAGTAGGTAATACATAATTAAATTATAACTTGTTTTAAAAATTCGTTTAGTATGTATTTTGGATCATACTACGTATTAACAAGTAAAAATATTGTCGAAATCGTTACCTCACAGTTATGTTGAAATTTAGTGTTGTTCTTGAATTGATACGTCGTGATAAGAAATTGCAAAACGAATAATTCTGGGAAAAAAATTATACGGTACCTAATCAAAGTTTTTCAAATGGGAAATTTGACAATTTGTCAGTGGTCATTATTTATACAATAGGATAATATTACTTACTAAACCTAAATTTTTGGTATGCCTCGGAGTATGATTGTTATTTTTATGAACGTCGGTGACCTATAATTTGAACTCGGCAAATTGATCATCGACAGATTTTGCATTCCACTTATACACAATTAATACAACAATAATACGCGCGTCTGACCGCGATACCCGTTAAAATACGATAACCACTCCATAATTAAAGCCCAGTGGTATTTTGTTAAACGGCGAATAGGAAGTGTCACACAGTGTTTTCGAGATGATATGCGAGTAATTCGAACGGATGTAAAAATAATTTTGTTCCGCATTGTACTGGGCGCGTAATAATAAATCCAGGACGACGACTCCGCAGGATTTTCATAATACAATATTCATACAGACATTATTGCGTTGTATAATATATTATAATATGTATGCCTAACGTTATTATTTGCATGTACGGCGGCGGCGGACGGCCGGTAGACGGACACTATGTAATAATAATAATATTACATTTGTATGCCGAGCGGATCGAGGGGCCACAGATTAACCGTATAGGGACATTAAAAAAATATTATCATGTAGGTATTTTTTCATTTTGCATATTTTTTTTTTTTTGTTTGCGACCCTGCACGGTGGTCTGCAATAGTTTGTTTTGCTGTTCACGAAAACGGGTACAGGTCAAAAACTGGATAATCGGTAAACAAACTAAAATTGCAACAATTATGTATACCTACTTAAATTATTACTTAACAATATTAATTTATTAATAAGTTCTATGATAAAACGACGACTCTTTCGGAAAATCCCGCTTGAAAATTGTAAATTTTTTTGATAAAATCATTAATAAAATTTTTGATAAAATTATATAAATAGATATATATGTATAAAAAAGCACTTAAATCCTAGTTAAAATACACACAATATCATATACATTAAGTTTCTATATAGGTACATATAAATTCAAGTACTCGAATTGCGGGAAAATCACAAATAATAATAAAAATAACAACACTCGAAAAACTAATTATTGCACTGTATTGATGTGTAAAAATCACGGGCACTTGATAAATCTAATAACAGTGGACTTGGTATCTGAGGGTTGTTACGGCTCGTTTGACGCCTATATACCTACCACGTCTATAATACCTGTATGCTCTATTGCAGCGTTTCTCAAACTGTGGGTAACGAGTCAATTTTTTTTTGTGTGGAGAGGGGGTGCTATACAGATTGTAAAAAAATTATGATTTTTAAAAATTGTATAGACAATAAACTATACAATTCAGAAGTACAGTGGGTCGCGATAGATTTTTGGAAGAAAATATGAGTCGAGGTCCTAAAAACTTTGAGAACCAATGATCTATTGGCATAGTCGTGCAGTAATTGTGGTAATATTTTATCGGTGTATAGTGGTATTAATTAACATTATTATTGTGCAATGCGTCATCTCAATACATTATATCCACAATACTTAAACAGACTTGCACGTATTATAATGACTAATGAGCAATACCATAGTTGTTAGAAAACGATAAATATAATATTATTATGAATAATAAAGTATTATACCGCAATAAAAACGATAATATCATGACAATGTAATGTGTATGGTATGAGTAAAAACGGCTGATGCATAGTTTGAATTAGCTCGTTTCGTAATGTTTGCATTGCGATGCAATTACCCGTTGTATCGAAATAGTTAATATTTTATCCGATAAAATAGCGTAGGTACAGGTAAAAACGTGCATTTTTAATTAGATTTTTATTTGATCGGTCTCAAATGTTATTGAAAAACATTCTAAAAGTTCAGTTTTTTTTATTTTTCATAATAAACATGTATTTTTAATACATATTTATTGTTTTGTTACAACTACAAATTAAAAAATTACTACTTTGATACTATTGTCTATTTTTGCTTTTTCATGTACTACCTATGCCATTTCTAAACATAATATAATAATTGTCCTTGTTGAACGTTTTGACGTACGTGGCCTAAAAATATAATGTAATAGTAATAATTGTAAATAATTAATTTTATTATTTAAATACAAAAATTAAAATATAAGGAAAATGTATAATTATAGTCGTCACTTGTATAAATTATTTTAACCTTGAAAGTTATTTTTTACATAAATCATGATGCCCGAAAACTTTTTTTCTAAAATATTACATTAATTTTAATGTTATTATGAAACGTTTTTTTTTTTTTTTAAACTATCAAATTTCAAGCCAGTTATTTAACATTTGTATGCTGAAGTACTGACAACAGCATTTATTTGTAAACTCAGCTCATCGGATTAAACACAACCAAACAATTTTTTTTCACTGCGATTTAAATCTATTTACAATCAGTACCAATAAAATTAAGTGGATCAGTCGTTCCACATGGTATATGGTATACCGTATATTAGGTATATGTATTCGACGCCACTGATTATATTATTCAGAAATAAATGCAACAATAATACAATATTAGATTCGTATTGAAGTGCTGTATGAAATATTATAATCTTCACAAGTTGCGAAAATAATTTCCCAATAAGTTACATGTTCGACGCACACGACAATATAGTCATAAACGTAAAAGTTAACTTAGGTTATATTATTAATTACTAACATCACACTGTAGTCATTATTTTTTTAATTATGATCACATTGTGCGGTTAAAATGAATGATTATTATTTAATGTTTAACCTTTGCAGTAATATTACAAACGGAAATAATTAAATTGTAATAAGACACTCATAAATAATTATTACAATATTGGTGGTAAGTGCTTCATAAAACAACTGTAGAGTTACCTTGGAATTAAAATTTAGTAAAATGTTCAGACACAGCATGAATACGATAAAAACGATTTCATTATTATAAATAGATTTTTCGATAGGGCTTTTGAGTTATTACTGTTAAGTCTCTACGAAATGCGTCAAATCCCGTTTATGTCCCATGGTTTTACTTTAACCGACATGCAAGCATAATATTATAATATTATAACAATGTGTTGCCGAGCAAAATGTTGAACGCGTGTATGGTATACTAATTTTTGATGTAGGTATTATTATTATATTGGTCGTACCTACTTAAATTATTAATGAAATAGCACTATTGTTGCCAATAAAAATAATAATCATCGATACAGGCAATAAAGTTTAATCGATAATAATGTTTATTACCTATGATTATTATCAAGCGTATGAAACAGTTGTGTCTAACATAAAAAGTTCAGTTATCAAACATTTTAAAAACATAAACTTCAAATGGAAACGATTGACTATTCGCGGCACACAGCTAAAAGGTTTGCATGTAGAAATAATATTACATACTGTTATGCCGTATAAAGACGTCTAATTAGATTTATAAAGTTAGATCTGACAATTTTAAGTACCTAGTCTGGTCGAGTTTAGTATATAAACCTCAACTGAAAACTTTCCTTATATTATTGTATTATATTATAATACATTGTTACCTACTCAATTTTATATTTACGTACCTACCCAGAATAACTTTATTAGCCTAAATAATGAATTTTAATACAATATACATTTTTTTTTCAACTAAAGTAATTATTTCACTTTAAAGTAATCAATGACACTATGGCAACAATATGAACAAATTACGAAACATACTTGTGAGATACCCTATAACGGCATATTGTGTGAGTTGAAAATGAAGCTACAAATCTTTTCCAAGTCTTAAGCCATCTATTCATATACTTATAAACTAAAAACGGACCAGTAGATTAGGTTAAGTATAAGGTTTATTACGTAATATATTACACACATAAGTCAGATTTTTGATCTATGAATTAGTCAAAATTAATTCTAGCTATCATTATATTATGATATTGTCACTCACGTATTCAGTTTTTGATATTATAGTTGTTTTAAGTTTTAACTAACCGTTTTGTAACCTAACTAATAATAAATAATTGCAAACGTTTCTTTTTCTTTTTCTTTCTTTTTAAATCCTGATGAAAATATTTTGTCGTTGTTTTTAATTTTAATTTAAACTAATGAATATTGGTTCACATTGTGCATTAAGCACTAAAAATATTGTCAAATAAAAAATATTTCTTAGCATGTTTTAAGACAATGTAGCTTAAAGTTGTTACTTACTGATTATTTGATGAATGAATTTTTATAATACTTATAATTTAAGCAAAAATGTCGATGACTTTAAGTATGCCTATTTTTATTCCAACGTTTTTCCATTTTTTGATAACTCGTAAATATGAAATAATTCATTTTAACTCTACATTTTTCAACATTTTAAGTCACATTTTTTTTTTAACTAGACAAGTTTTTAATCATTCGATTTCCACTAATTAAAAGATTTGTTATTTTAGATTTTGTGCGATTCGATGAATATATAAATTTTACAACGATCTGAGCTTTATTTTTGTGTCTGAAATCACTTTTTGAGTCAGTATAAATGATTAAATTTGCATATTTAAAAAGGTCAAAAGTATTAAATTCTCAGTACTTTTTAAAATAATCAAATAAATTAAAATTTTTTCGCAAAACCGGTATATGACAAAATTGATTTTGTTTATTTTTCTATGTAACTCAAAAACAAATATCCGTATATATTTAAAATTTTATCAATTATTAATGTTATTAAATTTTCTATACATAGTATGATTCTGTTAATATTTTGTGTTTTTAATACAAACTATTCATAAGTTATAATTTCCACAAAATTAATAAAATTTCGAAATTTTATTATTTATAAAAAAATTTGTTTTTAATGTTTTTATACCTAAATTTTCCAAATTAAATATGTATACGATTACACAAAAGGGTTTTTTATAATTAGTTTTAATCATATATTTTAAACTATTTATAAATGTTACATAGGGATACATGTTTCATAAACTACATTTATGTTTATAAGAATTTAAAGTTCAAATTTTGAATGTCGATTTGACATTTTCAAACGCAATGTTTTTGCCAAAAATTAATTGATAAAAATATCAAAACGAATTCAAAATTATGGTCTATTATGGTATTTCAAACGCATCCAAAAAAAAAGTGAACTCCCGTTTACTTAAAGAATAAATCAAGATGACCGTGCTCGGTGAATCATCAGCTGGCACCAATACTTTTTCTTTCGAACGTTGTATATCTACTATAATATACTTTAACGTAGAAACCCTAACACGAAAATCGATCGCAGCCACTTACAAATGAGTTATGTGAGGTCAACCTATATACGCATACAGACCACACAAACACTACAATAATATTATATTGTCTGAATATTATTCGGACCTATCGTCGATCGCACGCGGGACACACGTGCAGTGGCAGAAGCAGGGGGGAGGTTCAATCCCCCTCCGAAATGAATGGATGATTAATTTCAAACGTAGTTATTCTCACTTATGAACCTTCAAAAAATTTTAATTTTCTCCAAACCCCCTCCGAAATTTTTTCCTGCGTCCGCCCCTGCACACGTGTATTGTAGTAACCGTGTTGTCGAGCTTTCGGACGAATAACTTACTGAAAGTACACAAGTCAGCTGTAACGGACGAAGCAATTATATTTATATGAGTTCTACTGCAGCGGGTACACGCGATAAGGACTTATTATAGTGTGGGTGTCACGCGATAATATTATAACATTATCACGGGACGACGTATACACCGTCGGAAAATGCCTCGCTGCATCACATTATTATTATTATTATTTTACGGCCACTGCGTTTTGTGGCAGGTACCATTAACACGTGTAACTAAACGTAACTGGCTCCCCGTGGGGGTGTCGACGACGACGACGTAGACACGCAAAAATCAAAACTTTACTAAACCGAACAAACGGGGGGAAAAGAAAAAGAAAAAAAAAGACCCAAAGCCGAATATCATATATTTTTATTATACAATATCGCATATTATGCGCTTGTATTTTACGTATATTTATAATAAAACGACGTACCCCCACAGAAGCAACAGCAGCAGACGACTATATTATTTGAATGGGTATTTTTTCTATTTTCTATTTTCCAAGTCTAAATATATTTTATTTTGGATCGCACGCGTGTCGAAGTCCCGCAGATATTATGACGAATAAAAGATAATATTGCTGTTGTTGTTATACGCGGCAGATGAGCTTACAGTGCAACTACACAGAATCGAATGTCGTCGCCGGTCACAGGTGTGCGCGCGCGTGTCGTAGGTACACGCGTATAATAGTAGGTTAGGCGCCCGCTGTGGTATAGACAATAATAATATAAATGAACGTTATTTTTATGGATAAAATATACGATAGCGAAATCCGGAGACGGGTACAAATCGCATCGGAAGTCGGTAAAGTATATTATATAATATTTTATATGATAATAATTTAAATATATATCAACTCACATATCCGCGAATAATAACAATAATAATATATTATACGCGTATATAATAGTGATAAATTCGTCAGGCTTTGTCGAGATCACGCCGAGATCATAATATACGTACTCCGATAACGTCATAATAATAATAAATTCGTTACCGAAGAATAAAATGTACGATAATGTTAATAAACACGACACGTTCACGCTTATTGGAATAATAATAATAGTATATTCGAGTAAATTACGTTTAACGTGATCACTGATTTATACAAATTGAATCAACCGTTGGTCGGAATCAAAAATGTTAATTCTTAACCGAATCATAAATTATTAGAAAAATAAATTACAGCGTAATCAACTGTTGATGGTTTATTTTCTGTATTGCTGATTTTTTTTTTTTACTTTGCCAGTGTTTATTCATATTATACACAATGTATTATTGTTATTAATGTTATTACCTACTCTTATAAGTTGGAGTATGATAATAATTATGTATATAATATAATAAGAGTCCATTCAAAAAAATAATTATACCCAACGGAATTAAACGCTTATGTTAAGTAGCCTAATATGACTAAAATCACTTTTACCAATGTGATCGCATGAAAATGTCAGCTAAAGAATTGTATATAATACTACTGAAAAACGTAGTAACAGGCAAATAAAAGTCGAAAGCGACTCACTGCAGTAGTCAGTAGGTAACGATAATATAAATTCCGAATCAGGGATAAGGAATGTACGTAAATTGATAAATTGGCCACTGAAGTGAAAAAAGGCAACGATGTCAAAAATCAGAAATATTATTGGTTAATCCGATTTATATTAATTTATTCGATATATTTAATTTAAAACACACGTGCCTCATAATATCGAGGACACTAATCTTCTTTAATAAAATAATAACATATTATAATAATATTGTATTATTAACTTTCACACGTTCATTTTTATTTTCATTCAAATAGATTTAAAAATCGTATGGGATGTGTTTAGATAAATTAATTCTCGATTGAACAAATCATATACATTATTATTAATAGCTAAAATAACGAAATGATAATCAATCAAATAATATGTTAATTAAATAATTTAATACATTTACATAATAGGATTTAAAACATTACCAATGATATAATAATAATAATACGGGGAAGTGGTGTATAATATTGGTGTGCCGTAAAATTTGGCTGCAGTCGCTAAATTGTGCTGCTGTCAAAACACCCTCCGGCGGTAATTGATTTCGGATGGGTGACTACTCGAATTTTTATCGATAAAACCATGTCCTTACACACGGAAAATACGTGTTTCGAAAAATCCACAGAACTTAATGTCACAAAATATATGAAACAAAAAACCCACAGCTAATGGCCCGAATTGCCGAAGTTTAAGAATTATACGACACCCACAAAACTGTTCATTGCGGCTAAAACGTCACCAAGAATTTTTTACCGTGACTAGAAAATCACAACAATAAAATTTCTAAATCATAATCATCTTTTTTCGGTAATATAATATTATAAATGCATTCTTATGACACATTTACAATATATTATACACACATTTTATATCCTCCGTTATGTCCACATCTTATAAATTCAAAACATTAATTAATTTAGTCATTGTTTAAAAAAAAATAAAAACCGTTGTTCAGAATATGTTAAAAGCAGTACCGTCGAATGTTTAGCCGATCATTTTCCATTCAGTAGTAATTAATGGATAAACGTTAAACACAAGCGATTTGAGAGTTGTTTAATCGACGGTCGATTATTTTCGACTTTTTTTCAAGCAGAAGCACTTTATCGGAATTGATCAAATACAATAGTTTATTTTTTATAACATCTATCACTACAATTACCTGCATTAAACTGGACGTTATTTGTATTTTATTTTCTCATCGATAATTTAACGAGAAATACTTTTGATTTACAAGCTTTTTTTCCTGTTGGCTTTTCGGGCTCTCGAATACATTTTTAACCAAGTGCATAAGTACTTTATACTTATTAGTTTTAATAATACTATACTGTTTATATATATATATCAACTAAATGAACCATCAATCATTATATATATAAATTTCAATTGAAAAAAAAAATCGAACACTTAATTTATAGATCTCGGTGATCTCACGATTGCTTCAAACCGCAACAACAATGACAATAAGTAACATTTTTCGAATAAAAGAAAATAAACACAAGTCTTGTTTTGATAAAATTATCATAACAAATCGTAAAACCCGTTTCACACGTACTTAGTGTCGTTTAAACGGTCGCCGTGTCCTGGTTACACAGACAGCAGGAATAGTTAGCAACAGGCTACCATAATACCATCGAACTGGCGTCGGCACGTATGAAGCTCTCTTCCTACTATCACACCAACAATCGGACAATCAGTTCAAACGATCGCTGATTAAGGATGAAATGGGACTAAATACAATATCGTGAAAACAAAATAGTTTTCATGTCACAAAAAACCAAAAAGATTGCAATTGTGCCTAATATGATGCGCGAGTAATTATTTTAAATTTAATTAATATAATATTATATTGTCTCAAACGGCGTAATATTTTATTGCTTTCTTAAAACGGTTCAATTATACTAATAACGAAAAACAATATATACATTTAAATTAGGAACGAGTCGAGTACTCTAGCGTGTACGAGAAACTCAAAAGCTGTAGTATTATAATAATTGTTTGGAACAATTTTCCTTTTTGATCTACTAAATTTTCAAAGGTCTGCCAACCAACAGGCGTATAATAATATTTTAATTAAATGTTCGTTAATTCCATAATTAAATTATATTTTCACAATTCGTAGAAGTTTATAATACTACACGGGTACCTGAACAGTTTTCGTATGATAGGTATTGTTTATTTAAGTGCTAATTTAATTTGAAGAATGAGTGGTTTAAATGATTTTATAGCCTATATTATGTAAAGTTACAATGAACGCCGTTATTCAATTATGTTTACGTCCCGTAAACGTATCTGCCATCGTATTAAATGCATTTATCGTGTGGAATAAAACATTATCAATCAGCGATGTTTCATCGCCGGGTACAACATTTTAAAACACGCTGAACACTGGTTATTTATAAATAATATTATCGGTCAATAATTAATATTGTGCCTGTACTGAGTGGGTGACGTTAAAATATTGTAAAATCGTACGTGTTTATTCTGTTATAAATCACGTCATGTATATTCATGATATAGGATAAAAATGAAAAAAAAAATAAACACATAAGCATATTATCATACTTCGAAACATTCTGTGAAAAATATTTCATAATATTATATTTTTACCTACTATAATACGTACATAAATACATCTATGTAACACAACAAAAACAGTATAATTATTTAAATAATTTATTTAAAAAATATTCATTTTTACGAGAATTGAAAAATATTTGATCTTATCATGAATTATAAGAATCCAAAGATTAGAATATACTTGTAACAAAGAATAATAATTCATTTGATACCTATTCAGTATTCAAAGTTTAACAAATGAATGAAAAAATGAACATGAGTATAAGTAAAGTTCAGGACTTGTATCTATAGCTTTAAAAGGTAATTGTTAAAAAAATATTATGGAGGTATACTCAACTATTAAAGTTTAAATAGAAAATCTGAAGAACATAATATTATTAACTGAGCTTATATATGGTCACTTTTTACTATAATTAAATGTATAGCTAATATGTATATTATTACGTTATTTTTATGAAATTTAATTTTTTTAAGCAAAGAATTTATTATATTTATTTTCTGACTTTCTGCACTAACACTCCGTCTATTTACACAATTAATAATTAATTTTATTGAGTTTATTTTGCATATTTATGATTTTTTAGTGCATAATAGTTCCCTTTTAATAGAATTCTCAGATATTTTATTTTATGATTTTTGATACCTGCGTTAGGTCAGACAGGTAATCACTAATCAATGATCGAAACTTGAAATCTACAATACGTCGTGATTTGATATTAAAATGTAACATATTTCTAAATAGTTTTCTAGAATTATTTAAGGATTTTAATAATGTGTACAGTAGTAGCACACAACTACTTTTTTTATAGCGCACATATTATTTGTATGGAATTTTGTCGATTCGTATAATGTATTTGATGAAGTTTTCTCATTATGTTATTATAATTTTATATTATTATTATTATTTTAAAAGCTTTTAAATTAAAATATATAGGTAATACGTACAATACAGTATTATACACTACATATTATTATGGTCGAGAGTGGTACTTTATTGTTTAGACGAAATACAAAGTATGCCTATTCACATTAAATATTTTCGAGTGAAACGGAATTTCGTTTTATAAAATGTGCAAAAATATATATTTTTGTTTATTTATTGCATTTTAAAAATGACGTGCACTTCATCAATCAGTAAATTGTATATTATTATAATAGGTTTGATTGCAATTCGGTGCCAAAAAAAGTTTATTTCTCGGACATAATAATATAAATTGTGTACAATATTACAATGATAATATGATGTTTAGGATCCGATCGATCGTGTTGTATAATATGGTGTAGGATACTATGTATTTATAAAACCGAAATTATTCTCTGTGTGGGTTTTGCGTCAATAACTGAAATCGTTGGTCTTATTTCGAAATACGACGTATACCTTTATATAAGCGCTTTTCAGACCGCTGAAATGACCCGTTTATATTCTTTTAAATAAAAGGTTTAATACGTTTATCCCATGCATCAGGCATGCCAAATATATTTTTTTTTGCTCTTTATTTTCACATAATAATTATGTAAATTATTTACCGATGGTCCTGGAGGTTGTGGATCACAAAAAAATCAAAGGCTAGGTACATGTTGACAGCTGTGATTTAGTGATTTTACTCCTTTAAGTTCAATCTGCACGTTGGAATCGTTGGAGTAAAAAATCAACAGACGGGATTACGATTTCGAGGTGAAGGCTGTTTTATTATTATGTATATTTACATCGAAACAGAATGGGGTAGGTTTTATTCTTTTTCAAGACTAAACGATGTGTGAAACAGCACTCTTTCGAATAGGAAATATTTTTCCTTTTTTATTCAATACCGACCACCGTTCATACGAATCGTAGAGATATTTTTTTATCGAAGTTACGTGTGGTATTATGGGTTTTTTACGTTGTGGAGTTTTTGCTATCTGCCCACGCTAATAACGAATTGTGTAAATAAAAATAACGTCATATTTTTATATCAAAATAAATATTTATTTAAGTTTCACATTAATAATAAATATATTAATATACAATTTACGTACTGGCAGAGTTTGCATTTTGCAATTACAGCACATAATAAATTGTGTGATTATTAATATCTTCATCAGAGTTAAAATGAAAAAAAAACATTTACCATCGTTCACTGTTCGTACACATTTCAGAAATACCCTATTTCAATGTACGGTTTTGATTTATACGTCGTAGGTCCATTTCACATAACATAAAATAATAGTCTGGCAACACTACTTTGATGCGCTGATGTATTAAAAAATAGTGTATATTTTATATATTTGTTACGGTAATTAAATTGTTGTTTACGAATCACCTGATGAACATAATATTTACAAAGTAAACAATTTAGGATTAAATACTGAAGAAATATGTTTTGATTCAAGTTTCTACATTATTGGTTGATGGTTAACAAGAACATGTCTGAAACGCCATTTGATAATGATACGAGTGAAGAAACTGACGATTTCACGACGGAAGCAGATACGTCCACGAATCACGAGTACCATCCGGACGAAGAGGAGGAACTGCATAGAAAATATTTAAACATGATAAAAATGTGTGATGTGTCGGGGGTTCAAAAATTATTAGATAATAACAGTGGATTTGACGTAAATTGCAAAAATTATCAGGGTATAACAGGCTTGAACTTGGCTATCGAAGTCAACTGCGTGCCGATGATCGATCTCTTATTGTCACGGCAAGATCTAGAAATCGGAGACTCTCTGATGCGCGCCATCCGTCACAATTATTATCAAATCGTAATAAAGCTGTTAGACATCCTTGAAGGGAAAAGCCCAGAACTCGCCGAGCAAGGATACGAGCATTCCACCGAATTTCCACAGTACCTCACACCGATCATGTTGGCAGCCCAGTGCGGCCATCATCAGATAATCAGTCTGTTGCTGAAACGTGGCCACACAATACCGATACCACACAAAGCTCGGTGTCTGTGCAAAAAGGTCAGTAAGTATATACGCATTTCATTTTTGCCAACCGACCTAAAATTATTGTACCAAAATGTATTTGAAAGAATAATAAGAACTAACTAAGCTAATCTTTGAACAAAATTTTAAGACATTCGTTTTTAAATATATAATATAGTATATTTTTATAGTGCGAAAATGGCTATTTGTTTATTCACTGTTTTGATAAACAAATAGTATGCTATTATATACAGAATATTGTTGACGTTATTTTCATCGTGTCACTCGTGTTTTTCTTTTAAATATTTGGAGGTATATAACGTGTATTAGTCCTCTATTTCAATATAAAACATATGATATTGATATGGCAATAATATTATGACAGGTGTGCAAGTCGTTGGCGCAGCTCAACAACGGTCTTGAGGCATCTGAATTAAAGCTCTCCGTGTTCCGGGCGTTAGCCAATCCCTTTTATATATACTTGACGTCGGAAGACCCCATTTTGACCGCGTTCCAGCTGAGCAAGGAGCTTCAAGAGCACGGTAACGTGAACCGTTTGTTCAAGTCGGATTACGAGTCGTTAAACCTGCAGACTCGGCTTTTCGCTGTTGACTTGATCGGGCTGTGCCGGTCGTCGGCCGAAGTAAATCTCATACTGACCCAGAAAGAGGGATGCAACTTTTTCGGGTCCTTTCCGTACCACAGGCTGGTGATGGCCATGGACCTAAAGCAAAAGGAGTTTGTGGCCCACGGGAGCGTACAACAGATCCTAGAAGTGGCGTGGGCAGGAAACTGGTATGAGTGGCGGGATCGCGGGGGGTACGGAGCAGGCACCGTCCTGGCCCGCGTGCCACTGCTCCTGTGGATCGTCATCTTGTACCTGTTCGCGCCGTACTCGAAGAGCGGCGAGTACTACTCGCTGCCGGTGAACAGGATGATCAACTACCTGGCGTCGTACGCCGTGTTCCTAGTGGTGCTGACGTGGGCCAACAATCTGGAAAAGACAGCGGTCGAGTGCACTAGCGACCGGTTGGGACTGACGCTCCGCATGATCATCGTCCTGTACGCTGCTTCGTTCATGGTCCGCACCGTCAAGCTGGTCATCGTGCAGGGTCCTTGGCGGTTCTTCAGCATGCTGTGGAACGTGTACGACTGCATCAGTCTATGCATGCTGGCAGCCACGGCGGTGTGCTGGTGGACCTCGTACTCGAGCCCGCGCGACCCACCCATCGAGCGTAAGTACTGGCCGTCGTCTGACCCGACGCTGGTTGGCGAAGGACTGCTGGCCATCGTCACGGTCATGTCGTTTCTGCGGCTGCTGTTCCTGTGCCAGCTCAGCTACTCACTAGGCCCGCTACAGGTGTCCCTGGGAAAGATGACTACGGACTTTGCCCGGTTGGCCACCGTTTTCGGCATCATCATCGTGTCGTTTACTGCGGGCCTGTGCCGGTTCTACCAGTACTACGAGGGTATGACGCGCATTGACCCCGACACCGGGTACGAGACCAAGCAGGACGAGTCGTTCGTCAACGTGTACTCGACGCTAAAGACGCTCTTCTGGGGCGTGTTCTGCATGACGTCGTCCACCGCTGGTACGGTGGTCATCGAAAACTCGCCTGCTGAAGACGGCGAAGACTCGGCGCCTGTCAACAACCACTACGTCACGCAGGCCGTGGGCACGCTCCTCTATTCCGTTTTCCAGACGCTGTCCGTGGTCGTCACGCTCAACATGCTCATCGCCACCATGACCAACACATTCCAGCGGGTCACCGGAAACTCGTACGTGGAATGGGTGTTCGGTCGCACTGAAGTGTTCCTGTCGTTCTCTATGCACAGCGATCTGCCGCCACCGCTTAACTTTCTGCCGTCCGCCCACTGCGTAGTGGATGTGTTCTCGTACCTGGCCAACTGCTGCAAGGCCAGCTCCAAGGGCTTCGTTAATATGGTATCGTCAAAAAAATATCACGCGGACTCCTATCCGGATAACACTTTCCGGGAGCTGATGCACAAGCTCAGTCGACGGTACTACCGACACAGGCAGCGACCCGTCGACGTTAGAGTGTGTTTTCCGGCCTGCGGTTGAACGTTAACGTTTCTACTTCTTACACACGCACACACTCATTCTATATCTTTCTTTCTTTTTGTATACATATTTATATATTTATATGTACACACTTGTCTATACAGATTAGGTACCGGTAACGGCGGCAGCCGAAGGTCTAATCGTTGGCATTCGTCATTTCGGTTTGGTTGAATGTTATTGGTATTTTTTTTAAATTATTCTATTTCGAGGAGAAGTGAACACCGCAATGATTGAATGACCGCGGTCGCTGTAGTGCTGTTAATTATTTTATAATTTATTAATATTTTATGTTATAATTTTATTTTTTTTGTACGCTCGTATGATGCAATTAAATGTGTTTGATGTGTTGTCATCTAATATCGAATCGTTATTGAATTATTCCACGTGATATTATGTTAAATATCAGCATACATTTTTATGGGATAACATGTTTGTACACATAGTTATAACTTTTAATGACTTTTTAGTAGAAAAATATAGATAGGTAACGGTCATTATTTTTTAATCGCACCGATAAAACTAAAAGAGCAATAACATTTCTGAAAACCGATCTAAATGTATCATAAAATGTATTTTAGAATGAAATTTAAAAGCAAAATCATTGATTCAAATCTGTTTTCATAAATCCTATACCCGATAAATATATCGATTGGCATAACAGAAAATGTGTGCTGCGTTCATACTTTAAACAGAAAAAAAAACAAATCGTTTTTGTTTTGGTGTAGCCATTTTGTAATAGTAGTGACATGTACAAAAAGTGCATATTATGATCATGGAAGTTACAAAGTATGTGAAGTTGGCACTCTGACTTTGTCAGATCGGTTCTAAATCGGTCTCCTTTTTTTGCAGCGAATTTGCAACACATTTTTTTTATGGTGGTAAAAACAAACTTAGCTTTGAGGTGCCATTTTCACATACCTGAAGTTAGCCGTTCGACAGATTATGTGTATTGTGTGTGAACACATATTGATGTTCATTCACTTCAAACAATCTTTACCTAATGCATTATTCGAACAAAATCACACAGCTCATATACTGACGTAGTCATCATAGTACAGTGGTTTTCAAACTTTTATTATATACGGCACACCGTAAACTTAAAAAAATGTTCATGGCACACTGACTGTTTTTTAGATGAACAAAATTTTTTTGAATTAATTATTTATTTATTTTCTTATATCACAATTCAATGTAATCGGTAATTTATGGGAAAACCACGGCACCCAGTTTGAAAACCACTGTCATAGTATCTACAGGTTACCTATATTATATAACAAACCACCTAAAACGGACTGTTTGCAATTCCATTAAGCAATTGCCGGGTAACAGTAGTTAATGCGTTTTGATGCAGCACTACGACAGCAGCTCTCTAGCCCGTGTTCGGAGAATTCAACCACATAAGGGTCATTGTATTAGCGAGGATATCAAATTACATGTATTTTGTCATCAGCTAGTCCATAAGCACATTCGTGAAAGTTATCATAAAATATTACCTACTTTAACTTGCGTGCTTTTATAGTAATTAAATATGTTTGAAAAAAATAATACTATACATTTATTTATACTATTATTTAACATTGAAATATTTTCTTTGAACTTATAATATGTCTATTGAACTGATATGCAACTTGTTCCACTTGAGTAGTGTTCTAAATGTCGAATGCTATAATATAATGGATTGGTCTCATAATTTAAATTTATATACATAAATTATTCGAATAAACGGTGTTTCAAAGAGAATTTTCTTAAGCTTCTTTAACATTGATAGTAGCTTACTCAAAATATATCTTCACGCCCGCTTCGTTGGGATACGAATTAATAAAAATGTAGCCACGAAGATTTTGAGGTGATTGCTGTTATGTTGCTAAATCTTTGACTCAGAACGTGAGTTCACATCTCAGTCTAAACGACGTGTGAAACAGCACACTTTCGAGTAGTATTTTTATTTTTATTTTTATTTTTTTACTTTACACGGTTTATACGAATTGTACAGATTTTTTTTACCGCAAGCATGATTACGGCTGTTTTTTTTATCGTAATCGTATAATGGCTCAGGTACGTGATCGACGCCGATGTGCCTGTGTATTTGTTTGTGTTTGATTTTTATACTACCTATGCGCATTACTGTAACCGTTCAAATATTATTAAAGTCAAACCCATTGAAAATCTTAATTAGATAATTTATTTAAAAGAAATAATATTTAATATTCTAATGATAAAATCAAATACCTATTATTCAAATATTATGTGTTGTTTATTTATTATGATCAGTGAAAATGATTAACAACCAAGTTCATTTTTATGGATTTTATTACTATACATATAATTATTACAATCTATTAAAACATTCTATTTGATGAATAATAATTATGTTAATAAAAAAATTATTGTAATAGACGGAGAAACCCATAACTACATTATTACAAATCAAATTATTTACGAATGTCGTAATCCGTATTACGTAGTGCATTATAATAATTATTTATAATATAATCTATAATTTCATACCGGAATCTCGAGGTATGACATGATATTTTCCTGGGATCCAACGATGAAATTTTCATAATTTCTTACCTGTAACAAAAATATAAAAAAATTGTCAGTATCAATGCAATTGACGTTTTAATATTTTAACTATACATATTTTAAATAAAATATAGTAGTTGTATAACAAAATTACTGAATTGTTTTATTTTTACTGGATTTTTTTTTTATAAACTTTATAAACACCATAAAAAAAATCATTTGCAGAGAAAAAACCTATAATTTTTAAACCTTTGATTTTTGGTAGACGGCAATAGTTTATGAAAATTTAACAAATCACGGAACAAAATGAGATTTTAGTAAATGTAATTTAAATTGATTTTTCTTTTTTTATCTAATTTATAATCCACTTATACGTTATAGGTATATAAAAAAGTAATATTTAGGTACCTAACAATATAAATGAAGTTAACTTATTTTTCTCAAACCAGTAATAATATCAATATTATGTAATTAAATAAATAAATAATACTATGTATTTTGATAATTTAATGAAATATAATGTATTTAAAGATAAATTCACTAAAACCGCTATTTATAATTTATTATATTATTACATATTATATAGAACAACATTTTTCTGACATTAAGGTTCTAAAAATGTGTGTTCTAATTTTTGTATTTTTGTGCTTTTTAAATATTTATATTTAATAATATTTAAATGATATCATGATATGAGCAATTATAATTTACTTATCGTAAAAATGGACATTGCGACTTCTAATATGAATAAAGGTGATAATACATTAAATTGTAATGGTCATTTATTGTACGTGATTAAGCATAATTCATTACTTAAATATTATTAATTGTACTATAATGATATAAGATAATATTATAATAGTATAGTACAAGTCAATATCACTCGAATTTGCTTTTTTATAGAGTATCTACATTTATTTTTTAGGGTTATATCCTCGGTTTTTTTTTTACATCTTTCGTATCGAATACCAATTGTATAAATGTACTAAAGTAAAAACTTTGTGAAACGTTGTACGAATGGTCATACATACCTATATCCTATACTCATTTTAAATTTGATAACTGAACATAAATATTTTATATATATAATATGTATGTACAATGTACATTGAACAACTCAAAATCAAATCAACAATATTATTATATAAAAATTCGGGTTTTTTTTAACGATCTCGTTAGTGTTTGTTTGAATAATTTTAAAAAATAGACGACTGACAAACAAAAAAGTGACAAGTAATAACGAATTGTGATTATCTTAGTCATGAACATTTGAGCAGAATTTTACTTGTTGAATTAATTATAAAAAAAGTATGACCGAATATAATACACAGCTTTTTTTTTTGCTTTTTATGCACTAGTTAATTGAATATTTTACAATTTGTTTTTATACACCGGAAGCAAATTTGTTTAAAGAACACCGTGGCATTGATAACAATACTAAAAATAATAATTGAGGGGAAGTCCCACAGTTGAGTCACCCTTAGAAAAAAATATTGTAAGATTATTATTATATACTGACAGTATTATATTATTATCGTTATGAGAATAATAAACGAAGAGTATTAATTCATTAAATTATTATAATAATACAACCCTGAGTTCTATTATCTGTAGTACAACAGAGTTACTTGTCTATGTATATAAGGTTTTAAGCTCCTTAGCCGGAGAAAGTAAGAATAATAATTGTCTAAACTGGGGAGTGTTTGAATGAGAAGGAGAGGAGGTAAGAACTTCAACAAAAAATCGTCGACTAGAGACAGTTATAAGATTACCCTCAACCTCTATTTAACCTCTCAACACAGACCACCATAATATTATGTATAGTAAACGCATTTGTAATATAATTTCCGAATTCACGCAATAGAATATTACATTAAAACCGCCACCGATGTTGTTATATATTAATATAAAACAAATATTTTTAAACGGTTTTCTAGCTTTTATACTGTTAAATTTAAAAATCAAATATAGATTATAAATATCTAAAATGAAATAAAATTACATTGGATATGGAATAGTCAAAATTGGCTGTGAAATTTGTTGCTATAGGTCTGTTCAAATCGTTAATATAGTCACAACAATCTTTGTACTTAAACGTATTTTGTATATTTGGTGGACGAATACTACGTAAATAGATAACGATTTTTTATGTGGTATTATGTTTGTCGAAGATTTAAAAAAAAAATTACTTCGTAGAGAAGGCGCAGGTTTTGTAGACACAACATTATATCAACAGCTAGCTATTACAATATACGTGTAATATGATTGCAATCTAATCACGAAGGCGGACAAAATATTATTTACGAAAACAAATTCCTCGTTTTTACGGTCGTAACACACGGTAAATAAAAATATATATACACACATATTTATATAAATTTATGTTATTTTTAAATTACACAAACCGATTTGTTCGTCTTCATCACGATTTCGACATTTTCATCGCCGATCCTTACGAATTCGACCTTCCGAATATTGTAGCCACATCGTCCGCAATTAATGTTTTACCCATACGGTAATATGTACATCATAATATTATCAAATAAGTATACAGTACGAGTGATAGTCTACGTGTCTATATGTCTATATGTACTACAATGTATTTAACTTGTCAATGTTCGTCTCACTCGATAACATAATATTATTAATAATTACTGATTATTTTCTATTTTATTGAGGGCATGTTGTTTCCTAACGCCATCATAATATTATATAAGGGGTACGCGGACCTCATTTTCGGGATGTACGTCTACCGCACGCGACCGTAAACTATTACGTTTAAGACGCTGCCGATAGAAATATCGAATTTAAAAAGTAACCTTTTCACATAGTCTTTATAGTTACTAAGTAATAAAATTCAACTTGTGTAGTTTGTTGAGTATTACAATTCTTATTTCACATCGATACATGATGCAAATCACACGAGCGTATTATATGTACATATTTTGAATCGGTTTTGGTGCAAATCTACTACAGCCCTTAGGTCGGCGCATTCGAAAGGAAATCGAATATACGTGAACGGTTACACTCGTATTTTATTATCGTATCTCACAGTAAAATAATCATACGAAATCACAAAATTGCATTATCGTAATGAAATATGTTATTTATATTTCGAGACGCTTCCGATGTCAGTATAACCGCGTACACGGCATAAGGATGTAAACAGCAGCGTCATTATATCATACACCGTCGTGATGGAATATTATTATTATTATTATTAGTTTTGATAAATCTTCCTAAGCGCTCGATTCTGGCGATAAATACTGTGTAAAGACGTGTTCTTATCGCCGAAACGCTGAGCCCATTTTGCCGTCGTCGTCGTCGTCGTCGTCGCAGCCGTATGCCCATCCCGCCGATCACCACAACAATATATAATATTATGTATTACTATTATACGTATTATACACATTTTAACGCGCCGCCTCGCCGTCAGCGACCGTGTAATTTTCTAGTCTCGAGTCGTGTCTCGTGCACCCTCATCAATCAAAGCTCGTTCATGTCGCTTAAGTCGCGATCGCGGTCGACTGATATAATATAATGCATTATATGTTATTATTATTATTATTATATACGAACACGCGCGGACGACAAACTCGCAAGTGTGTGGTCATTAAAGCGCCTGCTTGTAATGTTATTATACGACGATAGCTACGATGATGTTGATGATAATGATTATAATGCGGAATAATAATTATTATCTGCCGAGCGGAGATGAGTATAGTGACGAACGGCCGAACGGCAACAACGAGCCGAACGTACCTATGTGTATACGAGTATGTAGGCATACGAAATTACGCAAACGATCGGAGTCTATAAGAAGCCCAAAGTCGAGTAGCGGTCCTTAATAATAATTTTCTCTAAATATTCGTATGAGCTCGGTGAGTCGATCCGTCAGTCGATTTGATCGGCTCGTCGAAGATTACGCAAATCTAAACCGAAAGTTTTCTAACTTTTTTCGAACTTTATATAATATGTTTGTCCACTATATATATACTTATATATACGAATCTTATGATATGCATACGCGTTTTTAGAAGCCGGTTAATCTGAAAACGATGTCCTCTTATCACCACGAGTATCTACGTTTTAGTTATATTTTCCAGGGATAATATTGTTATAGTAAAAAATATTATATGCAAACACGCATTGTACATATTATTATTTGTTACGATTAAATCGGTTCTATATAATGACGATAACAAAAAAAAAATTGAACACCGACTGCATTATACGTCAAAAAAATCGAAAGATTTAAAACGGCTTTACTGCAGTTGTAGTGTTTAACGTTACTTCAGACAGTCGTTGGCTACTTGGCTCTATGGCCATACAATTTTAATAATACATATAGGTACTTGTAACATATACATTTCAACTCAAGCATATTATAATCAATTTTTTACCGATTAATAGTTCAAAACAATGTGCATATATTGTAGGTAATATGACGTTTTTGAAAAAACTACAAACGTTATGTAGATACATTTTTCATTTGTGAACTCTACAAATCTAACGTCCTAACTATAACGTCTGTTCCGGTGGTGCTTATTTTCACTCTCCAAATGTTCCGAACACGTCTTCCTGTTCTTGACGTTGATTTAAAACGTCCGTTGCACGTAAACACAGTTTTTTGAGTATCACCTGCGTCGGTCGTCGTTGCACTCACGCCGGGGGCTCGGGAGAATCATACGAAAAAAACAGTAAAAAAAAACTCTCTAGAAAATCGTCAAATCCGCGGAGCCCCGGCCTCACGTCGTATCAACGTCACACCGCCCGCCGCCGGTCTACGTGATATTATTATAATAATATCGCACCGCGCGTTAAGGCATAAACGCTATTTATTTATTTATTGTTTCAAACGTCTCACTCGCTATAATATAGGCAAGTCGCGTGCGTTATATATCGACCAAGAGGAAGTCGGTTTACGCAGTGATTAACAACGCGCTACTAATTTATAAAATATATACTATATACGTGCGCAGACATAATATTATATAACGTCGACTTTGAATGATATGCAAATCCAAAATATTATGCATGTAACGGACGGCACTCATCGTTCCTCGAGCACCGAAATCTCGCTCGTTCCAGACAAATAGTAATATGCAAATTCGGATGGTCGTCCCGCGTGCACCGCCGTCAAAGTCGCTCCACACGTTGACCCGTCGTCGTTGTTGCGTGCACGGCGCCGGCTCGGGACGAGCTGCAAATTTCGATTTAAATGCATAACGAATTGCCCGGAAACAGAAAAATCTTCAAAACCCCAAGCCTGCAGCCGGCGCAGCTTTGACTTCGGATAGTGTAATAATATATTTATATTACTAGACGTCAAAGTCGTCGTCGTCGTCGTCATCGCCGCACATTAATTATTATGCAGCGTTTGCGTTAACACGGCGTGTAGTGGTATTTAATATTGTGATGAATTATAAATAAAAAACGATAGTTGTGCGGGCGTGTACATCGAATAATTAAAATAATTAGTATGCACGTTCCGATTTAAACATTTCGACGGCGCAAGCCATTATTTCACGTTATTATTATAATAATATATGCATCGCTGTTTATTTTCGTTGAAATCCCGACGCCGCGGTACGTTCACGCAATGTATGCGATAATCAGTATTGTTTTATTTTTAAACTTTCTTTGAACGAAATACGTACGTACTTACGTGTTATCGACTAAAAATAAATATTAATTAAAATTGCCATTTACATTATTACAATATTATTACTTCATTTGTTTTACGATTACATATTAATAAGACGTAATAATACGAGTGTTGTTTAAATATTCACGTTCAACTCACTAACGAAATTAGAAAGCATTTTAGCTGTAGCTGTTTTTAGAACGCGTATAATGCATTATGTGTTTCTACCTGTAGGTTAAATGATAAATTAACAAAAACGTATTTACGTTGATGTGTGGTAGGCAGCTATTATGTCAAGTCCCCGAATCGTTAGACGCAAACAGTTAAGTGCATAAATATTTGGTACGTCGTGTTAGTATATACCTAATATTTTCACTAATGAGTTGTTTTAAAATAATTATTTTCGAAATGTTACGTCTTTTTACAATAATATGTACTATTATTATAGTATTATAATGTGATAATGTGATAAGCTGATAGATGTACCTACCCACCGCGTTGTTTTTATACTTATATTATGATTAATGGCCAAGTATTGTAGTTTTTTTTTCACACGGTGTAAACAATATAGTACATACAGTTAATTACATTTGCGTCTATGCGTATATATATATATATATATTTACTACTTGGCTATAGTTGAGTAGTCAAAAATAACGATTTTAGCTCCAGTTAATAATTGATAGACGTTTAGAACGCGAACACCCGAGTAGACCCATAATACTTTTTATGCATGCATAAGATACCGTTTTAACGACTGTTTAGCTGATATTTAATTCGCTAAAGCCAAATTGATTTTTATTTGGCTAACTTGGTTTCAGTTTGAAAAAGGTATTTTATTAAGATGATCTTAATTGGGTCCACTTTAAATTTGTGATGTCCCTAAGCCACTGGTAAAGTTGATTTTCGCTTTGAAGGCCGTAGGACGGCCAAGTACACACATTTCCCTTCCCAATTATATTAACTCGGGACAGTCAATTTAGGTTAGGTCAATTTGGCATGTAGAGTAAAAGCTCGGGAACCAATTCAGTACTAGCCATTTAATTTCACAAACAGCTACCAGTTGTCGACCATTTCTTATTTTCAAAACGACCTGACCAATGAATGATGACCCATACTCCATTGTGAAATAAATAAAAAATGAAATTTTTTCATACTCATCATAATATTATTATGTTATGTCCACAACAATTGTACATGCTAATTGTACGACACTATAACAATATTATGAATGATGTATTGATGTGTATTTATAGTGATCTAATAACTCAGCGGCTCCAATATGATTTCTATTCAGTTTTTACGTGTATTTCATCGAAATACCTAGAAAAAATTTATTTCGAACGATTTCATTTTTTTCTAAATTTAAAAACAATTGAAAATGTTCTTTTTTACATAATTTGCAATAATGAAAATAAAACAATATATTTTTTTTCCGCGAAACATATTTTTTTAATTTCATATTTTAATACAATATACAAATTGAAATTCAGAAGAGTAATTTATGAATTAAAAGTATTTAAAGTTTAGGTGAGCGGAATAGTAGACAGTAGACTAACACTCTCCTCCGCTCGACTAAACTTTAAATACTTATAATTCAAAGATTTCAAACTTCAGTTAAAAATATTTTCGAGTATACTGATAAAAATTGATAAAAAGTAAATATATTTTGAAATAAGAATTGTTTTTCGATAAAAGAAACACCCTACACATCTAGACGGTTGAAAACCACAAAAAAATAAAAATAAAATTAGTTTTTTGTTTATTATTTAAGGCAACTTTTTTTTTGTTTTTCTAACTAATTAATTATATTGGTAAACTGTGAAATGTTTTGCACCGAAGAACAAAAATAATTATTACTTATACAGATTGTATTTTATATTTTTATGACGTACAACTTGCTTGTTGTTTCCCAAGTTTCTTCGATAAGACTTAATGTTATTTCATTTTTAATCCTTTTAAATTCTCAGAAGTTTTCAAAGACTGAAGTGATTAAATATATATTTCCACTGAAAGTACTTGAATCATAATATTATTTAACTTAAATTGTGAACAATTTAAGCGTACAAATACCAATACAATAGAGATAAAAATATATACTTAATTCAATACATTTAAATGATTTAATAGATTCAAGGTTTAATATTGCAGTAAATACAGTTATTAAAAACTAACTTTCAGAGTTTAAAAGTTTTAATGATTTTACGATAAATGAAGTAAAGAATATTAAAGACATTTAAGCAAGATATTATATGACATTTCATAATATTATTATTAACTTGTTAACAATTTTCGACTCTGAAAGCTAATTTTAAATAAGTGAACGTACAATAATATGATTGGACCCAATAAGCCATTAGAATTCATTACTTTAGTCTACTATATTTTTAAAATTAAATTTAAATACGTTATTAGTATTTATTTATATTTATTTGTGATAACTTTATTAAATTATAATATATTCTATGATTAACATCGTTTAATAAATAATGTATATTATTTGATAATTTATAAACAAAATAAAATTTATTAAATCATCAATGATGATCATTAAGCGATAATTATTTGGAATAAAAATACATCAATGGCGTACACAGCGTAGTGTTACAATTATCACTATATATCAGGCGTTATAAAATGAAAATTATTAAAATTTATTTTTTTTTTTTTAATAAAGGATTTTGTAGTTATAGTGATACCAGATCTGAATATAACTGTAATTATAAAGCGTGTTCCATATTTTACAGCTGCAGAGTTTAATATGCGATGTAAAGGTTCCAAAATGAGTTTGCCTGACGAAAATATCCATTATTCGGCGGAATAATGAAAGAATATATATTATTATAATTTATAGCAACTGTGACGGGTTTCGGTAATTGCATAATAATAATGGTAATTGAATAACAATAATTATATTTGCGTTTAAAAGTATAAACGCATAAACGGATTTACACGGTATCTATTTAACCTATTTAACCATGAATAATTTTATAAAATATACCTTCGATGTATTTTTAAAGATACAAAACCATATTATTTTTTTTTTTAAATAAATGTGAAATATATTTTTTCCTGTAAATTGTTAAATTATACATGGTGTTTTTGACGATTTTTGAGAATTTAAATCTAAATTATTACAAGTAGATCCTGAATAATTAAAATATTTGAACTTCATAAATATTATAGTCCTTCAATAGTTTTACAAAAGATACATGGTGTATTATTTAATTAATATTTAACTCGGAAAATATATATGTACAGATTATAAAACGTTTGAGGATTAATATTTAACATAATTTTCAAACTTCTTATTCTCAATTATCCAAACCGGTTATAATCGAAACTCGAAAGTTATGCATATATAGTAGTATTATAAGTACACAAAGTTTAATAACTCAAAAACTACCTACTTGTTTGAATTCAATCAAAATACAGTGACATTTTCAAAAAAATCTTCTTCTTTGCAATTAACATTAAAAAAAAAAAAAAAACGAAATCGATGTGAAAATCGTCAATTTTAAAGTAATTAAGTTAGTAGGTATTATATATTATGTGTAATTTAAAAAAAATTTCGTCGACTACTTAAATTTTTTAAAATCATAATTTGAATGAATGCTTTGAAAAATGGAAAAAGGCATATGCTTGGTATGCCGACCTTTATGATAAGAATACAATGTTGTAGGTATTCATCTTTGTTACTCGCCTCACTGGCCCGGAACGATTCGAAAAATATACAAACGAATCGCCCGCCGTTTTTTGAAATAAAAATGTATTTAGAATTCGCTACACGGATATTTGGGTACTATATGCATATATATATATATATACTCGTAGTAGTTTTCAGTGTACACTGTATATATATATATATGTACATGCATTATATTTGACAATGCGACATTGTGACGTCCCGGAAACGTCGTAATAGTAGCAAATATGATTTCGGAAATTTGCCGCGATATAAATTGACAGCGTGAGCGGATGGCCCGCCTACTGTCTATATTGACGCGACGTGGGTAAAATAATGGAGACCGCAGTCTCTCGTCTGAATCAATTCGAATTTCACACAGCTTTCGCCCAAAAAATGAATAAAATACAGCACCTAGGCTGGAGCAGAAAATGTTGAATATTTTAGTCGTTTGACACCATAACACTATACCCACGCCGCCGGTTTTTGTACGACTATATATAAAATTACTTTTGTATACATTATAATATATTCGCTATTTATTTCATAAAGCAGCAATTTTAAACTCGCAAAGTTGATTTTCTCTGGCGGCGTTCGTTAATTTATGAAAAGCAACTTGCTATAAATTATATTAAGTATTATTAATATAAATAATTATAATTATAAAATATGAAAATTACGTTTATGTAAAGTAAAATAATATGATTGTTTAGATGCACAATATACACGTAGTTTTAAATTTCGGACAGCGCGTGTGTATGTGTGAAAATCAAAACATAATATCGAATAATCAGATAATTAAAACGTGTTGGTCGAGTGGTGAAGCGGTGCATATAAATACTACGAAAATGTTTGTGGTTCGTCTAAACTTTAAATTGTTATTTTACAGATTAAAAACTGAATTTTTTGAATGTTCGTTATTTTATAATACCAAAATGTCGATTATAGTTTTAAAAGAATGTTTTAAAACAGAATTTTTTTTTTTCAAAAACCCTAGAAATTTAACGGAAAAGTGGGAAAGCTGTAGGTAACCGATCTAATGTATAGTAAAAGTCGAATATACTTCTTGAGTAAGCATTGAAATGGATATATTATACATACGAATTCAACGATTAGAAATTTGATTATATTATGATGAAAAATGATTTTGAGCAAAAACAGTTTACATTTTTGGCAACCAAGTAGGTTACCAAACAATTGTTTTAATAATAATATTATAATTTTAACAAATGTTATTTTCAATTTTGATCTCTCAAAAGTACCAACTAGATCTAATCCTCTACAATAAACCTCCACTAAGGTTGATGATGAGTCATCACACACAACAATAAAAAAATAAAAACCAACACAAAACACACCATTGTAAAATCAACATTGCTCCGCTTAAATTAATGTAACTGTTTGACAAAAATCACTGAGGAAATACAATAGACGCACATTCGATAATCGAAATAATTGAATAATTAATTAATGGGCTTTAACCGATTCCCTATAAGGTCGAATAAAATTACGATGTCTCGCTTATTATTGTCTTTATATTCTTGATCATTCGTAGGGCGTATAAGGCTGAATAATAAAAACTTTAATGGTCTTATATTCTTTTTGTTTCGTTTAATATTATTGCCTAGCATAGCGTTTTGGCGATACACGTCGAGTAAAATAATGTAGAAGGATGATGGCCGTAACTAACACTACGGTAAACTTACGGTCAACCGTGTGTTGCGAAGGGTTTTCCGACGATATTACAATGACATGTCATAATGTAATTATAATAATGTAACAGAATAAAATAACCTATAAGCCTACGATGCAGGAGCGGCGTGCTACAGGGCCAGTAAACACGATTCGTGTTAGTCCTTACCTATATCATGCAGACGATCACGTCGTCTCCTCCATAAACCCGAATTTAAGCTTCGGCACGTCTCAAGTAAAGTTACGAGTACCTCTCATGTCGTCAGTTTTGAACACATTATTTTTGTTTTTATATTAAAATTTGAAATTTGAATCGTCGTTAATGATTATTGTCGTCAGTTATACTTTAACTTAATTTCTAATTATTGACACATTGAATTTTAATATTTTATCGAAATGATAATAAATAAACAATATTTCGTGTTATTAATTTTCGCAGCAAATCATAAAAATCTGGCTGTTTGTATTGCTCAATCTATATACGTTTTTTTTTTTATCCAAACAGAAATCGAATCTTGCCGTATTGTGTCCTCTGTTTCAGACACGATAACCTCGGTATTTGTATACCAGAACCGTTTCACATCACTTCAAAGCCGTAACGATTTCGGCGCTATAGAAACGTTAAAAAAAATCCCGAATCTTTTCATTGATAAATAATATGTTTCCTTTCCTCCGGGTGAGAGTGTACAGGTCCCACCAGCACCGGTGAAAGTAAATAATACAATATAGGCACATTATTTATGTATATATTATAATGTGTGTGTTGTACTTGCGTATATATATATATATATATATATACGTAAATTATAAATATTGTGACCAGCAGAATTGTGTAATAGTGTGGTAGGTATAGAACATAAATAAAGACGCCAAAAGTCAAAAATCAATAAAAAACTGTGGAAATCGTTCACTTGATATGATAGTGTTGTAGGTGTCAAGTGTACCTCGTCATTGAATAGTGGTCCCTTTATTAGCAGTATTAAATTTTAATTCAATCGTTTTCGAACACGACGTATAATGATTCTGAGCGGATACTTAGTTAATCTGCCACCTACATTTCTATAAGCATACTATTTCAAATAAATTTAGGATGTATTTTTTCTTTAGATTCTGAGAGGAACGACTATATAATACGTTTTTTATTAGTTTATTTCAAATATAATCTCACTAATCATTATGTCGTCATGTATTTTTCGAGATTTTTTTTTTAGATACAACGTATATCTATCTATTATTATTGCGGTTAAATGGTGCGTCTCTTAAAATACGATTTCTACGAAGAAATTGCATTTTTTAAGCACGTTTTTCTCCATTAAAATATTTTTACCACACATGTGCCGGCGATTTATAGTTGAAAATTTTAATGGCAAAGCTGTATAATACATATATACGCATAATATTATATTATAATACTGCAGATTTCAATAATTGTTTGAACATGTTACACACACACACACACACGCACGCGCATACGTGTACCGTAAATCGCCAATAAATAATTATATTATTATTGCCGCGTCGACGCCATCGTCGTATATTACTCGTGACGTACAAATCAATTATACATACACATCGTTGTATTATTACAATTCGTATTATTATTAGTTATTAGTTTATTACAATCGGACTGTGGTAGAAGTGTGGTTTTTTTACGAGCCGGAGATTCAAATTTGTCACGTACTCGCGCAGGAGATCAGGCGACCGGTGAAAGTCCAAAGGCGGCGAAGGTTCGACACGCGTTATTTACATTTTCGACCATATAAATGTTGTTCTTAATGTTATTTATAGGAAATCTGGTCATGACGTGGGTCAATATTGATCTATCGTCGCCGGATATAATACGCTCGTCGCGGAATTATGATCGACATGGTATTGAAACATAACAATATACGACATACACTAAAAAAGCTTAAAAAGCTTTAAAAAAAAAAGGTAGAAAAGTTTTGAGGACCAGAGAATATATTTTTTTTCAACCATAACAGATCTGTTTTAAAACAAATGTTATTTTTGTCGGAACATTTTAATTTGATTTCGTATTTGTTTATTCGGGAGTTTTTCATGCGTTTAGTTCAAAATAAAAATGCATGAATCCTACCTGTTTCAGCGTAGATTAAGTCCCTGTATGTACAAAACGATTCAGAAAGCATCCTAACTTCGATTTTTTTCTTTAGTAATAAATCTATTAAAATTATAATTTTTGGAATTTCAAAGTACCTATTCTTGAGATCTATAATAATAAAATTACAATTATTTAAATTATTTATAGTATTTATATCATTTAAAGTATGATGATTAAATATAAGTTCTAACAAATAGTTTCAAAATGTATTAAGTATATGGTTTATATTATTTTCGATTACTTAAGACTTTTTATATCACATGTAACAAGTGTTTGTTACTATTATTTAAATGAGATTCACCATTTTTTTAAAAAAAAAGTTATGTATAATAATATAGTCATGATAATTGAATTACCTATATAAATGCATGGGTCCACTATAATAATAGGTGTAACGAATACGACATACTAATACTGACGACGCGCCGCCCAACAACAAATAATAAAACCAAAAGGCCCCAGAACTAGTATCCGCCGCCGATAGAGCGCGGTAATACACCTTCCATGTTTGCGGCCCAATACCGAACGCATTGCCCAGCTAATAAAATAACCTTTCCGCGACACACGAACCCGGAGGACAGAGACTATATAAGGGACCTCCGCAATCACCACAATCGAACAGTGCGCTTTGGCCACCTGGTCAGATTAGTGACTGGCTAGTGTGAAAGTGTTTCTCTGGCCACCTTCGGGAAGGCTAGAATCACGGACGCACTCGGCCTACGCTAGTCGGACCATTTCCCATACAACCACCGCCGTCGATAGGACCGTCGCCGTTTTCGGCTACCCGTACCGTCGGGAAGGCTAAAACGTGCCAGTTACCGTCATCCGTAGGACCGCCGCCGTTCTCGGCTACCCGTACCGTCGGAAGGCTAGAACGTGCCCACACGCTGACGTTACCACCGCCGTCAATAGGACCGCCGCCGTTCTTGGCTACCCGTACCGTCGGGAAGGCTAGAACGTGCCTAACCCTACAATTAAAATAAAATCGCCACCAATCTCGGCTAGTTGTACACGCGAATATTAAACGGGCAGAGCGTATGAAATAAACATCGCCGCCGTTATACATATCGTACACTATCATACACGCCGCCGTAATAGTCACCGTACACTATCATACACACCGCCGTAATAGTCACCGTACACTATCATACACGCCGCCGCCGTAATATCACCGTACACTATCATACACGCCGCCGTAATAGTCACCGTACACTATCATACACGCCGCCGTAATCTGCGAGACAAATATAATATAACATTGCCGTCGCCGATAACGTAATTGCCACCACCCGTATTATTACGGAATCCCAGTCTCGATTTTAATTACGGTGCAATATTATTTTGCCGCGGTAAGCCAATAGGGAAACACACACGCGTTAGTCATTTAACAAATAAAACTGTAAGTATTTCAAACGTTATAATTGTGAATGGGAAAATCGCGAAGTCATATTATATTCAACAACGTATAATTACCGTATGATTATACGCAAAATCTATGTGTTATGTATGTTATATATGTAATTTGTAAATATTCAAAGGAAATACTGTTAAATAAAAAAATTCTCATCATAAACTATTAATAATATCATTTATATTTGTACGGGAAAAAGATATCAAAATATCGACCGTTACAATTGGCGCCCAACAAGTTGGACTCGAAATCCACGACGCCGAAAATAAGATTTCGTGCTCTCTAAAAAAAAAAAAAAAACATATATATTTATTTTATAAATTTTACATAATTACTACATCGTTTAAATATTATAAAAATGCCGCGAAAAAAGAAGAATGAAGACTTAAATGAGGAGTGGGAAAGAAGATTTATAGAAATCGAAACGCAAATAAAAGAACAAACAAAAAAAATCGAAAAACAAAAGAAGGAAATTCAAAATATCAAAGAAGAGCATAAAGAAGAAATTCAAAACTTAAAATTACAGTGGGAAGAAATACATAATAAAAAAATACAAGAAACAGAAGAAAAATACCAATCAGTAATCGAAGAAATGGAGAACCGATACGTAACCACATTCAGAAATCTGGGAGACAGCTACCAGCAGAATACTCATAATAAAAAAGAGGAAATCTGCAGGGGACCAATAACGGACATTACGAAACCGTTATTTTTTGGCAACCGAAGAGACATGCACCCCATAGATTTTTTAAATAGACTCGATGAATATTTTACATTAAAACAAATTACACATGCGGATGAGAAACTAATTATTGCTGGGGACTGCTTGAAAGCTACGGCGAGCAACTGGTTCTCAACAATAAGGTTTCAAGTAACAAACTTGCAAGAGTTCCAAGACACATTTAAGGATGAATATTGGTCACGGGACATACAGATGCAAACATGGAGCCAATGTCTTAGTGTAAAACAAATACCAAATGATACTAACTATCGAGAACATTTTTCCTACTGGGCAACAAAATTAAGACACCTAGAAGTGCCAAGATTAGCTGAACAAGAAATCGTAAGTAATATTGCCAGTCATTACCCGGGATACCTACGGGCAATACTAATTTCGTTACCAGAGTGTACCATACTAAACGCAATGAAGATATTGGGTACTGAAGAACACCGGCGAACTACGGTTCGGGAGAACAGTAATAGTAGTTATGAAAATCGACAACCCCAAAACAGGGAGAATAACAATAACAACCAAAATAGGACTAGAGAAGAAACTCCACGGAGGGAAAGCAACTGGCGACAAACAGGTCGAATTAACCAACCAAGAGAATACCAAGTCACTAGAAACAACCAGGAGAACAACAGGGACACCAATCAACAATGGAGAGACAGACAGGCAATCAATCAAATCAGTGCCACTGAAGATGAGCAGAGAGACATAAACAATCAGGACCAAGTCAGCCATGCCGTTAATAATATACAAGCAAACCTGGGATCAGTAAGCCCATACTTGAAATGTGTCATTGAAGGAGAACCGATAGAAGCACTGATAGATACCGGGGCTACAATTAGTGTTATCAATAAGGAGTTGGCAGACCAAATAATCAGAACTAATGTTGAAATACCAGTGTTACCAATCAGCAGTGTACAAATCAGCAACGCAGTAGGACGAAAAATTTGTAAAGTTTCAAAACAACTGTTTTGTAGCTGCGATATAGGGGACCGACAAATTTTCATTAATTTTATACAGTAGAGAATTTGAATGAACGTGCTATCATCGGTGCAGATGTATTAAACCAGTACAACACACACATAAATTTCACAGATAAAACTATCAAGTGGTTAATTAGAGGAGAACAAAGGACCACACCATTTTCAGAAAATCATTCACCAGAAAAAAATCAGATTACAAATATAGAAATTATCGAAGAACCAGCAGTAAACGTAACACTGAACACCAAAGAAGAGGAAGTGTTTAAGCAACTATTACAAGAATATCAGCACATATTTTCAGACAATCCGGGACTAATACGAGACTACGAGTGTCAAATCAAAGTGAGTCCGGGGGAGCCAGTGTACCAGCGGCCGTATCCTATACCGATATCCCGATTGAGTAAGATAGACAAAGAGATACAAAGAATGCTAGATCTTGGTATTATAGAGAAATCCGACTCGCCATGGTCGTCACCCATCATTGGAATAGAAAAAAAAAATGGTGAGATCAGACTTTGTCTTGACGCGAGAAAGATAAATAAAAGAATAATACCAGACAGGGAATGTCCCATGAATATGGAAGAAATCTTGTTGAAGTTTCAAGGAGCCAAATACCTTAGCACAATCGATTTGACCTCGGGATATTGGCAGTGTCAACTTAAGAAGGAAAGTCGGGCCATAACAGCTTTTTTGCATAGGGGACGAAATTACCAATTTAAAGTACTTCCATTTGGACTAGTAAATTCCGTGGCAGAATTCCAAAAGATCTTGGATCAGGTCTTAGGACCAGAAATTTTGGAGTTCACGGCAACATATGTGGATGATATACATATTACTTCTACAACCTTTGAAGAACATATGCACCATTTGAGGACTATATTTAACCAATTCAAAAAACACAATGTAACGGTAAATATACACAAATCCCAGTTTTTACAAAAAAAAAATTATTTTCCTTGGACACGTCATATCAGAGGAAGGCATCAGTATGGATCCTGAAAAAATAAAAACAATACAAGAATTTCCGGCACCAAGAAACCAGAAGCAAATACGCGCCTTTTTGGGTTTTATTAACTTCTATCGGAAGTATATTCGTGACCTATCGTCATATACTGAAAAACTTAGCCAACTGACCAAGAAGAATCAGGTCTGGACGTGGAGTCAGGAACATCAGGTTGTATTTGACAAAATTAAGCAATGCTTCTTAGAGGATATCATCATTAAATATCCAAATTTTACTGAACCATTTTATATGGCTACCGATGCGTCTAGTACGCACATAGGAGCTGAGCTATACCAAATAGATAAAGATGGACAACACAGGACTATAGGATTCACCAGTAGAACTCTACAAGAGGTAGAGCGGAGATACTACACAACGGAAAGGGAACTTTTAGCCATAGTATTCGGATGTAAGAAATATAGAAATTACATATTAGGACATACCACGTACTTATTAACTGACCATCAAGCCTTAACATTCCTTAATACATGCCGATTGTTGAATACTCGACTCATGAGATGGGCGATACAAATACAAGAATTCAACCTCAATATACAATTTGTAGCAGGAAAAAATAATGTCGGGGCTGACACATTAACAAGATATGTGCAAGCAGTAGAAAATAAAGTACCGACTCACCAGCAAATATTTATCAACCAATTAATAGTGGACCAGTACAGCAAAGAGTTTATTCAGAAGCTGCAACAATTACCGAAATTACAACAAGAAGACAAGAAGATACAGCGCATCATATATCGTCTACACGAAAACCCACAAATACCGTATACCATACACCAACAATTACTATTCTACATCGATAAGCAAGGGAAAAGTCGATTGATGATACCAGACCAACTCGCAGTAGCGCTGATCAAGGAAACACATGAACGATATGGGCATAGCGGTGCAACCAAAATATATCAAATACTTAAATCGGATTGTCAACTCAGCCATATGTACAAGACAATTAAACGAATAACGCAATCATGCGACATATGCCAGAAAAGCAAAATATTCAATCAATTGGCTAGGGGACCAATGAAAACAAATATTCCCACAGAACCACGAGAAATGGTATCACTTGACCTAATTGGGCCGTTACCCACAGGACAGTTGGGAGCAAAATACATATTGGTTATGATGGATGTATTTTCGAAATATATTCAGGTATACCCACTGAGAAAGGCGAAGGCAGAGACTATACTAAATAAGATTGAGAAGCAATACATACCTCAATGTGGAATATTTCAAAAAATTCTGACCGATAATGGAACACAGTTCCATAGCCGGGCATGGGCAAAAGGTATGGCCAAACTTGGAGTCAAAATCATTAGAACCACGACCTACAACCCCGAAGGTAACCCGGTAGAGAGGGCCAATAGGGAGATCGGGAGAATATTGAGAACGTACTGCCACAAAAAACACACCAACTGGGTGAACTACTTGAAGAAAATTGAATTCTGGATCAATAACACTACGCACACTACCACCGGATACACACCTAGAGAACTGATGGGCATACCTAAACAAACACTAACACTGGGGGCGCTAATAAATTTTCCCACGAATATTCCGGAGGTCGAAACGAAGATCATGATAAAAACAGCCAGGGCTCGGATGAAGAAAGTGTCACAACAAAGAAACCAGAACATGGATCAAGGGAAAAAATTCATAAAATATCAAGTGAACCAACAGGTGCTGGTACGTGAACACAGACTATCTTCAGCTGAGGATAAGAAATTAGGAAACTATTCCTATTATATCGAGGACCATACTATATCAAGGAGGTGAGAGAGAATAACACCATAGTGGTTCAGGAAGGACAGAACATGGTGACATACAACGTCAGAAATGTCCGGCCATACAAGCAATAATTAAAGTTGTCATTATTAAAAAAAAAAAAAAAAAAAAAAAAAAAAAAAAAAAAAAAAAAAATTTTTTTTATGTGTTAAATGTTGTGATTGTACATGTTTGGTGATGGAGACCATTATAAAAGTATATAGATATAAATAATAAATGTTTATAGTTAGGATAACGCTAAAATGACCGAATATCGGCGAATCATCTCCGATCTGTTTGGGGAAGATGGTTTTAGTGAAGATGAACAGACCATCAGGGAACAACAAGCGCTGAAGAAGAGATTGAAAGACGCATTTGGGAGTGACAGTGAGTCCGAAGAGAGGACAGAGCAATGGGACGACACCAGTGTAAGTGGGAACGAAGACAACCACGAAACTGATGCCCTTGAACTGGCACACAGCGACATCGACGATGAACCGGTTCAATTACAAGTTGGAAAGATCGAACCAATCTCGCAGGATGACCGAAGACTCGCAAAAGAATTTGCGCAATTTCAACGGCAAATGGCTGCCCGCATCAACAAGCAACGATATAATGGGGAAGTTAACCAATATGGATTGGAGGTGTTTCAGCAAGCCGAAGAGATGTTGCGAAAAAGAAACCTTATCGAAGCTACAATTGCCTCAATACGAGTGGAACCGACGGCGACCAGTAACCCATCAGCAATGACCAAGGACAATGATCAGGCAGAAATCATCCCAAAACCGACCCGGGCGGAACGACGAGCCGCAGCCAAACGCGCCTGGTATAAACGAAAGAGATAGTCTTTTATAAGTTAATAGTTGTATCATAGAGATAATAGTTTGTAAGTCAATAGTTGTAATAGCTGTACCATGTATATAATGTAAATAGTTTTTTTTTTTCTTTTCTTTTCTCTCTTCAAGAGAAAAAAAATACATAAAAAAAAAAAAGGGGACAATGTAACGAATACGACATACTAATAATACTGACGACGCGCCGCCCAACAACAAATAATAAAACCAAAAGGCCCCAGAACTAGTATCCGCCGCCGATAGAGCGCGGTAATACACCTTCCATGTTTGCGGCCCAATACCGAACGCATTGCCCAGCTAATAAAATAACCTTTCCGCGACACACGAACCCGGAGGACAGAGACTATATAAGGGACCTCCGCAATCACCACAATCGAACAGTGCGCTTTGGCCACCTGGTCAGATTAGTGACTGGCTAGTGTGAAAGTGTTTCTCGGCCACCTTCGGGAAGGCTAGAATCACGGACGCACTCGGCCTACGCTAGTCGGACCATTTCCCATACAACCACCGCCGTCGATAGGACCGTCGCCGTTTTCGGCTACCCGTACCGTCGGGAAGGCTAAAACGTGCCAGTTACCGTCATCCGTAGGACCGCCGCCGTTCTCGGCTACCCGTACCGTCGGGAAGGCTAGAACGTGCCCACACGCTGACGTTACCACCGCCGTCAATAGGACCGCCGCCGTTCTTGGCTACCCGTACCGTCGGGAAGGCTAGAACGTGCCTAACCCTACAATTAAAATAAAATCGCCACCAATCTCGGCTAGTTGTACACGCGAATATTAAACGGGCAGAGCGTATGAAATAAACATCGCCGCCGTTATACATATCGTACACTATCATACACGCCGCCGTAATAGTCACCGTACACTATCTTACACACCGCCGTAATAGTCACCGTACACTATCATACACGCCGCCGTAATAGTCACCGTACACTATCATACACGCCGCCGTAATAGTCACCGTACACTATCAAACACGCCGCCGTAATCTGCGAGACAAGTATAATATAACATTACCGTCGCCGATAACGTAATTGCCACCACCCGTATTATTACGGAATCCCAGTCTCGATTTTAATTACGGTGCAATATTATTTTGCCGCGGTAAGCCAATAGGGAAACACACACGCGTTAGTCATTTAACAAATAAAACTGTAAGTATTTCAAACGTTATAATTGTGAATGGGAAAATCGCGAAGTCATATTATATTCAACAACGTATAATTACCGTATGATTATACGCAAAATCTATGTGTTATGTATGTTATATATGTAATTTGTAAATATTCAAAGGAAATACTGTTAAATAAAAAAATTCTCATCATAAACTATTAATAATATCATTTATATTTGTACGGGAAAAAGATATCAAAATATCGACCGTTACATAGGTATGTACGACTTAGCCCATATGAGGCTATAGGAGCAACGTTAATTCGAACATTTTAGTCATTATAACATTGATTTATCAACATTTTATAATTTGTAAAAATTGTTCGAATACAACATATACTATGTCATATTACTATTAGATATTATATTATTATTTTAAAATCATTTAAGTTATTTATTTAAAGAAAAAATTGGGGTAAACAATAAGCTTACTTGGTGAATTACTGTTTATAGTTACAACGATATAGTAATAATATATATATATCATATATATTTTTTTGTATTTTTATTCTATATTTGGGTGTTAAATTGGTCGTATCGATTCTCTGTTGACTCTTTAATAGTCAACTTACGTGAATTTGATAATTTATTTGTAAAATTAACCAGCAACGAATTAATGAAAAAACTCAGTTACTATACGCAGGCGATAATATATAAAAACATCATCATAAAATAATAATATTACTGTAGGCAGTATCACATCGTGACGTTCGCATGTTTAACATATTCACACCTATAAAGACGACGACGACGACGATGATATTAAACACTTATATAATATACTTAGGTTTAAACAACCTTATTATTACCTTTTATGTGTTTAAGATGTTAGCTTGTTTATTTTTCGGATACAAAATAGACATTAAAAGTGTTATCTAATCGATATAACTAAGTAACAACAAATAAAATATAGTTATTTGCTGTTGTTCACGTGGCTAGAAAGAGACTTAAGATAATAAAAAGAACAGCGAAAGTTATTTTCTGCGACTTGCTGCACAATATAACATGGATTTTAATTTCTTATGAACGAGTGATATTTTGAAAAAAAATAACTGTGAAACTATAAAAATTTCAATTTATAATTGAAAAATACGTGATTAAAACGTGCACGTATAATACCGCCCTTATTCAGTTTTAATAGTTTAACATTAAACCCGAATTCTGAGAACAACAAACTCTATAAGTCTCTATAAGTAGAACTCACACTATAAGTTATTAAAACGTAGGTACATACGATTAACATTTTAATTAAGATTTTTTTTTTTCTGAGTAAAATATGGAATTATAGTTACCCATATTGTAATGACTGCAGTAAATAATAAATTGATGAATAAGTTTAAGGCGATTTCATAAAAAATTATGTTTTAGTTACATACAGATGATTGGCATTTTTCAAAAGTTCGGAATCTTGTAGATTCACAATAACATATTACAAGGATAGATTTCTTACAAAATTGGACCAGTTGAAGTTTTTCACGCGGAGAAAAATAAAGCAATTTCTTTTTAGATCTATATATCGGTATATCGGTGCGCACATTGTAATAACGGTTTTTCCAAATCGATCATTTATTTTTCACACGATACCTACTGTACGCACACAACACAAGAAAATTGTCAACATAAATAATATTGTGATAAATAATATTATGTACTTCCACCTGGCCACCTGTTTGTTATAATATCCTATAGAAAAACCACTTTACACTGATTGTTTTCTTTTATATATATATATAAGTATTATTTGTATTTTTAACAAGGTCCCAGTGGATACAAAATGCAATTACTTTATCGGAAATAATTTATTGATTAAAATAAATAGAAAATACGTGCAACTATAAAACGGCGTACGATGGCCAAAAGTGAATTGAAGTTTTCACAAATCATGGACGACACAGCACACGTAATGTTCGGTAATAAATCGCGAGATCAATAATTGTTTTAATGTTAGCTTTTATTTAAAACCGTCTGAGAATAAAATATTATGATCGAGAAAAATGTGAAATTTCAGTGTATTCCATACGGCTGAGGTACTTGTTTCCAAGAGTCATTGGTACAATGCAATTCGTTTCAGTTCATCTGTATAAAATGTTTAAACTGTATTTAACACCCCATGTTCATCTATACTTGGTATTCAAGTTCGTTTTTTTTTTTTTTTTTAATTTCCAATAATTTCTTTATAATATCAATTGTATTAGTCGTTTTATTATTTAGAAATCTACTGTAAACTTTTATTTTTCAATTATATAATTGAATATTGTTCTTACAACTATCATATGCTATAATATGTTTATAGTTATTATTCTAATTAGTGAAATTCAATATCAAACCATAGTAAAATATTGTAAAAGTTAAAAATATAATGTTCTGCTCCATGTCGATCATATATTTTATTTAAAGACATAGTGCTCACCGCTCAACAACACGTAATAAATTATTTCAATTTGCATTCGTTATGACCTTATAACAAAGTATAAATAAAAAAAAAGGAATTCATATAACATACTTACGTACAGACAATTCTATTATTGTTATTATAGAATTGTTCATACATATTCATATAATTGATTGTTTCTACAAACATTTCGATTGATGTGGCACAGTTCAAAATACGTTTCATGTCTAAATGTTTGATTAGGTAAAGCAAACCATAAATTATTACGTTCTGCAATATCTAATGGTATCGCATTAAATTATGTGACATTCGTGATGTGTTCAAAAATGACGTTGAATTATATGTATACAACGTATAATAAAATCTTACGACAGCATGGAATACAATTTTACTAATCTGACAAAATGGACATAAGCCAAACCCCGTTTTATCACTTTTAGAACTATTTAAACTGTTGTTTTGAAGAACCTCGTCTATACTGTCATATATGATATTCACAGTCGTGTAATCAATCTGAAATAGTTTGAGTATAAATTTGGTATAGAAAAAAAAACATATATTTTGTGTATCGATAAAATGTGGTGTATATTTTATGACACTTACTTTTGATCGAATTTACGCAGACGTATGATATATAAAATAAAACTAAAATAATTTTCTTTGAATTGGATTTCGTTTGAAATTTATTGTAAAAATATATATTGGTGTGGCTATAGTGCTATACAATTATTATTTTAAAATTTCAAACAAACACTATATAGTGTGATTAATTACGATTTAATTTTCACACGAATTCCTGTCGATGCATGATATATAAAATACGGTACTGTAATTATTCTGAATACGAATAATTATATGAGTTGTAGAATTAACCGTTGTTTCTGTTTAAAAACATATGTTTCGATTATCACACGTAAATCATCACCAGCATTTGAAGATTAGGTACATTGAATAGCAATAACAATAGTTTATAATACATATTTTTTGTTTAAGGTGAAATGTTTAATTTTTTTATTACTTTTTTTTTTACTTGGACCGAAAAAAGCTATTATTTCGGACTAAACGACGAAAGACACAACCTAAACTAATATTACAGTAAGCGGACATAATATTATTATTATCGACTATCGTTGACCGGCGTTTGTGGAACAATGTTTCGCGTTAGAGGCAGGCACGCGATACTATATTATACCTACTACAACAGCGAGACTATTATTAGTGAGTATGATATACGATTTTTGAACTCGTCGCTGTACATAGGTTTGGCGAGTGCGCGTGTTTAAACGAACAAATAATAAGTAACATGGTCGGCAACCGAAACTATTGCGAGCGTAATAATAATCCTCAAACGACGACCTTTATGGGGTCGGGTGTAGACACGATTTTTGAACGGGGGAGGGTCAACGATGACAACAATTTCAGACAGTTACATATAGGTACAAGCGTGGACTGTAGCCAACAAACGGCTATAAGTTATAATCCTTTTTTTTTGTATTTTATTTACTTACAAGACAAAACATCAACTCGGCATTTGACTTGTAACAATATATGATAATATATATTAATTCTAGTATTTTTTAAGTTTCAACTTGTAAATCTTTTAAAATCAATTTGTTTAAAACATCAAATAAGTTATGTAGGTTTATACATTTTAAATTACAATTATTTGATTTTTGTAATATTCAAATTCTTCCACCGTACTGAATATAAACATACTCAATTTTAATCGCTTTTTAAAGACATGGGAATTCATTACAAAAACAACTATGCTTGTATCAGAGCACAGCAATGGTTGTTGGTATTGGTTTTTATAATGACATTATGTGTATTTTTTTGTTTTACGACTGATTTCACCTTTAAGTAGAGTAAAAATGCATTATTCTTCATCTATCAGGTGTGTTCTTGGTTACGAATTTATTTACTACTTTAGAGTTTAAGGGGTCAAAAGTAATAAATTCTCAGTATTTTCTAAATAATTGAAAACAAAATTAAACTTTTAAGCAAACTTGCTGTCATTGACAAAATAATTAGATCAATTTATACCATTTTATTTATGCTATGAACCTATATTAAACCTATTCAACATTACCTACTTTTTCTAACTAAATTGTAAGCTGGTAGTATTACTAATATTTTAATAATTATCATACAATATATACTATTGGTTTTGTTGAACAACTTTAGTTCAACTTACAATATTACTAATAGTAAAATCAATTACTAATAACAATATGAATATATATAATATATCCTTAGGCTAAGTGTTAAGAACTGTTTCTCGTATACAATCATTTAACTTAATGAGGATTAAAATGTGATATAGGTGCACCATCAAAGTGATATGCTCTAACTCGACATCTAATGTTATACTACAGCAAATAATATACTTATCCTACTTATTTTAGTGGATGATAAATGAAAGATATCCTCTAATAAATCGTTTTTTTCCATTAAAATCGATTTATTTCATGTAAAATTTTGTGTTTGCTAAGTTAACCTCTATTTTTTTATAATATTCTACTAAATTGTATCCATTCTATACAGGTTTTGAAATTTAAGGACATTGAGTAACACGATATTTTCAATAAACTTTGAATTTCTTTTTTAACGGTATCAATGCCTACAGTTGCAATGATGATATTACTGATAATAATAAAAATATAAAATGTTCGTACTATTATACAGTCACATTCAACAAACAATTCGCCCCTCCCTTCTATGCACTTTAGTCCCAGTGTCTGTGCATCTATTAATTAACACGGTGTAAAACATGCGCATCGCGTTTGCAGGAAAAATATCAAAATAAAAAAAATAAAAAAAAAAAAAATCATTAGATATGTATGTCATTCAGCAGAGTTTCTGTTGTTGTATAATATATTATATATATTTGCATTTCCGACCGTCTCGTCGGGGGCAACAGTTATAATATACACCTTCGGGACTGAGTCAAATATAGGTACAAGTACATAATATCATACATAAAAGTAAAGCAAAAAAATAAAACGAACAAGTCAAAACGTTAATAATTAACTGTCGTGAAATGTTGAAATAGCTCGGTTGAGTTGAACGAGGGGAAAACTGTCGACAGTATTCGTATACCGTTACCTAAAATGTAAAAATAAAAAAAACAAAAGCACACGCTTTTGGAGCCGGGAAGATTGCGATTTTTTGTATTCCACAAAGTTTTGAGTTGATAACCCGGTACATGGACAAGCCACTGACCGTGGTATACAAGAACCGTCTTTGCAGTACGACATATGGACGGAGTGAGTCTTGACTCATCGACCGTTGTATTGTGTGCGAACATCCACCGCGGCTAGTCGACGGCGGTGCGGTGCAGCGAACGCACACGCAATTGGACGGGCGGTCTACGGTCGGCGTCAATCAACGGTCCGACTGCTGTGATTTACTTGGGACGATTCCAGATAACGTAAATACACGACGGGTTCCGATTCAATTAGTACACGTATTTTGTTTCAAAGCCAAGAGACAGAAGAGAAAAAAAATGAAAAGAGAATGGAAAAAAAAAATCTTAACGCACGTAACCCGAAAAATGCGGTGCACGTATCATACGGTCGATCGTTGTAACTGTACATATGTCGGCAGCACATATTATAGTCTGGTGGCCAGTAATTTCTTTGCTTCGGGGCGGGAGGGAGAGCCCTGAATTTTTAGAAAAAAATAATTCTAGTACCTCGGCTGCAGTGTTAAGTGTATTGTACCGATTATATTTGGAGGCCACGACGTCGTCTATAAATATACCTTCCTCATCATCACAAACAGAAGTGCGTGTAATTTTTTCTTTCATAATAACAGAATATTTAATGTTTTTATTACAATATTATCTCGTATTTTAAACTACTATGTCGACATCGTAGGTATATATCGTAGGTATATACGAGATAGCATAACGTCTAACATTGTTGTGAACAAAATAAATTTCGATGGCTGATAAACGCTAACTGTAGGCATCGTTGAGTAAAAGATGATCATTAATGTGTATAATATTTAATTTAGTGATAAGATTAAGACCGTTTATAATTTCATTTCATAGCGCTTTTACCCTACAAAACACAAATCAAATATATTGCCGTAAAAAAATAGTAATAATAATAGCCAAGAAATAAGAAATAAGAATAATTGTATTATTATGTTATCATAAAATGAAAAATTATCAAAACTATAAAAAAAAGGGCCTAGTTATGAAAATATAATATTATTTATTATTTTATTTTTGAGGTATAAAATGTTTTATAATTATATGGAAAAACAACCACATGTAGGTATTTCATATTTCTACTTCGTACAATCACTTTTTTATTTTCGATATAATTCATAATATAATAGACTTCTATCAAACAATTGATGAAAAAAAAATACTAATAATAATATAATAATAAAAATAAAATGTTGTATTTTAAATATACTAATAATATATATTTAGGTCAAATTAGATTCAAAAATAACTTTATAAGTACGTGGCATAATAGATAATACCAATAGAGGGTTGACTAAACTTAAATAATATTGGCCATGTAAAAAATCCTAACTCACTCATGAATAAAAAATATGCACTTTAACGTCTGTTATGACTAAAATACACTACAATAGGCTAGGTCAAGGTAAAACGTGGAAAGTCAATGTAAACTACTCAAGGGTTGAAAAAAATGGTTAAATTCGTTGAAACGCGAGTTCTAAAGGCTAAGACACTATAATATATTATACGTACTTGAATACACATTTTAGTGCTCACTCAATTGTACATACTAATCATGATAAAATATTGAATATTAAACATTACACTGGTGAAATTAAATCGATAACGGTCTAATATAATATATTGTTGGGCAACGTTTCGAGAATTAATTGCTGTGGCTGATAATATTTATTATTACATTTTTAAATTGACAATTAATTATTTTCGTCTGTAAAAATAATATTATTACAGATATTGCAATTACATATTTATAATTAAATTTATTACGATTATTCACCAATCCATTGAATAAGTGGTAGGTACTTACCTACGGTACCTATGGTAAATTATATAATTTCGCTCCTGTTTATTTCATTTGATCATATTATATTATCAAGTACTCAGTGTTATTTAAAATAAAATATATTATTTAGCATTAAAAAAATTAATTGATCTAAATGAAGAAGAGAAGGACTTTAATTCTGTATTAAGGTAAATTTATAAGTAACTAGATTTTGGCTATTAACCATATTACCTGAAATTAAATTGAATATATTGTAAAAATTACTGTTTTCTTTTCAGTTATTGAGTTGATAGAATATATTATAAATGAACATTAAATAGTAACTAGTACTTCTATATTTGCAAGTGGAATATTTTGTTTAAATTATTTTGGAATAATTAATAATTATAATAATAAAAAATATTAATTTCTTTATACTTTTTACGTAAGTAAGGAATTTTAATTTATAGATATTACGTATATATACATATACGAATGTATCATACTATCATATTATTGATTACTTAAAAGTTATCTCTCAAGACATCGAAAATAAATAATTTCAAGGTATTTATTAAAACGTTATAAGTACATAATTCAATTTCAATATTATTATCAATTATTTTAGCACTCAATTATTGTTTTCTCGAAATGTATTACACTTATGTAATTTCCCCATAATAAAATATGGCTACATTATACTAATCCCAAGGGAAAATTTTAAAATTGACAACACATAAACGTAAAAAGGGGTTTCGATTTAATTGGTTTTTATTTTCTATGGTTCCATAGATACTTAATAATCGCATGATTGATTTTTCCTCATAATCTAGTCCAACAAAATATTAATTAGTAGTAAATAAATATAATAGAGTTAAATTTATATGATATTATGAGTGTCTTATTATGAAAATAATTATATTTTAAAGCTAGAGCCGGGTATTAAATTGTAACAGTGTATACGATTATTATTATTTGGTTAATTTTATTTTACTATTAACTACAAAGTATAAAGCACTTTTTACGAGCATTAATATTTGAGTATACATTTTATAATAGGAAATATATTATAATAGTCAAGTTTTCGATTGAAAACAGTAACGATATAATATTTGTATTAAAAAATGTTTCAGTTTGTAAATTTGTCCGAGTATAATAAAACAATAAGTATTAAATTTAACTTTACTTTTTTTTTTTATTATTAATAAAATATATTATATTATAAGACATAAGTTTACAATGAGCAACACTGACAACACACAATGAGAACAATAACATGCAAGGCATTAAGTTTATGAACTAAATATTTGTTTAAATTTCAATTTAGATGCATCGAATTGTTCAAAAAATCATTTGTTTAACAATTTATCGTAAATAAAAAGTGATTCGTGTTTCTGAAGAAATAAGTTTATACCACAACAGAATGTATGGACTCCTCACATAGAAAAAAGTCATCTAAGTGTTTAAAAAAAATAGTTTTATTGGATTTTAAACAATTTTAATAATCTAAATAAAAAAACACATCATTAAAGGATAAAAGAAATCGAACATGTCGCTCCGTAAATACTTGTTTTAATCTTTTATTTCAGTCGATATAAATGGAATCTACGCTAGAACCCGTTTTGAAAAAGAATTGGTCAGCATTTAATTAAACATAGTTTAAAACGGAAATAAATTGTATTAATTTTTTAAGTTTATTCTGGTTATTTGAGTGTTCATTAAATATTCAACGGATATAGTTTATACAGTATAATAACAGACAGGATAAATGATGTGTTACCGTGTTCTAACGTGGGCTGTTTTCAAAATGTTATATAATTTTTGTGAAAGGAAAATTTCGATCGGATATTTACATCATTACGTTAAAAAATCCATTTTGTCTAACTTATTCATAAAACTAATAAGTATTACCAAAGGAATGAGGCCATCATATAATTATATTTGCGAACAGTAATTAAAACGCTTTTAATAATAATAAATATAAGTTTAATGAGGGTTAAAAGTTGTTCGTGCAACATGATATAGTGGAGAACATTTTCCCGTTTTACAGCATCAATCGATCGTAAACGAAATTTTTCGGTGGAATAAACAAAACTCGTACGTACCTTACGTACCTTACCTTAATCAAACTTAATTACTATGCTGTTGCCCACGTAACGTAACACGAATATGTACATATGTGGCTAAGAAGATTTAAAGCGTTTTTCATTCCTCATTACAGGGACGTGTAAACTGTAAATAATACTATCGTTTCAAACTTTGCTTTATTACAAAGAGGGGCCAAGGTGATTCGATATAATACGATAGCTAATACCCCAAAAATTTCTCAGTTTCAGTGTGTATAATGATTTATCTACAATTTATATTATCTATATAATACAATTCATATAAGACTTGAATGTGGTATAGTTAATGACAAAATTGAACTTGAGGTAATTAGTTAAATTTAATCAATTTTGAGAATTTAAAATTATAAATAAATAGATAACAAATAATAAGTATACATTTAACTCTTAAAAGTTTTGTGATATTCATAAAATGTTTATTACTTTTTTTTATTATTCATTATTTTTGATTCACACACAGTAATTGCATAACTTTAAATTGTATTAAATTATTAATATGTATTCAAAGTATTATGTTAAAAATGTACATTGACGTTAGTAATAGTTAGACAATAAATATGTGTGAGTATTATGTCTATTGAATAATTAAGCCATGAAGTATTTATCGGCTTATTTTTATTTAAAATTATTGTTTACCGAGTAATTAAACGAAAAAAATATCAATTTTTAATTTTAAGATCGGTTAAAGTGTAAACTTATGATATTGTTTTTTTTTTATATTAACTGAAAAAAACTGTGTTATTATAATGTAGATACTTAAGCTAAAGAAGCTTTTAGTTAATTAGAAAAATAGCTAATTAGTTTTGTTAAAAACTTTTTAAAAAATTAACATTTTACTTAGTTCTAAAGTCTTAATTCCCCCACAGTTTTGAAAAAAAAATATCATATATTTATATTAATTTTTTTTTTAAATTATAGTTAGTATATGTACCTTAAAAAAAATAATAATAATAATGAAATGTAAATATTAAAAGCAAAAATTATTCTTCCGACCATGTGAACTTTTTTTGTTGATGAAAATAGGGGTTCTGTAACGATTGCGATTTGAGTTTAACTTTTTTCTGTTTCGAGTACAATTATTATTATTCGACAAAATAAGTGAAATTCAACCTTAATACCAACTCGTGGAACTGAATCGGCAAACATTATGAACTACTATCTACATTATGGTGGATAAATATAGTATGAGTAGCATGTTATATGCGTGGTAACACAATGACGATCACCCTAACCGCGTACAATAATACGAATTTGAAACGTCAGAGACAAAGTCGGCGGAATTTGCGTATAATAGATACTTGCCGGAGATTGTAAACGCGGTGTTTTCTATTGTCGAAGGCTTCCATTGAATAATAAGGATTTTCCCGTGGCGGAGCTTTAATAAAACACTATCGCGATGTCATCTCTGCCCGAAGCCACACACGTGTATTGAATACCAAAGCAGTAACTATACAGAAAGTATCGATATTATAACGGTGCAGCTAAAACGATACACGTCGGTGGGAATAATACATCATTTTTGTTTTTAAACGCATTATATATTAATATTAATATTTATAATAGTTATATTATTATTATGAACAAATATCGTATTATTATTTACTATAAACTAGGCCCAGCGACGAAAGATGCGTCAACGATTTGATTTAAAATAAAATAAATAATTATTTTAAGAGTTTAACACATCATTTATAATATTGTAATTACATTTTTTAATGTTTAGATTTATATACACAAGATTTTTCAGTCTGTATCCAGTCAATATCCATATCCTATTTAATAAATTTCATCTCTTAACGATAAAATGAATACATTACTATTTGGGTCAACATTTAATATTCTATAATAAAATTGATTCATTCAAAATTACACATAAATACTGCGTTTTATAGTAGGTACCAATATAAGTACCTATTATGATATATAGGGTTTGTTTTAAACGAAATAGTGGCAATTATAAAATATATAATCCAAAACACTGAATTTGAAATATCTCTTTGCCGGTTTAACTCACTTTTGCTAGTTGTGTGAGTTAATAATATATAATATGTCTCACAGGGTTTTAAAACCAAGTTCCGCAATTCACTTATAGGCAATCGTTCAAAAATTCACTAAAAGTAGCACACTCAAAGTGTACTCACTCAACGTTATTTATTTTCATTTGTGGATTAGGTATTTTCAAATCCCAAATCCCCTTGTATATTCGAGGCCCTGAGATACAATTGCCAATGTAGTATGATTTTTGTGTTTATGGATGGTTTAAGTGATAAATATATAATATACTTTTTTATCTCAATCATATACCTGAAAAATTATTTTACTATGGTTTTTACGTTTATAAGTATTTACATACCTAACATATTATTTATGATGATCACAAAAATATTTTATTTTCGTATGGATTCCTAAAGACTTAGTCATAAAAGAAAACGAAAAAAGAGACCAAAAAAAGCCAAATTAGCTCTATAGTTCACCCATAGTTAGAATAATTATTCTCTTGTATATCGGACTACGGGTTCACAAAATCATACAATAAATCCAATCATATTATTGAACACTAAAACTAATGGGTTAGTTTACAAAATATAATAAACTTAAAGGGATCAAACAGTCCGTCATACCGTGTCCTAAACTAATCATAATATCAAGAAATTACGATGTTATATACGAGTATAATCAACAGCCTTCAAATAGGCCACACCCGTAAAACACACGAACATCCCTTGGCCAAGGAAGATTTTACCTTAATTCCCAGAATTTGATTAACTATAATCTCAGTCAAACACATATTTACTAATTACCAACTACTACCTAATTAAGACACAAACATCAACTTTCAGAAATTCTACAAGAAACCCTTGTACCTTACACAAAAACAGTCAATACGCTCATCATATACACATAAATTAACTTATCAAAGTAAACTAATTTGATATAATCTAAATTCTAAATAATTTAAATAATAATATTATACTTCAATAGGCTAATAAACCCGTTATGGATACCATAAATATGTCATCATATACGTGAATATAAAATATATTATATACTATTATACAGGTCAGAGTTATCCACTGTATAGCATATCGTTATTTTTTTTATTAATAATGTATTTATTCATATTTTAATATTTTTTGAAATTACATGTGCCTACATTTAAAGATTTTTTTCAAATAATTATATTTGTTTTTTCATTTTAGTTATTAATATTAGCTAATTTATCACAATTGTAAAATTTGTAAAAAAATAAAATAATAAATTCATCAAAATATTTAGTTGAATAATTTGATTAATAATCTACAGTGAAAAAAAATGAGTACCACTTAAAAAAGCTATTGAATTAGTATGCTGTTTTTATATTATTTAATATCGTTAGTATGATATATTATATTTTATTATAATAAATTGATAATGATTTAATTCAAACAATAGTTGTCTGAATTTTAAAATAAACATGTAAAAAGCACATTACTTTTCACGGTCTTTAATTTAAGTTTTATTGTGAGTACATATATACAATTTAAAACCAAAAATAAGGACATAAATTATGTTAAGTGAGGTCAAACAAATTCGGTCATGCTAACGTTAAACAATGCCTTTGACTTTACAAAGTGCGTGCAAAGTAATTATACAGCACTAACCATATGCGGGTGGATGAAGTCCACTGATAAATTTTACTTTAATTTAAAGTCATTGAAAATGTTATTTTTATTGTAAAGCCTTGATTAGATGTTTTAATCTAAGTTTCCATTATCGAATTCAAAGTTATTACGCTGAATTTTAACTTTCATCTTAGAAAGCTCTACATAATATTATTTAGATATATTTTATATATTACGCAGTAAAATGTTTAAAAATACTTATTATACTTGATATATAGTAATTTTTTTACTACTAATTTAAACGAATGAAATATTGTTTTATTTTATATACGTTGTATGATAATATTATACGTAACGTACATTCACGATTCACCACATTTTAATTGTTCGTACTACATCAAATTATTATTACACTGAACTCGTGCCAACATAGCAAAATATTAATTCTTAATCTTCGAATTTAATCAACGTCCAATGATTCAACCATAACCTTAAGTTAGAAAAAAAATTAATACTCATCATAGTATATCATAATATATCATTATAAATATATATTTATTTTACGTATATTTATATTTATTACGTGTTAATCGAGCAATTATTATTTAAAAAAGAAATAATTTTTTTATAATTATACAAATAATTGTACCTATGGCAATTTTACTCAAGATTTATTCGAATTTGATAGCTATCACGTGTTATTTACATATTATAAAATTGAAATATTACATAAGTTATGTGGCGAAATCAAAACGAAACAAACAAAATATAATTACCAGATAAATTATATTTATAAGTGATTATACAATAAAAATAAAAAGTTATGTGCATGTTATTACATTAATCACAATGTGTAATAATTTATTCATCATGTTTTTACGAGGGCTGTACCCGTGATAACATACGAAACAATCACAAAAAAAAGTTATAAAAAGTACCTACTACTATTTGACATATTATTATGAATTCGAAAATTAAGAAAAATCGCTGATGCGAAATTCTCTTAATTCGTAAATAAATTCGTGTAACTAATTCAAAGTATATATCATTATAAATGAAATAATAGGTAGAGGTACGTAAAATTAAAATATTAATCTACTATTTCGTTTAAATGGGGTTCATAAGTCGAGAAAAACGTAATAATTGATGATTTTTAATGATCATGAAAAAGTTATATGAGTACATCACAGTCCCATTGATGTGCATACGCAAACTCATTATATCGGTCGACTAAAAAAATAATTAAACACTCAATCTAGCCTACAATAAACGAAGTCTACGATATACCTATTAATATAATATTATACGTATAATAATCGTATAAATATTAATATAATATTTAAAAATTAATATAAATGACTCTGTTCGTTCTAAAGTGTGCTAAAAAATCATATAATAATTATTGTCGATAACAATATTATAATAATATAAAAAATAAATAGTCGTTTTCAAGGTTATACTATACCGCCGCCTTCGTTAACAAAACCGTGAATCACGTCGTATACGTACCCGCACCTGCAACGTTAACGATTGACACATAGAATTATTATAATAATATTTTATAATATGTATAGTCGAATAACGAAGGCGAATAAAGGATGGCGATGACGTATAAAACGATAAAGCGCTTTGTACGCTTTACGGGGAAGAATCGAAAAAAAAATACGATTCAGGTACTTTTGGTGGTCGTGTATCATCCTTTTATAAATCCCTTAGGTTAGTCGGTCTAGTTTACACAACCCGCGATAACTATATTTTGGGTAACCGCACTTATTATAGTATCTTACATTTACCTATTCGAGTTTAAATAATGTTTACGGCCGCTATGATACCACGCGCTTGAATTTGTCTAATATAATTATTGTAATTTGCTCAGTACACATATTATGACCAAACGGTCAATAAGTCGGTTAATAAAAATGACCAACTGCATATCTGACCCGTGACCTGTTAACGTCGCTTTATATAACCGCATACTTTGTTAACACCCCATATTAACTCATTTGATAAGGGTCGCGGGTAAAGCGTTTCAAAAGTGGTGGTGCAAATTAGACGGGCGTGTGCCTCAGAGTGTCATCGTAACGCTCTGATCGTGTTTTGATCGTAAACATAATATACATTATTGTCGAACCGAACGATACCTCCGAACGGCGGACAACCGCTATATTATTATAACGTTTGCAAACGCCGAGACACGAGTTCTGTTGGCATGTCCTGTGACGATCGCAATCGTATAATTCCGTTCAATATTAAATAATAATATAAAGTATGTGTCGTACGCGAGAGTTGTTGTTACTATACAAATATATTATACTAGTACAGTTGTCCGATACTGACGAGACGCATGAAATAATAATGATAATAATAATAATAATAATAAAAAAGAAAAAAACCACCCAACACGTCGCGTTATTACTATCGCGGTCATCACCGTCATCGTCGCGACGATTGTCGGCGAAATAATAGCGTTGATTTATCTACCCCGACGACGTCGACGTGTCGGCCGAGTAATCCGCCGTTCATTAGCGGACCGATTGGATGGAATCCCGAGCCGAGCTCGACATTTTCTAATTGACGCATCAACCCGTCAACGCCCCTCGGCGGTTGCCAAAACAATAACTATAATACTGTGCAATAAATAATTTTCGTTCTTTTTTATTATTATTCTTAAAAAAAAAAAAAACCCCAACAAAACCGTCGTAATAGTTACGATATTATTATGCGTGTATTATACGTCTTATATCATTGTGCGATGTGGCGAACACGCGGCGGCGGTAGACGGACGGTCGCGATTAATCGTTTTCGGAACACGAATGTGCCGTACTTAATAATAATATTCGTAGAAGACTCGTGTAGTCGGCGAGGCCCGACCGACGGAGCAGTATCGTAACTCTGTCAGAGTGTTACACGCAATAATAGGTGGGCACTGTGCGGAAAAACAACACGCGGCGGACGGCTATAAAATTATAAGCTAACATTTTTTTTTTGATTTTTATACGTTTTATTACGAAAAAAACACCGCTACCGTCTCGCCGAAAAGAATAAAACGAAAATGACACAGTACATATTATTTTTAAAGTGATGCAGTGTGTACTACGTTTCTATATAAACACAACATATTATTATTAATATAATCGCGAGTAATGATGACAGTATAATATTATTGTAGTATAGATTTCGAGAGAAATGTATATTATAACTCCAAAAACGTCTGAAAATATGAATTAGTAAATTGAATTAAAAAAAAAATAATAATGGTCGAAATCCACAATAACGGAGCATAATATTGCTCGTGCAGTTAAGAAATGTAGAATGCCTATAATATTATTTAAAAAGAAATATGAGTACTTTGAGTTATACTACTTATATTGGTCAGCCTTTAATTTTACCGATCACGAAAAAATCTCCGTTTTCATTCCGACGGTTAAAAAACAAAAATCGGAACTTTCGGAGTACGCGGAAAATTTATTTAAAACGTATTCGCTTATGTGTAAAAATGTGTTACTAATCAGAAGCACATTGTCGTCGTTGCATATTATGTACCTATAAATTATGATAACGTATACTATGTGTACACTGTACAGTCATAACATGCGGTTGTACTCTGATTGAAGGGCTGGAACGAAGAGAAAAACTACACAGCAGCACAAAACTAAACATTGCAATCAGTTATGAAATTGAAAAGTATACTAATATTGAACGAATTTTTTTTTTTTTAATATAAATGTATAAAAAATCGAATTTCTAACGAGTTTTAGGTTGGTTATTTCAAGTTTAAATGAGCGGAGCTCGAGGACCTCGAAAAATGTCGGTAAACTACTGTGTTCGTCTAAACTTAAAATATTTATAACGAATTAACACTGCCCATTAGAGATTTAATTATTATTAATCGAAATTCTCGGATAAAATAAATTCTGCTTAATACATTAAAAATGAAAGTACACTATTATGATGCTGCAGCCGTTTGAAAATAGTGTAAAATGTAATCTCTCGTGTATTAAGTCAAATAAAGTCAAAATAATCGCCCTGTATATTATAATATTATGTAAGGCGTGTTATCGTTTAAGTAGAAAAGGTGATTTTTTTTTTCTAAGGTTATTAATAATATAATTTATCGTGTACGTCAAAAAGAGTATCATCATGAAATATAGAATATGCATATATACCTAGGTACCTAAACGACTGAATTAATCGCCCGCCCGACGGACGGGCAGCGCAATTTTTTGCTCCGCGCACCCGACCCGACACCACCTGTACACAATATTATTATATACATCGCAGGTATAAGATTTAGCGAAAAGAAAAAAAAAATCACGAGCAAAAATAAAAACTACAAACAAACGTCGGCGGCGGTTGCTGTGCAGCAGTATCGCCGTCCCTTGGGTCTAATAACCAAGCTTATATTATATAGGTAGGTATACTATACATACATATACACAGCTAGACGAGGCGTGAACGATAAAAACGAAACGGAGGGAGGGAAAAAAACAATAATAATAATAACGAAAAGAGGAGAGAGAGACAAGACGCCACCGTCGTCGCTGTGTCCACGCCGCGAGGGTACTGCAAAGGAAGAACGATTCGCAGCTCGTTCTCGACGGAGGAGAGGACGTGCTGGTATTAATGTGCGCCATTGTACGCGCGGGGACAGAGTGATGGCCGTTATATACTTTTTGTATTCTCTTATTATTATTTCGGGAGAAACGATTTTTCCGCTGACCGGGACATCTATACGACGTCAAATAAAAAGAAACGAAAATCTCATTTTCCAACAGAATTCGTCGGCAGTATAGCGCGACGCAATGGCGCTTAATGCTTACTGTGCGTGTACGGAAACGGACGTGTCGGCGCGAGATACACGGCTTACACGCGCGTTTAATGTTAGCGGACACGTCGTCGGCTGCGGTGACGAACGTCTCCTCGTCCGGTATAATACTAAATTAAGAAGCAGATTTTTTTTTTTTTTTAATACCGATAGTCATACATCTAAAACCAAAAGTCAAACTTTCTGAGTCATCTAAATATTTTTCTATACCTACTGAGGATAGAGGATAAAGTAACGATTAAAAAATGGTTTTAAAAAATTATAAAATACGTCATGATGTACCGTTAATTAATTTTTTATATTATTGTATTTATTACGTGAGCTCACGATTTTTATTAAACACAAGTACCTATTAATATCAATCCTAATTTTATGTTAAAAATTCACAAAAATCAAAACTCGAACGAATTCGTTATTAAATGAAAAAATAGAGGTATTGGTGAATCACCATACGTATATATAGTACATCCAATATACGGACCCTTTTAGTACCTAGGCTTTATGTACAATAGTCCGTATAAATGACCGTGTAAATATAAGACACGACCCAGCGCCCACTTTATGGGGTGAATTTAAGAAGACATCGTCATGCTCCCGAAGTTCTGTGTAAAATCACACCTTTATTATAAGGATAACAGAGATTAAAGCCGTTTTATTAGTATACATAGTGGTCTTAGGGGGAAACGCAATAACTTATACGGTCATATTAAAAATAAACGTGCCGACATTATAACAACAAATCAGTTTTTCGAAATATAGTGTGCATAAGATATAATTTTATATGTTTATGTACATTTAGAACCTTCAACTATTATAAAATGAGTACACATTTTATTTTGTTACATTTTAAATTTTTGTATTTCATACAAAATGTTATTCTCTATATGATTTTATAATAAACTGTAAAACTCTGAAATCGCAGCAAAATATGCTGATCTCAGTTTAAATTGTTTAGTTAAATTTCGTAATTACTTAACAAGATAAATTTTACTGATCCGTCTATAAAATAATTTGAATGGATATATTTAAATTAATTAAGATTTTTCTAATTTCGTTGATATTACTTTTACTATAAAACACATAGAATACCGACGGCAAAACGTTCCCGTTTCTAAATGAGACATAGTTAGGTAAGTAGTTAGGTATGAAAGTTCAAATATAAAAGAGATAAAAGCTATGTAAATGTTTGTATAAAATAATATTGTTTTCCTTTTTTTAACTTGTTGATGATAATCGATTTAAATGAGAGAAACCCTAAAAATATTCAGTTTGGTTTGTCAGGCTTAGATTTATAGTAAGAACACAAGTTACAAGCTGTGGTCTTTGTGTTTTAGCTGTTTTAAATTGTAGAACCTACCACTACATAAATGTAATCAATTGTATCTTTTACCTAAATTTTAAACGATACAATGAATCTCTTTTAAATAAACTCCCGTATTAAATAAAAAACTTATTGTACATTATACAACGAAATGACTTATATTAAAATTTGATATAGATGTTTGGTTTATGATAGGTATTATAGTATTGTATTAAATATATAAACTATAATTTATAATTTTTTCTTTAACTTTTTAATATAGTAGGTATAAAATATTAGTTTTCTTAAAAATAAATAAAAATAATGTCTTGATATAAATATTAATAAATTTATTAATTTTAGTTTTTATTTAATTTAAATGTGCATACACGTATTATAGCTTCAGTTTTGTCTAAAAATCCAAGACATAAAACATTGAAATGTACTAACCACAAATTATATAAATTGTGTTGTCCTTTTACTAATGAAAAATATAAAAAGTTTTAGACATCACAAATCTTGAAAATACTTTATTGTAATTGATGAGAGTCGAAGTTATAAATACTTTTGAACTCACTGAAGTTATACACTATTATTTTTTTCAAAAATATATTTTTAAAATAGATCGTCGAGATTACGACTTTAGAGGGATTAAAGTTTATAGACGATTAATTGACATCCGTATATGTGCTAGAATTTTCATTGCATCAAAGCAAACGTGTGTAATAAAAAAAAAAATGGTCATTGGATTGATTATAGTTTCAACTGAAAAAAAATCATATTATATTTTTTTCTATATTGATGCCTACATATTTTTATAGAATCGATGATAACAATGATAAAATCATAATCGTTTTAAAAGTAAATAAATATTAAATTGAAATAAACTAGATTTTTCGAAAACAGTATACCTACGCATATGATAATACGACTCTGGAGGTGGACGTATATAGTATTGTGAAGGTAATACTGCACGATGGTCAGATTTTTCCACATGAATACAGCCAACAATTAATAACAATTAAGGAGGGGATGTTATATTAATGGGGTCGAAAAAGAGAATGGTTTTATATTATGCTCGATAAAAAACGAATAATATAACATCATTATCATATACGAGAGATAATTATTTGTTCAAAATAAATAAATTATTCCCAACACGTATTAGTGTGCCGAGTGTATTTTTAACCACTCAACAAACAATCTGCTGAAAATTATAATAATAATAGCTTTTTACGAATAATTTAATTGTTCATTGCCGTTTTATAATACCCGTAGACTAGAAATGCTGGCGAAATTCGTTGGTATAGTACCTATATTATAATAATAGACCTACTTATTATAAATGGTTTAATTAAGTAAAAATAAACGAATAAAACGCATTATGTAAGCATTATCTAAGAACGTGTAAGTTAAAACTGGAATCATTCCTTACATTTACAAGTGCTAGAAAATATTAGATGCCAATATTGAAATTCCGTTATTAACTTCCTCTCGATATTTGGAAACCTTTTGAGGTGATGTAACCGATTAATAAAATAAAATATTATGTTATATATTATGACGTACTACGCCAGGTAATTTATACATTTATGTCTTACATTGCTAATCGCTGCTTAGAAATTATTCTATAGAAGCGGATTAAGTGACACGAAGGTTAGGATATGTGCACGAATCAAAATACGGAAACCACATTGATTTATCTATAGTTTGATTATTATTCGTAAAAAGAAGTCCTGTTATCATGCTGGCCAGATAGTGGTATAGGTGGCTTGAATAAAGAGCTCTTTGCTTTCAAGGACTGTCTTTGTTCCGGACTCCAGATCCCTTTTCCTTTCTCCCTTGTAGCATAGAAATAAAGGGCCATATACGAGTTGGCCTCCAGATGGAGATAGGCCGATAGCCACGTTATGTCAGTGTTATATCGAAGATGTACGTTCCCATATTTCAGCGAACGACGAACGGTCAATTGGTTGTTATTTATTATATTTGAGTTTACCTAGTACAATTACGTGTAAGCATACCATTATACAGTGGTATACTGAAAACGTGAACAGTTAATTTTGTCTTCGTTGAAATCAATTTTTTTTTAAGTATTATATCATACGAATTCAGTAAAAATCACTAGTATAATATTTATCGTTGATGTTATTTATTTTAACCATACTTCAATAACCACTGTTACCTATAAAATTGTGGTTTCTAACTCTATCTTTACGCACACGTTATTTGCGCTGGTAAATCCGTTTTTCGATCCATTTCTTTATTATGTATGCTTAAGATCCAAGCGCAAAACAACATCGGATGAATCGTTTAGAACAGTCCAAAAGTGTTATTACCGATGTAAATATGCATAAAATTATACAGTTGCGTTGTTATAAATTTATAATATTATGTATAGGTATCTCGGATGTGATAGGCACACGGGAGTTGATTTATCTCATTGACCAAATCAAACGAAATTATATTCAAATGATAAATAAATCCGAATGACCGAGTTATTATAAATTATTCCAAAGTTATCTTTCTGTTTTGATTGGAGAACGTAAACGTTATATATATATATGGTAAACAAATATTTGATTGAACCTTTATAATATTATGAATTAACAGGAAATAAAATAATACGGACATTGAAAGTAACCTTGACGAATTTGGGAGTTCTGCCACAGCCAATAATAATTATAAAATAACAATAACAATAAATCGTATCGAGAAAAACGTTGTGATCAACTTCGTGAAAACTTACTTTTTTAAAACTTTATACGTTCAATAATTATTGTCATTTTGATAACGTCACGCCGGACATTATAAACACATCGATAACATTAAAATATTATAATAGACACAATATTGGTATCGTTATTTTTTTATTACATCAATTTTTTGTCGAATGTCCGATTATTAATCAACCGTCACAATTAACTGTCATAAATTGTTGATAAATATTTTAACGAAAATGACGTCTTATGTCTATAGTCGGAAAAAATAATTCATGATAATATTATGCGGACGAATATAGTGAAGGCGCAATGACGGATTTATAATGTTTGCGTGGGCTAATTTAATTTTTGTCTCCACGACAGTGGAAAATGTCATTTTTGTTTTTAAAGGCTCTTCCAAAATAAAAAAAAATATATATATATTGTTATAATAAAATATTTAATCACGCTTAACAATGTATATAGTGTACACAAATGTGCGTGGTACACATAAATATAAAAAACAAACATATTATTCATATTCGAATTTATTCTATTATAAGAGACTATATTTTGATATCTCAATTAACTGTACAATAGAATTGTGATTCGTACACTTTACAGAATTTTTGCTGTTTTTGAAATGTATTACTCTTAGATCAGATAATGAGAAGTGTAAATTGTATAACTCATTATTTTATTGTGTTGGATTTCAAAATTATATTAGGTTTTCAATAAAACGAGTTGAGTGTTGAAGACAGGTTATATTATAGATTTTATAAACAGTCCGTCAATAACCACTGGTTTTTTTAAATATTCAATTTAATCCGCTTTGGGGATAGGACTGACAGCTTGCCAAGACTAATGAAAAATACAAACTAATCTATTCATAAAACTTAGGTACATACGGATAATTGATTTTTGATTTTGTTTTTCATGAAATACGATTTTTTTGTTATTTATCCATAGTTTATGAATTTTCCATAATAATAAATTATTTTCTTATTTAATCGTTAAAAAATGTGTTATCATAAGATTTTTATACGATTAATAAGCTTAGATGTAGGTACTATTCTTATTAATAGCTTCTAGTAACCAACTTATAATTTAGCTTATGATAAAATAATAATACGATTGGTCTTGAGTATGAGCGCGCTCTAATACTACGAAAATAATATTTTATCTTTTATGCAAATTATACGAGTCCATCTTTTTGATAATAGCTAGTAGGTGCTTTTTAAAAGGCGTTCTACGAAAAAAAATAGTTATGGTAGGATTACTGATGAAGACGTGATAACCTAAAAGGGGCCTTTGGAAAGTCATTGCAAACAAAGTAAGAGATCTAATTAAAATAAACACTCGGTGTACGAAAAAATTTTTTTTTTATGTTTAAACTCTGCCGGTTTAGGTTAACTATATTACTAGACGATAGGAGTTATAAATACAATTTTAATCAACGATAAAGGTATTTGTAGATTTTAAAATAAAATGTATAGGTAAATTCATGTTATTTTACATTATTCATAGTTACGTTATGGCGTATTATTATAAACCGTAGTAATTATTATCATTGTAATATTATTAAAATACTGTTTGCTTCAATTGAAGGTTTATTTAAATATGTAGCGACGATTTTTTGCCCACTCGAGAGTTCAATAAAAATCCTTAAAGTTTGTCTCCTGAATATTTGAAATTACCATTTTTACAACTAAAACACCTTTACATTTTGATATATCTACTTTTGGATTTTTTAGATGACCGTAGTAATTTGATTAACTTGAGAACTTAATGTTTATCAACAATACAGTACACGGTAAAATTGATATTCTTACATAATTATATCAAATTTTATTTAAAAACGCTTCACGTTTCGTGAACCTTTGTGTTTCATTGTGAATATTTTGTGTTTATGTCTCTCAGTAATTATCGGACAAAAATACTTGATCGTAGAGTGAGGTGACTTAATTTATTAGATACATTCTAATTTAAAACCTTTTTTCATTAAATTAGGTATATATATATATATATTATAATATATTATAATATTTAATATTTAATTAACTTTTTTTTATGACTACTAATCACAACTCCTAAATCTAATATAATTATATTACTTGTTTGTTAAACTATTAAACTATTAATAAAGTCCGTACTGTGTTAATTGTTAATATAAAATGAAATGAAATGTAAAAAATTCATTTTTCATTACCATGTTAGATATATTAAACTATCCAACTAAGTATACATTTTTAGTCGACAAGCTTTTTCTTTATAATGGTGTTTATTGAAGTATTTATACATACAAATTGTACAACAAGGAAATAAGAACATTTTTATAATAAGGAACTTTGTTCCAAAAACACAGCGAAATGGCTTGCAAGAGGATCTTCTGCAGAGTCACCATTACAAGTCACATGGTTACACATTATATTATAATGTACAAAATCAATACCGACAAATCTGCCGTGTAATGTTTTCCATATACCTATACATAAATCGATACTCGTTCCGAAATATATCTATATTTACATAATACCCAAACCTTTCCAGAACAAACGGTGTTCCGTTTTATGTTATTACGCAAACACCAAAAGCAATACCTCCCTTAAAGCCTTGCTCTCGCCCGTCCACCCACACAGTACCTATAAACTCGGTCGTACGTAACTCGTATCGGATATTCGGATCAGGCGTATGTACACATAGAACAATGTATAATATGTAAATCCCTGCGGTCGTGTCGTAATCGGAATAAAAACAAAACTTACGCGTCTGTGCTGCCGATACTTATACTACTATTATAATACACCCACGTCATATTAAAGAAAATATTAAATCGGTTTCTTTAAATACCTATTTATTCTTTAAGTAAAAATAATCACAGTATCCGAGAACATTGCTAAATATTTTTACAGATTTGGCTAGATTTTTCGATTCCGTTAGTTATGTACTTAAATATAACTTTAATGCTCTATCATGGCGAATACATAACGTTACTCGCGGATTTACGACGACTGTGGACATATCAAACGATTGGTTCTAAGCTACAAACAACACTGCGCAATTACACACGAAATGAGTGTAACCTCAGATCAAAAAATTTAAAAAATAAATAAGTATTTCGATTAAAGCATGTTATAATCATATTATAATGTAGGTATATGTTTTAAATAGAGCACTCAATTTCAAATTTAATTTAAATGTATTTTAAAATTTACGTAAGTCTGTGAACTTACGAGTATTTTACATGCGATTTCTTATTATTACACATTACATAAGCGTTTATTTTTACACGTGAACATTTATTTTCAATACATTTAGTATATCCTTATGGTTTCTAGTTTTTACACAACGGTGATCGGCTATCAGTTATTTATTTTCAACCCGATCACATTTGCTTCATCCGTTCTGTATTTTTATATGATAATACTGCTTAGGATAGATATTTTGTTTTCAGAGAAGTAAGTACAGATATTTTTAGTTTTTTTACAAAATTATTAACATATTATATTATTATTTTTAATGTCCGTGGCTTATTAATTAATTGCACGTAAATTGAATTCACGAACTTTTAAATTTAAATACACATAAACAAAAACACGTAACCACGTGAATTTCAATTTACGTTCAAATCCAAGAATTCTAGTTTTAAATAAAAATAATTACATAATGTTTACAAACTTTGATGTTCCACGTTCAACTATGATTTGGCTGTTGAGTTTAATATTATTATACATTTATTTATGTTTAATGGTATATAGACGATCAAAGAAATGTATTAGAATTTGAAATTTATATATTTTTTTATAATATAACCATGGTATAGAAAATAACTGGTAGAGAAAGTAAGTACTATTATTAAACACCCTTAATCATACAAATAAAAAAAAAATGAATAATATGGAAACATTAAGTTATTATTAATCATATTGTATTTTATCAAAAATATGTATAGCCTGAAGCTGTTTCTACGTATAGGAATATTTACTATGAATATTGCGCACACAATGTTGAGTATTTTATTATTAACGATATTTTGTAAAAAAAAAATATACAAATTGTTTGTTCATTTAATTATTGAGTGTTTACCATTTTACCTTACGTAAAATAATTATTAAACTATCAATAATTCAATTAATTTTGTTTTGTGTTTGTTTTCTATTTCTAATACCTACTTTGAAAAAAAAAATAAGTTAGGACTCAAGGTTTTAAGTTTATTGAAATTAAAATTAGTTTTTTATTGATTGTAAATATAATATATTATTTATAATTATAATAAACATTAGCTGCCAAGACGATATGTAAATGATAACAGTGACAACTGTTACGGTCGGTCAGTAAGAACAATAACATAAACAATTATGATTTCAATGAACAAAGTAATTTGCATTATCATTTTTAATCTAATCTTATTTGTTATCTTCTATACTATGGTGAAATTCAAAGATACCATTGAAATCGTATGGTTTTATTTTGAGGCGTTCCCTTGACAAAGGGTTCAGTTTGTTGTTTGTTTTCAAAAAAACGACTAAGTTTATAGGTGTCCGTTAGGGGAAGTTAAACTGTGTATATACTTATCCATACGAATCGCACAAGGAATCGTCACATCGTCCCTCTAATTTTGACCACTTATTGTTATCAGAGGCAATTGTAGCACTTCCGATTCCGTTGATAAATCCTTACCCCTATATTTAACGTTTCAGTGTGCTGTATTCCGACTCGTACTCATTGAAGCTGTGGCGGAACCGGACCTGCCCCGTCGCAGATGGCAGTAACAATGTCGTATTAACAACTTCCGGTTTTTCCGATTATGCCGTTGGCAGGTTCATCCAACAATGTAAACGATGATGACGGTGGTATTATGCATTATGCTTATATCGTATGGTTTTTGATTCAGAGCAGTTTATAGTTGCTACCCGTCCGACGATCCATAAACATGGCGCTCGTGTCAACTCTTTTAAAATTATTCACACCGCACATGTAATAATATAGACTTATTCATTAATAATAATTAACATAAGTAATTGTTTCTGTCAACCTTTTAATACAACATTGCGAATTCACTCTGTAGACGCATTATTGTCAGTGCGTTTTTTAAATATTTTTTAATGTCTAAAATAATAGGAATTGCGTTTACATCCGATATTATATTACGAAAATAAACCATTTGGAGTAAATATATCATATGTACGGCCTTTAATACGAACTTTTCTAAAGTTTCATAAATTTGATTTAAGAATTTTTCAGTGCACATTTATAGTGAGTTTACCTATCCTATATTTGTTTCGCAACATTAAATTTTCTTTCGATTGGGACTGCAGTCAACACAATAATATTATCGCACGTTGACGGGTCATTGATTATCCATTATATTTATTATACAAAAATAAATACAAACGTCATTGTGTAGTTATCAAAACTATACACACTATGTGTGAAATTTCTGCAATCATGACAGAACAAAAACTTCATAAAAAGTTTAATTTAAACTAAGCAACAAAACGATAATGCTCTAAAATATAATATGGAAACAATTGAAATATAAAAGAGTATGAGAACATTTTTTTTTTATTAGCATAATATTATTTTGTTAAATTATACGTCAAATGAAATTGATTATGTTTACAGTATAAATATATATTTATTTTTTTATTGTTTATTAAACCGATTTACAAACTATACAGATTAAAGTATAACACGAAAATTTGATCATTAATATTGGTTGTTAAATGACAAGAGGTTAGGCATTAATAGGCAGCAACTCAACAGTGTCACTTGACTTGATACTCTTTTGGTACTATTGTGCTTTTATTGTTATTTTAGTAGATCTGCAGGACACAGTTTTTGAATCTTCGAAAAACATCTATGGGAAGTGAAATGGAAGATAGCTGTTTGATTAATAGGTCACTGTGAGATTATAAGTTTGTGAAATTGTGTAAATATGTAATCAATATTTCTTTATTAAACCATTTACCGGTTAAAATGGACATCTACACTAACTATCTACTGAAAACTACAGTAACCAATACCTACCAATAACTACCTATATATTATCACAATAATATATTGATCGAAAAGGCTTTAAGTATTTATGTGAGATATATTTTTGTATTTATTTATTTTATTGTGTGCAAAATGTGTGTATAATGTTATTAATCTTCGCCTCAATAGCAGAGTAACACTTTGGTACAATATTCAATGTTTGTATTATAAAAATATAGATATTCCGTGCACTTGACGATTATTATTGATATTAGTTGTTTTGTTTTTTTTTTCTATAAGTGAACTGTTAAACTGACATAGCTATACAATTGTTTTTTTTCTTTGAGGCCACGCAATAAAGTATGTGATATATACTTTTTTAAACAAAAATTTACCAAACTTTTATGAATTTAATATTAGTTGAATATAGGTACTACGATTGTTGTTATGTTTATTTTTTGAAACTAAACAAATAGTTTATATATTATGAAAAATATTTGGGTGTATTTTTTCAAACAGAATTTTTAATATTGGTTAAACATGATATTATAATAGCTTTTATAGAATAGTTTTCGCAAAACTTAACAGGCTGAAATTAGTTATGCATATATGATACAATATGTATAGACTATAGAGTCAAGGGAGCTGTTAGTATCCACCAACCTGTTTTAGTAACCTATCGATAATGATTAAAATTAAAAATTCTACAGTCTTAAATGTTTTGCAAGCGTTATTATATCTAAACCATCTATACAAATATTTTCACTCCGTCGGAGCCATTTCATATTTTTTATAATTTTTCAAAAAATATTATCCCAGTTATAGTATTTTAAAAGATAGATCATAATCTTAAAACCGTTTTAAGTGTGGGCCAAGTACTCATATGATATGCAATTAAAGTAAAAATAAATATAAATTTAATGAAATTATAAAGGGCAATGGAAAGTTTTCTTATTATTATATTGTTAGTTATTGTTATTGTTACGATAAAAGCCGTCTAAAATTACATTTTCATTAATATTCGTACACATAGTAAGTGGTAGTTAAACTTCTCTAAAGTTGCTTTACAACCGTTTATAATGGCTCTCAGATATTATTACTAATAAACTAATAAAGTATTAATTAATAGTGTTCCGCGAGCGTCAGATAGCAAAGCTTTGGTGTTGCTGGTGGTGATCTAATAAGTAATAGGTACGTCCGATTTAAGCTTTACCTCTAATCATAAAGGTCAGACTGTCCCTCGCTTCCCTAAAAAGATGAGTCATCATCACTGGTTATCACATAATATAATATAGTTTAAACATATATAGGTATATTGTATATAGAATAATCGGCTATGGTTCAAAAATTATTTTTCATAGGCCTCTTAAGACTATTAAACGAAAAAATAATTTTGAACGTCCAAGATCCAGCCATCATCATTGTGATCGATTCATATCACAAACAATATTGACCATTATTCTGCAGATATGTCATAAAACTAACTTGGGTTTATATTTCGTTAATAGAGATGTCGATGAAAATTTTGGGAATGTATGTGATGAAATGTAAAGTATTTTTACATTTGTCTCGGGTCTCAGTAATAAATAAGTGTACTCGTAAAAAAAAAATACTTAACAAAGTACATGTTCTTTACTCTGCTCGACGGGATTTTTTATTTGTTACAAACTGCCATATAGCTACGTGGTATACGTTTTTTATTTTTAATTAGCATAATATTTTTGGACAGTTAATTTTTCACGTGATCTCGAGAAAATATGTCACACTTTTATCAGTGTAATTTTACCACAGTAGATCGTGAAACTTTTTTTATTTGAGATAACAGTCATACTTCTAAAAGTTAAAATACTTACGAGTGGATTTTAGTGATTTAAGAGTGGTAAGAGGTAGCGACAATATAAACGGATGGTTACGTATTTTATTGGTGTATGTGGAGATCGAAATGGATATTATGATTTGGGATATAATAAGCTGTGTTTGTTTTTAGATGAAGATATTTTGACTGGATTTTTTTTTTGTTTTGTTTTTAGTTAGATTCATCTCGGTAATCAGGTATACATTTTAATTTCATAAAATAATATTCATACGGTCAAGGTAAATGTCTTTTAAATATTAACTTTCGTTTTCGTATTGAATTTAACTGATTTGCGATATTTGTACATATAGGGAAACTTATAATTAGTATTTGCATAGCAGTTGGATAACATTTTTTCGACTATGGAAAACTATTTCTTTCCAATTTCTACTCAAAGTTAAAGAATGCAACAACTGTGTACAAGTTTTGTTTTTCTTCTTAGAAAATTACTGAGATAATACACGCTGAAACTGGTATAATACTTATAACCTATTACATGGTTATAATTATACATACATTAATAGTAATTTTGGGGAAAAAAACATGTGGGTGGGAGTACAATATTACAGACATTTATGTATTAGTTAACATTCGGTTTCTTTAAAATAAATAAATATTTTTTAATTTTTGGTTTTCTCACGTAAAATACATAGCAAATGATATAGATTGTATAGCATTGCACCAATATTAGTCGTCACGTAATCAGCCAACGTGAAAAACTTTCAAATAATTTAGACTTTAGAGAGATATTTGGAAAATAATAAAACAAACTATAAATACTTACAGTAAGTTACCTATATATACAAAAAAAAAAAAAACAGTTTTATCGGTTTACTCAGACAAACACGAAAGGCATGTAGGCGTAGATGGTACCTATACATATATAATAGAAGGTGAAAAGGTGAATGTTACATGTTGTACTGTTGTACATTCATCGTCATCGTGTCTACAGTTTAAATAAACATGGAAAATAACGAATAAGTTTATGTATTATAATTTTTTTATTATCATTATTATTAGTGGTTATAAGTGTGTAGGTACCTACTACGTATAGGTAGGTATACACTGCTTTTCCCGTCGCGTTTATTCAATTAACAATTTGGTTGCGACCTACTTTGAAAATGTTTCTCGTTTGTCGTGTTTGTACGCATACATATATTTTCTGAAACAATACCTATGTACCTATCTGCATAATCAATTATAGTACAATACAATTAGCATTATAAACAAACGTAATGACAATCGACCCTAAAAATTGAATTTAGTGTAAGTATTATTTATTCGTTTATTTTTGTTAGTCGAGTTAATTTTATTTAATTTAAAACAAAATGACCAAATTGGTTAATTCGTTTCATCCGGATGAGAATTTGATTACGAGACGTGGAAGATATTATTATTGTGTATTCAAACGTTAGATAAGGTTAAGTTTAAACAAATGTTCAGTTTTTCACCCCTATATTACCAATTATATTTAGATGAAAAGCAAATATAGAAGATTAAATGTAATGTCTAGTTTTATATTTATATGCGTTTTAATATTATTATTGTATCGTTGAAATGATGAAAAGTAATGTAACAGAAAAAATCTAATTGAAATTCATTTATATGATAGATATGAAGATTTCACATATTATGCTATAAAAAAAATTGTATACGTTAAATCACTATTTTAAAGTATATGGCGCTTAAATAGTATTTAAAATTTTTAACGTTATCGTATACTTTAAACGACGAAAGCATAAAATTATTTACAACAAGTAAGTATAAAATTTGAACAATTTTGGTTCACTTTAAAAGTAATACCCTATCTAGCATATAGAAACACGATATTTTATTATTATTATTATTATTTTTTTTTTTTTACTTAACTAACCCTTAGCAACCGAACCATTGAATATATTATTTAAAGTGCACGGAATGAATAAACTACATTACAACAATATTATGTGAAATGTGATTCTCATGAAAAATGTATAGGTAGATACATGTTTTAGAAATTATAATAGCAGTAAGCAATTTACTCGAGTTAAGAAAACGGCGTTGTATACTCGTATTTATAATTCATTAGTTTTTGTCTGAAACATTAAAAGTATTTGTTAAACAAAAAAAAATGCAAATACAAATACAAACACAAATGAAAATACAAATGAAAATCAGACACGCAGAGGTACGTCCCTAAAATAAATATAATTACATTTTTAAATGATGACAATTTATTTATTCATGGTTTTACAAGTTATTGGTTATGAAGTACCTAAATAAAACAGTAGTTAACTGTAATAACTGTTGTTCAGAAACTGCAGCAGTAGCAGTCGATCGTGTAACCATATTTAAATAACGCCATCATTATTATTTATAAACCGTTGGAAAACTACCAGCTATAGTTAATCAATATGTCTGAAAATTTCATTCAAACCAATGTGGAACAAACGCTGAATTTAAAATAAACAATACGTATGGTCCGCTACGGGAACGCGTACAATTACGTTTCGTCGAAAATTATTATATGGACACAGTTTATTGTTATATTATGTCGAATGTTATCGTCGAGTACAGGTATCGATATAAAACGTACGATATTGTACTGTTTACGCTCAATGATATCACAAAACGATGTAATACATATTAGGCCGCAGCTTTAATATAATACCATCGCCGTCTATTATCGATTCGCATATTTCATATTATTATTTCGTAGTTTTAAGCGTCATCGAATATAAACGACGACCATTTCGTTTTTATTCAAAAACGGTTACCGCCGCCCCGTACGAGTGATACAGACTTTGATTTTTTTTTTTTTTTTTGTCGTTCTTGTAATATTAAACGGTAATGCACTCTCCTATATACACGTCTTTGGTCTCGATTGTTTTCGAAATGACGGTGGACGGGTTAGTATAGAGACGGTATTATGATTACACTGCAACGCGACGGCACGGTCGGTAGTCGAGACGCAGAAGGTAAAGAGTGGCCTTAGGGGTCGTGTCGCGATTGAATTCGAATCAGTGACGATCAAAGGAGGAGAACCGGAGACAAAGCTAGTCGTCGCGCAGATTATTATACTGCGTAAACACTGTATCAATAATCAGCAATCGGCTGACGGTGCAGCCGTACAGTTTAACGGAAATATGCTTTCGTGAACACGATATCTCGCTATATATAACCATATAATAATGATATTCGCCGACGAACCCGGTACACAAGTGCGGTGCGGTCGAAACGATATATGCGTACGCTTATACATTGTTTCGTCTTATCCGTCTAAACGTATAATTATTATAATAACGTGTAATGCAAAGCTATGGGCGAGTCGATTATTTTTTCCTTTTTAACTAGATCGATTCGAGTTATTATGCGGAAGAAAAAAAAAGCTAAAAGTTTAAAGATAATTAATTATTCACAATTTTTTTTTTTAACGTTTTATTAAGTAAAAAATCGTTTTTCTTTGTTTATATTACACTATGGCCTATTTAATTTGTTTCGTTTGCAATACGAACTGTTGAGAAGACCAAAACACGACCATATTAAAATTTAAATCCGACACGAATGTCAATCAATAAATTGGCGCAGGGATACGTCATCATATATATCGAGACTATTTTTTACTTGTAAAAGTGTTCACAGAAATAAACCGCTGTGACGATTAAGAACACCACATCGATAAAACTCGTATTCATTAAAGAAAACTACTAGATTGTGTTATAATAATACAATATAATACTCGACATTTCCTTTTATCAACACACCATTCGACTATTCAACGGAATTTTGTTACGTTCAAATTTCATCGCGCAGTCCTAAATTAGTTGTAACGAGTTATATTATATTATTCAAATGTATATTATATACAATTACATCAAACTTGACTAGTTTCGATGATATTGTTCAAAGTCTACTAAAAAATCTTATTCTTATCATGTTATATGATTGGGGTTGAATATATTTGAGGAAACCCATACATTAGTGGCACTTACTGATATATGAAATAAAATAAATTGTTCAAAAACAACGAGTGACGAGATTTTTTAAGCTTTTTTCACCAGAGTCAAGTAATATCATGCACGCAGGACTGCGGGTTGCTAAATTTAAATATAATCTTTTCACGAGCAATAAACTACGACGAAATAAATTGAATTATAATTCGTTTTCATATACATACATCATTATTTTATTTTACAATAATAAAACACTAAATATTAAGGAACGAAAAAATATCTAATATTATTCTCAGTACATGGGTACTTACCTCGAGTTTTTTCTATTTGAAAATTATATTACACAGAGAATTATTAAATATTTAAAAAAATAATTTTTCCTTATTATAGTTTGTTATTAGTGGATAATATAACATTTTACTGTATAATTTAGGCATCGACATTTTAGTTTTGCTCAGTTCTCAGACATAAACACACAAAACACACATAATAGAATGAATTATATTATATTATTATATTTTATATTGTAATTATCTTTGCTAATAGACGAAACATTATATTTGTAATGTTCGTCAAAGATTGTAAGATGAAAATATATTGATAATGATTGAATACGCCAGTTTTCTTTAGTGTTTTTACGACTAGATCTCATGTGCATAATATAATATTATCGTGATTATGGTTTCAAATTCGATGTTTTGAAATCGTATCTACTAAACATGCAATTTAAAAACGAAATTAATACAATTCTTTTTTAATTATGTTTAGATTCTGAGTTGATCAGGAAATGTATGTTATTGACTTTATAATGATGTTTTTTTTAAATTATTTTACGTTTTAGAGCTGTATGTTTGCTCAAGTGTTCATCATTGAGAGTGTGGTTTTCAGTATCAAATTTATTGTTGAAACTATTGGAAGATCGAAAAATTGCACTTCATCACATAATTTATAGTATAGGTTATGAATATCGTCGTGACATAAATGTTTCCAAGTTTAATAATCTGTTTAATATTATGAAAATGGAAATTATATTTATCACCAATTCTGCACGAATAACGTTTGTTAGGTACCTATTGATTATTTGTAAAACATTGATATAAAGTAATAGCTTAGTTATTTAAATACCTAATCTAAAATATGTACAAATCTAAACAATGTTGAGTCCTATTATAATAATATGATTAAATGGGTAGTAATATACGAGTATGTTATTATTATTATTATTATTATTGGTATTTAAAATGCACGTATACTGTAGTGTTTTTTCTCCTTAACGTGCGCTTGTCGCTTATATAGGTACGTTATATATTATACGTATATATTATATGCAAATAAGTGCATTGTTATTCTCAGATGACTGCAGTTTCTTCATATAAACCGCGTGCGAGTGTGCGTGTTTATTTTTCCGGTCTAACAAGACTACAAGAATATGTATCACAATAAACAAAACATATTACATGACATAATAAACAATTTGTAGAAAACGTAGTTGTGTATACTAAACGCACTTAATTTGATTTAATTGAGGTCAATGATATAAATATCTAATATAATAAATATACAATACGCACGTGTGGAAAATAAATATATAGTCTAAAAACGAAATTTTTAGTTTGCATATTATAAGTTAGAAGGTTTGTTACTAAAAACGTATAGGCACGTATAGAGTACTTAAGTAATATCGATTAAGGACAGTATACATATATTATCATCAGTATTACTTTTAGGTAAAAACTGATTAAATATTAATCATTGCAATCTTAAAGATAACTAAAATAGCAAAAAAACAAATTTTTACAAATAAATTGAAATACATAATACTATTGTTTTACACAATTGCACGGTGTCTACATACTTTTGTAGATAACTAAAAACTACGCTAAATATCGATAAAAACGTCTAAGCTAAGAGTTGCAAACATCTAAAATTAAAATGGGTTTAATCTATTTATAGAAAAAAACATTATCGTTATCTATGACCAAAGTACTTTTTGTTTTTATGTTTCGTGAAACTGACCATTACACTGTATGCATAATACCATAATATACTCGTAAAAGAAAAACAAAACGTAAAAACAACCATTCGTATTTCCCAAATCCCAATCCACAGCTTATGTCACCCTCTTATATTATCTGCCGAAATCTTTAAGCACAAAACTTTTTTGTGGTAAATTACAAGTTTAATAGTCGTGTCATTAAAAATGAAAAATAAATGACTTTTACTTTGCGTATTCTTTTAAAAATCGCATAATCATATACGTACTAAGATATAAAAACATAATAAATAATATATTGAAAATATATAATATTATAAATGCACCTTACACAAAACCAGTAGTCACAGTAATTATACTATCAGTTTATTGTAACATGTATAGGTTCTAACATGGAGGAATCATATCTAATAAAAAAAAAAAAAAACACGATGTGAATTATGATAAAAACACATATGTAATATCAATTATTGATTTAAAATTATTTTTAATGAGTTGAACATTTTTATTTTTTTAATCATTAATTATACTAAAATCAAAATGTTTATTTAAGACAAATATTCAATAAATTTATGACGATAATCATATTGATTGTCAAATTCAAAATGCACGTGCATTGTGTACGAATTGGTCATATAAAATTACAGATATCTTACAATATAAAAATTAATAAGTCCAATCGTAAAAGGAACGTAAAAACTAATACCTACACAACTTTGAAACACTGAATTATAAACTGAATATAAAAAAATCTGAAAATACATCGCATTACATCAACAGGTTATACATATAATATTATAATGTACTATAATAATGTAAAACATAACTGTATTGTGTTGTTTATAAAAATGTAGACAGTTTGTTGTTTGTAGATATACTGTATGAACAAGTTTTATAAAAATAAGAAAAATAGGTCAGATATATAAAAATATTATATTTTCTTAGTATAAAATTCAATCGGATGAAACGATAGAATAGATTGTTAACAAATCGGTATTAAGTACACTAGTTATATTATATAGGCAATAGAGTGGTTATATTTAAACAAAGAAAAATAATTTATTTTTTTTTTAAAATATTAACATTTAGTGTAAATTTAATATACAGTATTTAAGCATCTACGACTTTGTGAGAGTATATCATAACAATTCTAAGACCAATAACAATAAAAAGGCGGAAAAGTGGAAACAATTCTGCTGTGCAGTTTACGTCGAATGGGTCACTATGTAACGGACGTTTTAAATTTTAACTCAATGATATAAAATGTATAATATAAAAGCGACGTGTTAGTCGCAAACTGCATTAACTGCAGTCGGACTTTTGAACGGTATAAAACTTTTTTTTTCGTCCCCTGCGCTAATATTACCGTCGGGACTCGATCGCCAAACGATACGTCAAAAATATATTTTAAAAATAACCTATCTGTATAACAATTTATTGCAGTGATAACCTGTAACCTATCTCGGCGATAGTTTTGTAGGGTCGCGTAAATTTTTTATTTTTAATGCCACACTAATTGCACAGCGTCTCTCGCCGCCATTGAAATTGACGAACGATCCTTCCATTGTAATGTATATATAATTACGCCTATACAAAGGTTTACGCCGAGCTTTTCATCTCGACGCTTGGCAGTTGACAGGTGGGTAGTACGGCACAGTCGATGGCGGCGTGTACGATATATTTGCGGAAAAGCGACTGTCGCCCGTCAGGTACGACTACGGTAATGACAAATCGAGTACAATAAACAATCATATTTTACGGTGCTGAGAATCCGCCGGCCATCGAGAGCGAATTCGCGCGAAACGTATTATACGTGTATAATAATAATATGTATGTACGGCGTGATTTGTTTTCTTTTCTTTCGTTTTTTCGTTTTTTACCACAGTTGTTTTCTCGACCGAAATAACGAGCCCGAAGCGAATCAGTTCACTGAAATCGCTATTCAAATTCGGTGTTTGCGGAAAGCGAAAACGTTTTCGGGTGACGTTTACTGCTGTACGGTTCGCTCGTCGCGGAACTTCAGCGCGGAAAACAATGTCGAGAATGTGTAACGCGTTGTTTTTCTATCGATTAAAATCGTGAAAATGTCGAACTATATACGTGTATTAAATCATTGGATTAGGTTGATTCGACGTCAGTTTTAATCGTTCCGATTATTGTAAAATAATTATAATGGATACTTATCCGATCGTAAGGTGACGTTTTTTTAAACCGCTTCATATTGACACGGACGTTCCTATACTATACATAATGCATAATCAAATTTATATCAAAATAAATGTATAATAATACTCTAAAACGTGTTCCATCATAATATTATATTAATTTCAAATTATATTGTAAAAAAAATACTCTTGCTTAATACAAGAAATAATTAGATGAATCGAATATAATAGTAGTTATAAAAAGATTCAAATTCGAATTTTATTATACTTGAATGCGTTAGTTTTGAATCGTATATCAATTTGCCGGATCAATAAATTATAAGATGAATAATTGAGCTAAAAAATGGTAGTGGAGTAATACCCCACTCCTCCCTACTACTGAATAAACTATCCTTACACCACTACTACTACTGTATAAGCATATGAATAATGTACTATGGTAAATTGTTTATAGAATATCAAAACGTTAGTCGTAATCCTTTTACTTAAAAACGTATCAGGATGATACGCATTGCCAATGAGAACCCCTCCACTTCTAAATGTTTTAAATTTATTTACGTAATATGTATTATGAAGAAAATTTTGTCTTATAAAATAATGTACATATATGATAATATTATGTTGTACATCTATAAAATACTTTACTCTCGACTTGTGCCATTAAATAAAATTAAAATAAACTATAATATAATTATCTATAAATAATTAAGCATATACTATTATATTATAATATTATTATTATTATTAATATTGCACCGCATTACGCTATAAGAATATCCTAGAGTACCTAAACATGATCGCACGGCGGGGTGGATAGGTGATTTAGGTACACCAATGTCACGTATCTAATATTTTCGGTATGTCAATAAATATTAATTATTATTCGATAATGAATAGGTAAGATATTTTTTAAATTAAATTTATTAACGAAATAACCATGATTATAACATTGTGTTGTGGTGTAAAGTATATACTCTTAATATGTGTACACATCGTTTTCACCGAAATTTTCTATTAAGAAATTCATACTCAACATTATTATGGTGTATAAATTCCATCGCGTGACACATGCCGGTAAAATAATGTCCCATGTTCTTAGAACTCGTATATGTGTAAAATACTAAAATGTTGATAGAGTTAGTTCCAAAAAACACGTTAAAAGTTAAATGTTAATTCTATGTACACATATTAGATATATTATTTCTTTTCCACTTTGTTTAGATTGAAAACGACAATTTAAGGTAATTTTGCTTATGATCAAACATGACACCCCGAGAAACATAAATGTTTAAAAAATAATATTATAAAATTTCAAAAAAAAAAAAAAAAAAAACATTACTATACATATTACTTTATTTATATTTATTAATTGTATTTATAATATTGAAATCACAAGTCGGTTAATTAGTTTCGTATCCGTTTCGATAGGCTACAGCTACACTGGCAGAAGTGTGTATTGATTGTTCATCGGTCGATTTTGCAGACATATTGTGACAGAAGTTTCAATATAATAGATAAACGGTCAGTTGACGTTCAAAAATCATAAAAACCACGACGATGCAATATCGGTTCGTTTGTATACGCGTACTGCACCGGAAAACGGCCCGGTTTTAATAACGTGTAAATAATAGATAAATTTCTGAATGACTGTGGTTGCAATTTGACAGACAGTTGTTGTCGCCAAACGATTACTGCAATATTCTCGTCGCGGTGACACAGTCATTTATATGCGTCATTCATCATGCGACGTCGGTGCCGCCGTTCAATCTTGGTGAGCGTGTCTACTGTAGGTACCTTTTCAATAGTCATAACGACGACAAAATAATAATAATACTAAGCGTCGATCAAAATGTGTGTCATACCACGAAACCTTCTCAAACGAGAGTTTTTCCCAAAAGGAACTACTAACAACTTTTGATTACGCTATGGACGAGTTATAACTGGTGGTAGTTATGACTTTTCAATTTTGTACCACACCCGTGTCCCCGTAACTCGAGATCAAGGTCAAAACGAATAAAAAGGTATTATAAAAGTATATAATAAATATAGCTGGTGTGTATAAGTGAAAATTAAAACAATAATAACCGTACAGATTGTTTATTAAGTTATATCAGTGTATTTTAACCACATAATGTATACAAAGGTTGTAAATATAATATGAGCAAATAATTTTTGAACCTAATGCTAATCGTTTAATTATCATTTCACAAACACTGTTCAGATTTTAGACGTCTACTTATACGATTATAGTCATTATTTTATCGTTTGAGTAAAATAATTCGCCTAATACACAAATATTATATAATTTATTATGTACCTACCTCGATTGGGCATCGCGATGAGGGCCAAAGTGGAGATTTATTAAGTGATGAAATAAATACAAATACTGTTTAGATGGCTATTCAAATATCAACAGGTTAACTATCAACGAGTGATGAGAATCCTTGAATATTCATTCATATTTTTTTTTCTACTTTTTCACTAATATATAATTATATCAGACCAACGATCGGTTCAATTATTCTATTACATGGATAAGTAGTTACAGATTATTGAGTTATAGGTGCGATATATGAATATTTTTTTTACTACAAGTTATGTCTGAGTTTGGTTGGTAATAACTAATAATTATTATATGCATTGGCTTGTTCAGTATAGTAGACAAAGAAAAGTGTTTTGATTTTCTTATCGAAACATTTGACTAAATAACCTATTTGCAATATTTAAAACGAAAAGAAAAATAATACTATTATAATTAATCTTTGTAAATAATTTCCATAAATAGTCTGCGTTGGTAAATCGTGTAATTCAAGACCTGAGTACTATAACCACTAGATTATGAAAATTAATAAGCGGGATAATCAAAGTGATCGCTAATAATAATTCATTTCCACGTATTCCAAGTGGGGTTTGATGATAAACAATAGTTGTTGATCTTGTTGAACGATTTAAAATGATTTTTACCTCCTGTTTGATATAAGTATAAATGGAATTATAAATTTATAAGTATGTCTGCAAGTACAAACGTACAGAAATCCCTCTTGCACACAGCACAGGATACTCGTTTGTATTGTTGTGATGTATGTCAGAATACGAATGGCAGGCCATGCCATTCGCACACCGCGTTTACGCCACTTCAAACTCTGTATTTTAGAAAACCGCAAATTTATAAATATTTTACGCCACATGTTCAGACAGATGACTAAACTTAACTAACAGTGATTAGTAATAATACATAATTAATCATTACGTTTGGAAACAAACTTCTAACGGGTAGCCTTATAGCGGAAGAGTATTGTGTAGAAATTAAAAGCCTCCACCACACAAACCAGTTAAAAAAAAAATATTTTTAATAAAAGAAATCTCGTTTATTAATCTAAAAAAAACTTTCTTTTCTGTATTAATCAAGTCTTGTAAATGTTTAAGAGGTTTTCGACCATTTTCGTATTCAAATTAAACTTACATCATAATATACACTTGTATTATATATTTAACTCGTTTTTATAAGCGTCTATTTAGTTTTTCACGTCCACGCGCCATCACGCCATGAATTTTCAGACAGGCGAGCGAGAAAAAAAAAATGATATTTTTTCGACTTTCGAATGAAAATGTGATATACGTACACATTTTGGCTCCAACACACAGCGTTGTGTTACTCACACGTCACTCTTCGTCCTAGTTACTCGAATTACGACTGTGACACGTTATAATAATGTCATGACAATATTATTATAATTGAACGTGAATTATTGTGCCACGTCCGGTCCCGTTGAAGCGTATCGCGCGAAGTCGTCGTCGTCGTCGTCTTTTGGGGCACACGTTTTTGATGGCATATGTAAAAGCGTACTATTATACAATACACGCGCTGAACGTAAAATAATAATAACATCGCAGCAAGGTTTAATCTGATACTAGGAAAAAAAAATGAATAATCAAAACACGCAATATGTAATGATATTATATGCGCGTGTCTTACCAGTACTATCCTCGTTATCCTTTAATAATTCAAATTCTAGAAAACGTAATATATGTCACGACACAAAAAAAAAAATGCCACAATGTGATTTGACGACTAAAAATTGATCGACTACAAAATAGTTATTATTTTAAAATTATACACAGTTCGATACACAACTACTGCAGTCTTACACGCGGTAGGGAATTTCGGTCGTCAAATACGACGTGAAACATTTGTCGATTGAAAAATGCTCAAATAACGAGGCTTTGGATAAAAACAATCTAATGACAGTTGTAACTTGTAATCGTTACATGACAATCGACCTATTCCGTGCAATAATAAGGAGACGAACGCGGTTCGAACATTAAGTGTGTTTTTCGTCTGTAAAGTAAAACAGTTTGCATTGCCACAGTAAATTCCTCGATAAAAACGATGTAAGTGCCTATTTGAAAACACGGGGCTCGAGTATACGACTCGTACTTAACGATTTCGAAAATCAGAATCCAAATCGATCGGTTAACGGAAAATGGAAGTGAGAGTGCATCGGCTTGTAAATCATCGAAAAACAAAGATGAGAACAAAACGACATTTGTATTTATACAAAAAAAAGTAGTTCAGCGCATTTCGGTGGTGGATGTTTGTCCCTTCGGTCCTCGGACATGATAGTGTAATTTTTCTGTAGGTATTCGATTTTAATGCAATATGATTGCATTCGATAAAAAACGATTTTGAGCGGACGAGGGGATCTTTTTTATTTCATTTTATTCGTTTCTGTGGTGATAAACAAAGCCGTAATTATTTTATATTACCTACATAATCGCGAGGTTGTACATTTTTTCTCCTTTAACCGCTTTTATTTCGAGTATCATTTCGAAAATCGAAAAATGACCTCTCTAAAGTACCAGTTCAAGAACATAAACTTTCAGAAAATACGCTACACTTGTACTATTGAGCAAACTTAGAGGGAGAAAAAATGTTTACAGAATAAAAAAAAAAATAAACATCATTGTAAAACCAATACATTCCTCGCTCCGCTCAGAATCTAAAATATGAGATTAACCGTTCGGATTTTAGAGACGACTATATCTACGTAATAATAATATTATGATAATAATTATATCGACAATTAATGACAATAACGATACTGTTTCGCGGATGCAAGAATACGACAATAACAATAATAATAATTATCATCATCGTAATATTATCGTTATAATAATATTATATATAGATACAACGGAAATTCGTCCGGATAATTGGGTATTTCCGACATCGGCGCGACACTTTCGGTACTCTCGCATAAATAATACAAAATTATACCTGTATATTGAATATAATAATAATAATTTTATTATCAAAATTCGGTCGGTAGCCCATATACATTATATATATATATAATTATAATACGATCGTCGCGTCGCAGCCGAAGCGTTGCCGGCCGGCGGCAGAATCCTTTCATCTCTCCGCCACACCAACGTTGTTGCGCTCGTGATTTATAATAATATAATAATAATAATAATAACAATATTGTAAAGTGTATATCCGACGCCATCATCTGTCGTCCTCGTGTGATGGTTTAATTTGCGAGCGCCTTACTCCACACCGTCATCGCTGTGGTATAATATTTATGTATAATATTCGTGTGTGCGTAGCATGACGGGTATACGTACGGTAGTATGAAGTTTATTTGTCAAGTCAGCCTCTGCCGCAATAAAAATGTCACATACCCGGTTGCGATTCATATTCGTGAATTCTATAAATGTTGCACGATAGACATCTATTATATCCCGACACGTTAATTAATCACGACCTAAAAATATATATTCATTTTAACCAGATATTTTATGATATTTTTTTACGAGAACCACACACTATACGTTATATTTTCTGGTACAGTGTTGTAGGTAGGTACATCATAATAATATACACAAATATATATATATATATATATATTATATATATATACAATATATAACCACGTATGTTTTATTTTAATCCGTTTCTATGTAATAATATTGTAACCTACACGAGTCAGAAAATTGTGGATTTATTTTACTACGTGTGTACCGAATGAAAACAATCAATGTACTAAGCCTACATTGTTTTTTTTTTCAAATTATTTATTAGAAACTACCTATAAATTGATTAGTAATATTAATTAATACGTTTTGTAAGTACGGTTAAATCAAGCGGTGTACACAATTTTAGGAATTATTAAGCTACACAGGAGATTTTTCATTTATCAAAGCACCACTGAATACATACCTACACAATTTATTTTTGACAAACATTGAAATGTAATATTATATATATATATAATACGTACGATATACGTACGCACGTCTTGTTTGTTGGCAGAGTAACAACTTTTAAACGAAAACCCAAAATATTAATTCTGAATTTACAAACAAAATAATGTCTTTCTTCAAACGTTTGATCAGCCATAATCAAGACTTTAAACAGTCGGCAATTGACATATCCATTAGCATTTCATATTGTAAATAATATTGTCAATAAAATATTATATTATAATATGCGAGATATTAATATATATATATAACAATTTCAAAAAAAAAATATATAATAAACTTTGCCTTTGTAAGTTCTAAAAACCAAATTATACGTCCCTTTTGAAAATCATAAGTTATTACGAATATTGAGCAAAATTAAATAGACGTATAATAAATTCTTTAACATATTGAAAAACAGATTATGGTTAAAATAAACTTTCCTGTCGGATAAAATAAACGTTTAAATTTACGAACGTTTCCAAAAATACTGTTTAAATCACATTGATAAAAACAATCTGCACATAATATGTATATTCTAAATTCTTATAACATATTATTTAAAGTTATAGGATTAGCTACGTTATTTGAATGTAGGCGTTTACGAATCAATCTCCAATTCATTGATGGTCTACTATCAAATAAAACCAATACAATTTTTCCTACCGTACAATTATTCATTTAAATATACTTATATATAGTATTCAAGTAAATCGTGAACGTTAGTACTTTTACTACCTATTCCATTATATGCCACAAATCAGATGTTAAACAAGACTTTATGAGACGCCAAACATCCGTATAGGTAACAAAGGATTCCTTCGTTTTTCGTTTGAATTAAACATTGTAAATTGCATGCATGTATAATTAATATCGATAATCCAACTTTGGTATTTTAGACAGCTATATAGTACAATTAAAAAAAAAAAATTTATTAGTCTAATTCAATATTCTATATATGCTATATTGATTTATTATTTGCTCGAGATTCTATAATAACGTGATTTGCTACTATAAATGATATAAAAATGTAATAATATTTACCTATATATGCTTTTTTTTTAACTGAAAATACTATTATAATCTGTTAGTCACATAAACGTGACACGTCGAGAAATGACGATTGAACTTTTAAATGGACAGATATTATACGTTTCATTCGAATAAACCTGATTTATAGACTTTATTATCTACTGTCATTATTTTTCACGTCTATGTGAAATGGTATTTATGGTTTTTTTTTTAATTCCCATAAATACGTTTATTCCCATTCGTCATGATGCTGTTAAGCTGCGTGCGCTTTCGTATTATTTTTAGCGAACAAAATGGTCGATCACAGATACGCTGAAACTTATTCTTAATCATATAATGATTAACAAAACTATTTTATTATTCAAAACTATAACAACGAACAACAGGTGAACAATATACAACACTTACGACGAATAAATAATTGCGATAAGGATATTATTCTCATACCGAAATGTCAAACAAGTTCAACAGTCGTAAGTATGATACATTAGTATATTATTTATTTATAAATGGCATATCGGTAATTTCACATAATTTATATCAGAAATAGGAACACCGCAGTAGTATTGTACATTAGTAAAAACTTTTTCGATTAAACAAATGACCATAATTATTATAGACACGCTATTGTTAATCAACGCTTGCGCGATAAACTGCTATTCATTTTTAGTAAATATCGTCACCCAAATAGGGTGAAATGTACGAAAGCGTATTCGGTATAAACTTACGGATGTACAATATGATGCAATGCGTTACGAAAAAAGCGATTTACCCAATGCATTAAGTAGGTATTCGGGATTTATTGAACAAATTAAAGTGAATCTGAGTATAAAGCCTTTGGTGCGTTTTAAGATATTAAATACAAAACCACTTAACAAACTTGTAATGATCCAATACAAAATTTATGTATAACCATATTTATTTTATGATGCGGTATTGAGCGCTGCAGGGCATTCTATCTGCATTTTACCTCATATATAAAACTAAAATCCTTATAAACTAATCAGCTATTTATTCGAAATATATTTTGTATATAATATATAAAGATGGTTTTAAAAATGCAGTTATTTGAATTATATAAGTTATACATTGCAGTAAAATGTCCCTGAGATGTTATTTAAAATTATATATTTTTTTAATTCAAACATATAATCACTGTAGTAATAAAAATGCTATGCATAATATAAAAACTCACAAAACACTAAAAAGATTTGAGAAATGCAGCAAGACTTGAAATGCATAATGTGGTATGCGCAATGTACATGTGCACTCAACACTGTGCAATTAAATCCAATGAAAATTTGTAATAATGTTCAAACTTTAACTCGTACATATATATTAAGTATGTAGTATTTTTATACCTAATTCAAAATTCAAACTATGTGGTAGTTTTCAGTTGTTAAATTAAGAATAACAGTTCTCAAAAATGGTTTTACATAAATGCAAAATAGATGTGATGTCAGATCTGATATATTTTATTACTAAAATTTTCAAATAACCATTGTTATAGTCATAATATTTTCTAAGCCCGTTATCATGGGCATCACATATTATTCTCAGTAAAATAAAAGTGAAATAACTCAACGACTACTCGTTCGAATTTTATTTTTGATACGTCATTATTTTCAGGAAATCTATCCACTTAATTATTTACAACTGAAAATGGGACTTCTCTTTTGAAAAATAGATCTTCTACACGGGACACACATTAAGTAGCACAAAACACCTCAAGAATTTTAAAATATGGTCTCTAAGTATAGTATTTGAAAATTCCGGAAATCAGATTTTGAATAATTGCATTATTGAAAGGGGAAAAGGGGGGATGAGTATGCTTAGCGAATCACACTGTATATATATATATATATATACACACGTGAAATGTTATTACAGCTCGTCATGGTTATTCGTTCGGTGTGTAACGCGCCGTGCGCTTATATCGGAGCTTTTAGCCGAGTGCGTGTTCTTCGTCACAAATTGATCCGATGGTAAAAAAGAATGTAAAAAAAATAAAAAATCGCTTCGATTCCGCAAACATCCGCTTGATGTCGATTCCATTACACGAGAGTTACGTGCCCGGGCTTACTTATCAACTTCCTCCGCCACCGCCGATATAACTATTATACCCCACGCTCATCTGCAGCAGCCTTTGCAAAATCTATACAATTGGGACTCGGGGTTTTACGACGACGATCGCGCGTACAGAACGTCGACGAATCACCGCGGTGGATGGTTCCACAACAAGGAATCGTAATGATTCTTATTCCCGGCGGGTCCCACGAGCGTCGAGGCCCCGATGATAATTTATTCGGCGGACAACGGCTTTCGCCGTCCAGTAACGAAAACAGTCTGAGTGGAAAAAAAACTTCGAACCGACAGAATCGGCTTGTCGAATAGTACAGTATTCGAAATTTATGCTTTGGATAAAATATACCGTTTTTATCATAGTAATGTTCGTTAAATTGCTAATAATAGCACAGCGAGTTTATTAATTTAGAACGTCAATAAAACTAAAAGCGAGCATACGTTTCAAAACCAATTCAACTGTATGATAATATTATGTGGATATTCGCGGACGTGTGTAGACGCAACGCATCATAATCATATCGTTATGACAATCGAAGCGAATCGTAATAGTCTTGTCCGAAATTTAAATTTAAATCGTTCTTAGCGATTAATAATTACGATCTGAATATTTTATTGCTAATTTCTTTTTATAAAAAAATGGCATTATTATTTTGAAAATGATGGAGTGGAGTGAGGCCACTAGTGCAGAGTAATATTATAAATATAGTGAGGACTTTTTCACGCATTTGCATATTATTTTCTGATCGATCTATACACTGATATTCAAGAGTACAAAACACGATTTTTCAACGCTGTCGATGAAATAATTAAATTTTCGTGTACATTTACAGATATATTTTTCAAACATAGTTGATTCGATTATTTTATTTAATTGTTATAAAGTTGATCGAAACCAAATCATTTTAATATAATATGCAATATTTATATGTAATTTAGATTACGGCAGTCTGGATAGTGTTCAACACACATTTTATATTATAATTTGTTACTGGTATTTTTTTTTTTTTTTTTTGGACTGAATCTTATGATTTATGACTGCGGTAATATACAATGATATATCGCATCTATTGTGGATGTAAGTATCCGCGGGGGAACTCGGTGCATACCAAGGTCTTCTCGTTATCATACCTAGGGTTATATTACGTATATTAAATTTACTCACCCTCTCATACACTCGACTAATCGGAATGTCATCAAATCGATCACCTTTATCATTTACCTAAATTATTATTAGTTTTATTCTTCATAAAAGTATGAAAATATTGTAAATAAAAAAGAAAAAAAGAATGATAATCATCGAATAATTTTGCATAATAAATAGCCTAAATTAAGCGTGACACATCAATTGGGAGAAAAAATAATATACATAATAGAATATTTATACGAGCTGAGCAAAAACTCTACAATTTTTATTATTATTATTTTTTAATGTTATTTATTAATTTAAAAATAAATTCAAATTTATAATTTCTATTTGATGTTTATATAATACAACAGATTTTAATCATGCTGATAACTTCTCTGTTTTGAAAAAAATCTTGTAGGATAAAACCACTTTTAATACAGGATTTGTCAGGTAATCTGAATCTAACTAAATAATTATTGATATTTATTAATGAAAATTGTTGTATTGCATTAATAAAACTACAAATAACATATTATTAATTATAAAATGAAATAAATATATACCTACCTATATAATCTAAAAACTTCTATCTATAATATTTATTATTGAATAAGTAAATAACAACAATAACAACAATTTCTGGTAAAGAACATACAAATTATTTAATATATGAAAACCAAAAATACATATTATTTCTTTCTGTATATATTCCTTTAATATGATTAAGACATAAAATAAAAATTGTATTTATACATTTTTTCTTTTTACTTAATTCTCCAATGATACTGATGATTTCGAGGACCACAAAAAAAAAGCAATGTCTAAGCGTTTGATATGCTTGGACTAAATATTACTTGTGATATTAATATTGCCGAAAATCAAAAAATACATCCAATAGCAACTTTTTCAAAACGTTTTAACTTTAAATTTCATAGTTTTGATTGGCAAATACAGTACCTATTCACAAATAGAGTCAAAAAAAAATATTAGTTAAAAAAAATATAGCCTATTAAATACAAACCAACCGAGAGATATTATACGCATATATTTAAATAAGTAATATTATAAAAACATAATTAATAATGAACACTAGACCAAATATTACGAGTGATATAATTTCTATAAAAAATGGCATATTACCAACGTTCAATTTATCAAACGTTCCTTTGTATTAAATACCTATATAATACAATTGTATTGTTGCTCCCAAGAGCTTAAAAAAATGTAAGCATTAAAACAACTATTATTTTTCCAGTACGTATATACTACGTAGTTAAGAGTTGAAAAACATAATATTAGATATTATATTATACTATAATGGTATTTTATATGTTTTTTTTTTTTTTGTTGTTATTGACATTGTTTAATTAAGTAGTAAATTTGTTTATTTCCTCTCTGTTTATTGCGAAGAAAGATAATTTCAAAATGCGAATATTACAACATCAGAACTAAAAATGGTGTACGGGAGAGTGGTTATCGTGTAAAAAAAAATGTACAACCATAAATAGAATGTAGTTAAAAATAAAATAGTTTGTTTTTATTATTTTTTTACAATAGGTTTAATGTAGATTTAATTATGATTAAATACTTAAAATTATTAATGAATTATTCAGAAGCACAACAATTTACCGAGCGAAAATTGTGTAGCACGCAAGTATAAGTTAAATAATCCGACCCGTGCAGTTATACTATTAAATTAATGATAATATTTTATTAATCTAATATAATAGGACTTGTCGGCGATGTCGTCTCGACGGAACCACATAATAATAATATTATGATACTATAGCCGTGTTGCCGACACGACCGCAGGCCTCACGTAATCTCCCACGGAACCTGATTTTTAAACAGAGTATGATGGTTTTAATGCAATAAAAACAATCATATTATTATTATTTTAATGTAAGTTATACGAGCATGACATTTTGTTAGTTTCAATATTATTAACTATACACGTAATTTTATTAGTATGCGTTTGGTTAAAAACAATAAAGTTACACGAATTACAATATTATATTATATACAAATTTAAGCTGGATACTTGATTGGATTCGGCCGATACATATATAATATAAGCCTAACTTAAATTTGCAATTGTAATAATTTAAAAAAAAAAAAAAAAAAAAAAAAAATGATGATTTATAATACGAGGCTGCATATTTATATGTATATATAATGTAATATAGATACATTCAAAATATTATGTACGAGATATTACGAACGATAAAAAATGATTATTTTGTATAGTTTAAAATATATTATTCTATGCTTGAAACAGGCTGCAGAATCTTAAAATATATTAATAGGATTTCGGCACATGAGCGTCACTGCTACTACAGATATCATTACAATAGTGTGATGTATATCAACATAATATTATCAATTTTAATTTTATATTTTAAATCAAAATGCAAATTTCTAAGTATGATGTTGACACACTCATTTGGAATATTGTACGAATAGTTGTTGATAGTGATGCTGTGCCAAATTCATTTTTAGTAAAGTAGTTTGCTTATGAAAAGAACTGATCTCAAATATTTTTAGACTCTGAATGGAGTGATCAATGTATTGATTCTACAATGATGTATGTGTGTGTGTTTTTTTTAAACTTTTAACCATTGTAAAAATGTAGATACTATCATAATTTAATGCTATAAACTGTATAGACGATAATGGTGTTTAAACAAAAAAATATTGATTGGAAATCAAAGTAAAAAATAGTATATAATATTATGTTAAGTAATCTCATAAAGAAGAAGGCTCTATATCTATAGACATCAGTATAAATGCAAAACTTCGAGAGAAAAGGTGTTTAAACTTAAAGTCACTTCAAACAATTTATGTGTATCCCGTATACACCGTTATTATGTTTAAGTAGGTACCGTGATGCTTAATTAATTAAAATATTGTGTACAATTTTATTATTAATAACTATTAACCGTAAAGCTGAGCAAAAACTTTACCAATAAAATAAATAATTTATACAGCAAAAAAAATTATTATTATTATTATTATTCATTTATAAGTTTAGATAGAGAAGTTATAAAGAAGAAAAGTTGATAAAATATGCATAAAAAAACTTAAAATATGCATTTGAATCATTGAAATTAATGCAAAAATCTTATAGTATGAATGTATACAACCTTATAGGAGATATTATGAATATTTTAGATATTGTTTTAAACTTCATTTGAATGTAAAAAGTATAATATACATTGGTTGAAAATGAGAAAAACTATTTTAAAAGTAATTTGATGAATTTGTATGTTATTTTAAATAGAAATAGATATTAATATTTTTCTATGGCGTTGTAAATTATTGTGAACAACACAATAATATAGGTTGTAGGTTAAGTATATAACCGTATTAAACATATCTCAACGTATTAAATTGTTCTGGAGAGAAATTTTAAACATAAAAATATAATATCTTCTTTTGCAATGAGGAACTTTTAAGGATTTATCAAATTTAAATACTAACAAAATTATTCTATGTTTAGTTTGGAAATTTGTTTTTTGGTTCTAGACAAAAACTAAAGTACAAAAACCGGTTATGTAAAAAAAAAAAAAAAATCAATTGAGAACCAACATATTCTACACATAAAATATTTTGATTATCAATTTATTTATCTCACTTAGTTAGATTTAAAGCATTTATTTTGATTAGGTAAATTACATTTAATATAATACTATTTTACAAACGATTGACATTATGAATATGATATAATACTTTGTGCAAATCACTAATTAATTTTATCATGGAGATAGAACCAGATGTGTTAACATTATGTAATTAAAAAACAAAATAATTTATTTATATCACTATTATATAATAAAATATTTATTTATTAATAATTGTGTTTATTTAAAACCTTTTTGTTGTCGATAACTCTCTAAATATTGCATTTAAATGGTGGTTTATGAGTTTAGAACATAAAACATTACTGACAACTAAACCTTTGTTTATAAAAAGATGGTTTAATAAAAAATACTTTAGTAAACGTGGAGCTATTAATGTCTGATGAAAACTTTTTCATTTAATATAATATAATCTTCGATAATTTTGTGCATTTTGGCATAATTTAATGATGCTGTGTTGGCTATACAGATGTCTCGGTATTCAGAATATTCAAAAGCTTAAGCGAATGTCGTACACGGATTATTATTTTTGATTGATCATATGAACTACTTGCATATTATTAGTGTAGTATTAAAAGACTAAACGTATTAAAGTTTAAAATATATATTTTTTTTTAATTTTAATATACTTTTGTGCGGGTGGACATAATTTGATTAATTCTTATTATAAGGTCTAATTTATTTAAATATTTTAAATATTAAATTATTACTTTTTATTAAATGTTAATAATAATATACCTAGTCATAAAAGATTTTTAGTTCAACCTGAATACTATTATCTGGATGTATTATCCAACGTGAAAGAGGAACATGGCCTTAAAATGTAGCTAAAATAAGTCTCATATCACCCTGATCGTGTTCATTTAATAAATAAATTTTATTAATGTGGTTTTAACAGTAATCTTTAGAAAAATGTAAGCTCAAGACCTCAACATAAAATTTCTTACCGGTATCATATCAATAGACTAAACATAACAAGACAACATTAATTTGAGCCTTTCTCGCGGAAACATGGTAGGTAAGTATAAAATAAAATTTGACCTTTCAAATGCTTCAAATACACATCACACATTTTATATAAAGTAACATATTATGAGGTATTAAAAACAAAAAAACAATTTAATAGTAGGTTATGAAAACAAAAAAATAGTATACTCGTAAATATACCAATTTTAGCTCTTACACACAGTTATTCGTTTTTGAATTGAAATAAAAAAATAAAATTGAAATTACAAGGAAATCGGTTTTATGTAAATATTTTTGTATTTATAATTTTTTTTTTTTTTTTGTTTCCCAGTTATTTTGAAAAGTGTGGATATATTTTTTGTAGATTTAATTTTCAAGCTAAAATTTTCTGGTAGAGTATAAATGAAAAAACTAAAATTTTATTATGTACCGTTTTGCTTTGGATACTATGGTAATGTTTTTATAGACAAATTATATTGGAGAGCGAATGAAATAAAAAATAAAGTTAATTTATATTGTACCTATTTATTATTGTATACTTCCGATAAAAAAATAAACATATATCTAAAGCGCATAGAACCAAAGAAGTGAGTTCATATTTCATAATATTATAATGTAGTGTAAAAGTAAAACGAAAACTTAGAATAAACTTATTCGGTTTTTTCTTCCTCTCACTTTATTAAACGCAGAAAAAAAATAAACGTTTTTCCGACGTATACAAATACATGCAAGTAGAAGAGGGCAAACGACTTAGGATGGAGGGAATGACTCGTTGAAAAATCGCGTCACGTTTATCGAATGTTTTACAATGCTAAAACGATCGGTGTCCTTAAATCTACAGTTTCTCATCCTGTCAAATCAAAAAAAAAAAAATATATATATATTATATATACGCAGTTATTATAATATTATACAGACAGCCATTGTGATAATTATTGTTATAATATAACATCAACTTTCAAATACGCGGTCTGATTAATTTTTTGATTATTTATTTATTTTGTTGTATACTGTCACGACCTCGGAAGTTTATTATATTTTTCTTTATATTATTAATTCCACGTTGTTCATTAGACGCATTTAATGTTCTGTGTCAGACAATCGCCTATCCACATAAAAAAAAAATCATATTTTTTCGAGAATGAGTAGACTCTTGTCCTTATAATAATATACTCACCCTAAACACACATCGTTAAGTTTGCGGCTGTCTAACTTCACACCATATATGCTGGACGGGTATACACCATCAAGAGCGTATACGAGCATTATATAGGATGATTCAACAAGAATGCCTGACCCAATTTTTTCTTTTGATAATAAAATAGTTCAACTTCTGATTAATGAAATTTTTAAGTATACCTATAAGGATCATATATAAAAATGTAGACTACAATATTTAAGGAGTACCTACTCTGTGGTGACTTAACGGCCCTTTTCTTTTGTAAGTTGTCGAATAGATAACTTTTTTTAACATGTTAAAGCAATACTAATAATTTGAATATTTAAGTATCTAATTACCTACTAGTTGCTAACTAACATTTTATAATTATTATTTGTTTATTCGTAAACATTTTTTAGTATTTATTTTACTATAATATTCAGTACTACATATTATATTTTATATTTTTGTAAAATAATTTTTAAGGTAAATTTTAATTTTAATACCACAGAAAATACTCGTTAAAATTGTTATTCAAATACATAAAAATGTTAAGTGCCTTACAATTTATAGTAAAAATGTTGGTTTTTATTTGATTCAATTAAAAAATATGTTAAAGTACACCCGCTTATAATTTAAAAAAAATAGAATTTTAATAAAATTAAGGGGAAAAATGTGAGATGATCAATGAACATACTTATTGAATCACTCTATATGCAATTTTATCAAACAGCTAGGACGAATGAAATACTATACTACGTAAACAACACTATATAGCCGATATATTTGAGGAGCCAGCGGGAAAGGTGACAAGTATACGGAACAACGTTTTCTAGACGTTTTTTTTTCCACCCGGTAACCAGGATTTCACCGTCCACCAATGATACATAATATGTCGTAGCTAGGTGTACCCACGCTATCCTCCGGGACCACTCAAAACTTAAACTTCGAGACAGGAGTTCGTGTTTTCAAACGAAAGGGGCATGATTGAGAGGGAGTGAAAGAGAGAAAACGCGTTCCCTCTCCCTCGAATATTTCACTAGTGACGTTGTATAAAAAAAATGTACATAAATTATACGAGCTTCACTCACTTAACACTCACACAATGACAAATGATATTCATTTATACTGATTACTTAAAGTATTTGAAAAAAATCCTCTTCAGACTTTATTGTAGTTTTTTGTTTGAACTGTAGTTTTATGTATATATATAATATATATGTAATATGTATAAGCCTACTGTTAATTTCATATTTTTCTGTTTAGATTTTATTTTCCATCTTATAAATAATATTAACGAATCAAAAAAAAATATATATATAAACGTAAAAACTGAAAATATAATTTATTTGAATTATTTCAATCAGGGAATGGATATGTAAAAATTGAACTGTTATATGCACATATAATTTTGAGCTATAATGTAACACAAACGAAAAGATAATAATATTCTTATATGTAAAAGTAGTATATATAGAAAATATATAAAAACATGGAAAATCATTCTGCTGATAATTAGGTATCAAGAGTATCTCCTCGTTGAATATGTTGGTTACTTTATGCCTTATGGATGCTGTAATTTTAATTCAATGAATACGAAAAACACTTCTGAAGAGATGATTATAAGTCAATACCGACGTACCGTAGAATTATGTAAATGAGAATTTGGTATACTGGTTTAAGTTTAATTAAAAATTTAAAAAATATAATTTTATGTACTAAATAATAATTACTACATAATTGTGAAAAGTTTTAAGTCCTTAGGAATAGTATCTTTTATGTTGTACAAAATAATTTAAAACGTAATTTCGTTAAAATTTTACTTAAAAGTGTATAAATAAAAACCACACTTATAATATCTAGATTTTTAAATTTTTCTAGGGCAATTTACTAAGAATAACATATCAGACTTTCAAAATGTTATGACCAAGCATAACATTTTCATCACCATTTATGGAAATAAAAATTAAAACAATTCAAAAATCGTAGGATAGTTAATGTTTGAAATGGCAATATAACATAAAAATTGTTTGAAAATAAATCGTTATTGGATTAAGTATTATATTTGAATTTTGAGTACCTATATTCAAAGTCGTCAAATGTTTGTAAATTAATTTACACTAAATTGTTAATAAATTCCAGTAAAAAAAAATGAAATACGTATCACATTTTTAAGCCTTAGGTGTTTAAAAAAAATAGTATGAATTCCTTACTACGATAAAGTTAATAATTTTCATGATTTTGACAAATTACATAAATATTTTAGCTTTAACGGTTTAAAAAATAAATGAGCACTTTGTTTTTTTTTTTTAAATTTTTGTAAAAATCATTTATTAGTAACTTTTTATTAAAATATTAAACATTTTTGCTCTTAAAATATAAATGCTTAATAAAAATACCATGTATATACGGTTAATTATTTTTGAATTATAGTAGAATAAAAGTACTTCCTAGATCTTATTTTCTAACAAAAAGCACTAAATTTAAATTGAAGCATTTTTACTAATTTGAAAGAGAATTAAAAAAAAAATACACACACATTGTAAAACCTAAACATGATGCATCGTTCCTCTTAGAATCTGTAATCTGGTTTATATTATAAACGGATTCTTTTCCTTTGCAAAACGAAATTAACTCGACTTGTCCTTTTATGGCACAATGGTAGTTAATACTCAATAATTATAAAAATAAAAAACACTGCTGCAATGACATTGCGCGGCGCGTGTTTTGACATTCCTCGGAAAGGATAATACGCGAAACGGACTCGCGGGGTATGGACAGAACGGGTCTGGAAAATAATAATAAATAATTCGATGCGAATAACAATGACATTTTTAATGAAATGTGCAACTTTTACGAGTTAACTATTATTATAAGGTCCGAATTAAATAGGTTCATTTAGCAATAACAATATTACGTTTACGTTTTTTCACAAACTATATCGAGTGCCGTCAACACAACTATAACAAAATATATTACGGTCGATTACAACAATAACAACAACAAAAATAATAGCAACAATAACAATATCAACGATAACTGCAAAAACAAAAAAAACCAAAAACCGTAGTAATGTTAATAATAATAATAATTGTTTCGTGCTATAAATCGATCTGTCCAAAGCTATCTATATAGTGTCACGAAATTGATTTAAGTTTCTCACACTCGTAATGTGTGTTTATTATTATCATATATACCTACGCAGAAATTATAATATAACGTCCTTTAGAAGGCCGGTAATTGGTTTCGGTCCACGATGACATCAAAACAGCATCGAATTGTATTATATTATGAGGTTATCGGAACGATATGTAATATAACGTGGCCATTATAATATACGATACAGTGTAAAGTATTGGAACCGTCGATATGGACGATACCGCAACAAACAGCGGTGGTTATGCATACAATATAGATAGGTATTTACGCGCGAGCAAACATTAGAGATCTATTGCTAACCATTCTGCGGTGGTCTGTATGCTTATATATTACAATATTGTAGCTCACGACTCTGTAAGTTTGAAAGTTGCAAGGCCGTTGTAGTATTATAATATAATTAATGTCGATTATGGCGACAATCGAAATCACTTATCGATCGACGATATGAACAATCGATTACGTACAAAACGAGTTTCATAGTTATGGAGACAACTCAAAACGTGGTCATTTTTTTAGCAACAGATCGTCATGCAAAACGTCGTACGTCCAGTGAACATTTTAGGTTACATACGACACCAGGACTTATTCCTGAACTCGCCGGACGCTGTTCAAGTAAACCGCGGAAAACAAAGCGTATCGCGTGCTATCGTGATTGTGAGTAGTTGTCAATAGCAATAACGCATTACGATTTCAGACAAAACTCGTCGTTAATGAGAGATAGAAAATTCATACGGAAATGCGTGAAAAAGTACTCCGACTACGGCGATTCGCCTTCATCATAATATCAACTCTGCCCCAAGATACCCACCCACCTGCCACTTTTACATCATTATGAGACGATATATTATGCATGGAAATTTGAAAAGCCGTACGGATAAACTGGAGACAGTGGAGACAAACGATCAAATACCGAGCGGTTCGTGATCCATTTATCAAAATAAAAAAAACACGCCACGCCATCTTTAAGGGACGTTTTTCATAGTCTAGGTCTCCTGATAACCCGTCACAATATAATATATTATAATACCGTCAAATATAAATATTTATATTAATACGCAGACTTGTGTATTATTATATTATATCGTTTAACTCGTGCATGAAATCGATATAATATTATAATAATACTTTTTAAAAGAAATTAAAACATAATATAATGGTGCATAATAATTAATATACACATGATATTTCGCTGATAATTATTTTAGCTAAATATATCCGAAAACATATGATAATAATATCAAAGATGCAACAAGTCTTTGAAGCCATAATACGATTAAGGGCCTTAAGGTTTTTAAATTAATGTACGTACACTACAGAAGCTATGGTTCCTAGTATTTTCTTTGGTTATACTGATTCTTAGAATCGAATATATATTTGTAAGACCATAATATTCCGTACTGTTTATTAAATTCAACACTGTAGTTGAGTGGTCGAAAAATATCTCAGTTTCAGTTCATACAATGCGATACATAGGTATACAAACGATATTTACACACGAATTGTTGCACTTCCTAGTAAATACTCAAATCGTCTAACAGAATATAACACAAGACTAATAAGGATAATAAGGATGGAGGTACCTATACTTGTTTAATATCCAATAACGTTTAGCGCCATCTTACACACAGTCACAGCAATTAATGATAGCCTAAAGTGATCACTCGTGCTTGAAAACCGTTTATTTATATGTAATTTCTGAGATCGCCTAACCAGGATTAATTTTCTGGTGGATTATATGTCGTTCTCAGAACGTTTTGCTCGAAAGGTGTTTTGCAGTTAATGAGTAAAATCTATGTAAAGGAACGTTTAACTAAAACACGACTGAAACTACTGTGAAATGTATTTTTTATAACCAGGCACGATATTGGAGGTCCATGAAAATGCATATGCTCAAAATACCTGCTAAGAAAAAAAATTGTGTCACCGAGTCGGGATAGAAATATATTACATATTTAATTCACAGTTTGGACTTTGCAATTGAAGCCAAGAACTGACGACCTGTGTAATTTTTAGACGATTATAAGACATTATGGCAATCGTCGTAATTGTACATCCATAGTACAATTTTAACGAAGTAAATAAAATATTAAAGTACGGACATGAACATGAACCTCCGTAAGTTAAATTTTAAAAGGGTGGGGATAAAAACATATCACAAATTTAAGCTAAATATAAAAATATCATGTTATTTAAACATATAAATATAAAATACAGCATGTTATTATTTATATAATTAATATTTATATTGGTATATTATAGTTCGTAAAAATAAACTTCAATAAGTACAGGAAAAAATAGAAAATAATAAAATTAAATGTATTATTTGGCATCGGTAAATAAGAGCTGAACATTTTTCGTTTTATGATGTCTATAGTTATAAGCTAATAATACCGTGATAATGTTTACTAAATTATAAGTTAATATTATTTTTCTAGGGGTGGAGTGGGTGGACCCGTCTTTCCCCTTAATGGACACCCATACTTATCCTGTCGTATAGAGTAAAGAAGATTGTCGATAAACGATATATTATAAATATACTAATATTGTTCTTCATAAAATTATATTAAGCATACCTATGTGATGCAGCGTGTTTTAATGTCAACTGTGAAAAAAAAATCCTTATAAACATTTTACAATAATAATTACTATCATTATTTGCGTCATAAAACGTTAACAAGTTCGTTTAATCCCACCGGAGCGTATACTATATACCTACTAGATACGCACGTCACAATTAACTGTCCGTACGGCCGTTTTAATTTTTAGTTTTCATCCATTCGATCATTTTTTTTTTTCTAGAATTTTACTATTTTTAAATTCCACGTTTACATAAAAATAATTTGATATTATTATCTGCCTGTTGTATACCTACCCACGCGTTTGAACGAAAAAACATCGTTAAAAAACAGCAGTGCTATATAGGTTGGACATTTCATGTAGTAGGTATGATACTGTAAATGTGTATTTTTAATACTGTTTTTATAGGTAGGAAAAATGTGCAAATTTAAAATTATATAAAGTATAAAAAAAAAATACAAAGAAAAAATATTTTCATTATTTTTGTACGCACACGTATACTTACTATATATTATGTACTATGATACCAATTGATTTTATTTTATTCAAAATACAAAATTAAATGATTAATCGATACACTCAAAGTTATTTCACTGGTGTTTTGTCAAATTATTGTGCTCACTTCGACAAGAAAATATTTTTATGACAGACAATAAAATATGTTTGTATTTTTGTTTTTGAAATTTTCAACAATTAAGGAAAATAATAATACAAAATGTAAAATGTATATACAAAGAAAATGAAGACACTTTTTTTGTTTAATTTAATATTTGTTTAGAGATAGTCAAGTTAATATAATAATTGTGTCTGTGTTAAACTAGTGGAGAACAATATCACCTGCAAATGAGACACGCGATTTACAAAAATAAAAATGCCATTAGAAACTATAAGCATCTTAAAGATCTAAACAACTATGAATATAATTCAGTTTTAGTAAATGTTCAATCTATATAAAACTAAAAAAAAAAAAAAGTTTGATACAAAGTCTTAAAGATATTATCTGTCATCGGTTTAATTTATTGATCATAAAATAATCAAAATACCGTAATAATATAAGTATTTTTTAAATTTAATTTTATGTTTTTGCTTTATATCGCAGCCGGATTAGGTAACCATATACATTACTACAGGTTATGTTTCATATCTGCACACGAAAACTTCCGTAATTATATTTTACGCGTTCGTGTTCTACACGTACCAATTAATGTCAGATTGAGTTTGAAAATAATTTTCGTTTTCCATTTGTAAAAACATAATATTATGCCATTCTTGTGCCGTTTTCATGTTATGGGTAGGTGTAGGCTATTATATTATGTAGGTCTATTATAATAATTCTCGACCACTGAAAAGACTGTATGCTATAATATTCACTGCAAGAAAGTATTCGGTATACCATTATTATGTACGTTCAAATTGCATTCGATCAAACGCGACGATAGCCGTTAGTAATGCAAGTTAAAAAAAAAAAAAAAAAATCAAAAAATGTTTAGGTTGTGCTAAAAAAAATTAACAATAGTCATGACACGACTGCAACTGTATACGACTATTTAAAACTAGGTTGACATTTTAATGTAGTTTACCTACCTGTGTATAATGTGTTTGTATAATTTAGAATTTAATGGTATTTTTTCCGCACGCGTGCGATATGCACATTTTGCATTATGGACTTTTTCAACTTTACGGCCGAAGAGGCGCATGAAAAAATAATTAATTTAAAAATGCATAACAGTTTCAGCTAAAGTATTGTAGCGTTCTGTAGTAGGTACATTTCAACTGTCGGGGAAGCAATGTCATTACTCATTGCGACGCTTTTATATACTGCTTTATATGCGTTATAAGCACAGCGCAGAATTTTTCATTAATAATTTAATATAGAATAAAATAAAAACAATCACGTCACGTTATAAACGGCGTGGACGAAATATATTATAATTGAGTCCGAAAGGTATTCGATTCTCAATAACGTAAAACGTATATTATTATGGATGCTGTTAAAAGCTCCTTGCATGTACCTACCTATGTAACGATTAATTAACCGATTTCGTTATGATATCCAAGTTAAAACTATCGGTAAAACAGCCATTACAAAAAGTTGCATAGCGAACTCAAATTAAATATACCTATCTCCTCATCTCATCTCAACTCTCAGGACACTTCCGGAAAATCTGTCAACGCGTCACAAACGGTGCTGAAACGGTTACCTATACATAAGTAATTATTTCATATTATTACTGTGTAAGACTTAAATCTAAATAAATTGTAACAATGATACTCCTTAAATACAATATAATATCACAGTTTGTCTTATCGTTTTACTCAAATCGACTTACAAAATAACAGATTGTATACGTTTGATGTATGCTTTTCATAAAAATAAAGTTAGTATAGTGGTCGGTCGCGGGTCGTCGAAATACGATACAATCAGATCGGGGAAACCCCCGCCAACTAATCGGTAAATCAAATATATCTGAAAATAATAATTTATATTTATTATATTTTTACTAAAAACCGAACAATGACATCATTATGGTAATTGCCAATATTATGACTAAGTTTCGATTACTTAAGGATAAGAATTTTCTTTTAAAACCTCGAAGATAACCGATACACCCCCATAATTTTCTTTTCGTATCACTTTAAACGAAAGTATTAATACCTGAATTTACCATTACGGTCCATTGGGATTCTCCCATTCACACCTATATTATTAAGGTACCGGATAAAAAATATTCTCGAACCATGAATTTTTGATTATGTAATTGAAGTTTTTTTTTACTTTTATTATTTGTTTTTCAATAACATCATTGCAGCGACAAACTTTTCTGCTGACATTTATGATTAATTATTATTCATATTATAATATATTAATATACTAAACGGGTCACTTGAACGTCTCGTGTTTGCAGAAATCAAACGATAAACATTTTGCAACTTTTTTAAGTCTTATAAAGGAAAGTTTGTTGGTTACTCATTATCGTCGTGCGAAATATTCCCACATGCTGGGTATAGATACGCTACATAATATATTTTACAGTGTACACTATGGCTGATATACGAAACGAAGAAAATGCAAACTTTTTGTCAACTAAAATGTATTTCCAATGGAAAACAACTAATAACACACGTGCAAGTAGCGCAAAATCGTCGTTTATATAATATCATATTATTATAATGACACTCCAGACAAACTTTTAACGGTTAAAATACTTTGAAATCGAATAATAAAAACATACGCATGTATACAATAAATTACTCTATAATAATGTACCTAAGTCCTAAATGCAAATTACAGGTTATGCGCATATCTCAGTTACATAAAATGTACAAGACAATAAGAAAATATTCTAAATATCGATAAAAATAAGTAAATAAAAATACGCATTTAAATAAATTTAGTTTAAAGTCGAAAATAAGATGATTCACGTGTTTCGTTCATAACAATATTAAGTAAAAGGCGAAACATAACTTTAAATTATATGATGATAATTTATAATGCAATTAAATAACACGCTGAAAATAACAAATTCGACTGGCATTGTGCAACTAATAATTGAACTATTAATATAGCAAAATTATATAACAGAGTTATCACTAATTTTCCATGTATATCGATTGAAATTGTTAATATAATATTATAAAGGTACAGAATAAAGACTAATAATATAATATATAAATAACAAACTGTGCTAACCTGCCATATTTGAGTCAATATTTAAGTATTTTGTATCTATTAATTGTAAGTTAAACCCAAAAATGTTTTTAATTACAAGATATACAAGTTATTAATGTAATTCGGTAAATATATTATAGTCCCCCATGAATATAAAAAATGTCCAGTCCTCATAATAATCTTATTAGGTGTTACCTATAATATTAATATTAATTAGTTATGTGTAACTCGTTACATTGTATTTTTATTTTACATACCTAACTAATATAATATAATATATAACACTAGTTTTGGTTACTGACGTATAACCGAGACCAGGTCAATAGTTCCCTACTTTTTTATACCTTAATATTTTATCATGTTTTCCGGGAAACCATCAGAGCCATAAAATGTATTATTAAAATTATTTGATGATTTAAATACGACACGGCGATATTGGCGAGTTTCACATCTAACAGTGTATTATAATAATACATGCCCTTTCGACACAATTATAATATAAATACAATATAATAACCTTGAGTTCTTCCTCACTAGAAATTTAAATCCTTGAAATTAACACAATAGGTAAATAAGTACATATTATGTTAGAAATATTGATTAGAATCAATTTTTATTTTTATTTTTGTTGTTTCTTTAGAAACTATAGTTTCTATTTTAATATATTAAATTCATTATGAATACCGAAAAATTAATTATTTTATAGTGATTCAATAATTTCGAATTTTGGGTTTAAATCGGTAAAAAATAAGTTTAAAAAATAAATAAATAAATAAAATAAGTCGTTGTTATACCAAAAATAATAATAAAATAAATAAATATAATAAGTTAGGTTGTTATACCAACTGTATAAAAACCACGAGATGGCACATTATTGTATCTTATTCACCATAATAAAAAAAATTGATATAACTTTGAAACTTAAGGGTTAGAAATTATAAGCTTACGTGCACATCTCACCTACCTGTTAATATTATGCTGCTCGCATAATCATAAAAGAGTCCCACGGGCAACGCCAAGCGGAATGACTATAATATAACCTGACTAACTCACTGACTGATAAACGTAGAGCCTGGATAATGATAGATTGAAGTTTGCAATTTTAAGAATTCGCACCATAAATTTAGTGTGAATTCATTTTACAAAATTTGAATTTTAAAGTGGTGCTTGTACACGTTTTTTGAGATTCAAAATGGTCAATGAAAATGTCTAAGTTTTGAACACCATTAAACTGAATATTAAATAACATATTAAACAAAGTTTGAATCATAATATTATAGAATTGGCATTTTTTAACGGGCAACGAAGTGCACGGGGTCATCTAGTTTACTATAATATGACATAATATTATGTTTTATACTCGATGCGAATATTGGTTATTATCGTATAGTTTAACATTTTCATAATTTTATGAAAATCGGAAATTATTGATTTAACATTTGATTTAAATTTTATCGTTTGAAAAAAAAAATAGTTTGTGGCTACTTCTTAAACAGGTAGGTATTATGTTAAATCTAAGTATTTAAAAACGCAGCCATTAAGACGCGTATACTATTAACAATATTATGAGAGTAAACATTTATATTCATTTATTATTAAAATATAAAAATCGTGATGAGCGTGTACTCCCCGGTAAATCGCTCTGTATTGTGTATACAGACACCGGATCACTGGAGTAAATCGTGACACGTGTAACTTGTGCTCGCGTGTATGTATTTATATATACATACATTTAAACACAAATAAAATACAAGACAGTAAACAGTGTAATGCGCAAGTGGATTTCCATTATAAAGTTTTAGATAGAGTTAGAACATATAGGTGCTCGAGTAGTATGCGATACGCGTGTGGTGCTGGCTAGCTTAAAATAGTAATGTTGGCCTTTGTTGCGGTCGTTCGGTTTGTTAGTGATCCTACCAGAATAAACAGTCGCATTTACGAATAAAGTTGAAAATCGTACAAAACCTTTAATGTATATATATATATATATAATATATATATATATATATAATATTATATATAGCTCTTGCATCACACGTAAAATACTTCGCTTTTGTTTACGGAAAAACGTTTACTAATTGTATTACATTATACGCTTTAGTATTCACGAAGGCGCGCGTGCTGTTTTTTTTTCTCGGACACGCGTTATTGGAGTGAGTTTTTTTTTTTAAACGCTCTGACTTAATAATATAAGACTTTACTTGCAAAAATATATTGAAAATTAATTTGCCGGTCACATTTTTATGGGCCTTCGCGTTCCTGAACGTTAGTTTTGTAGTCGTAGTCAGAATTATAGGCATATAGAACCTGATAGTCCAGTTGTTTTATTTATTTCCACATATTTATATCTTTATAGACATAAAATATATAATGACATAACAATTTGAATAATAATATACAATACAGTTATCAATTTCTTTGTATAGCAGAGACAGTGGCATACGCAGAATTCGTTTATGGGGGGGAGAGGTTACCATTTATGTATATGTATAGCATTTTATTAATGTAATATTTCATAAAAGAATTATATCTACATGTTTCACTTCTGGGGGGTTAAACCCCTAAACCACCTCCCGTCGGTACGCCGCTAATCAAAGATATTGACGATCGTAAGAACTCGTGTATAGATTTTATTTGTCGTGTATAGTATAAGTACGTACCTATCATCGACCGTGATCGTCCCCACTTTTTCTTCACCGAAGAGTTTTGTTTGATCACGTAAGTTTAATAACTCAGTAACTTCTTGTTCAAATTTAAATTTAGATGCACAAAAAAATCAACTGTTCAACAATTTAATAAGAAATCATATAAGTTGTCATTTAAACCAAAAAAAGTTCCCCGCTGAAATCTCTACTCATATTACTTAAATGGTTTACGGCTTTACGCTTAAAAAAATATACTTGAAAAAAATTTAAACATTCCGAAAAAATATATTATCAAAAGATAAAAGGAGGTGAATACTTATGCCTAGTAAATAAGTTAGTACACTAATAGTTATGATAATAAACCACCGAACGCTATTTCAAAAACTCTGCAACTATAACAGGATGGTTTGACCATTTTTGATTAAGTCCATGATAACATGGACAAATTTTAAAACATGGTAATGTAGGAAGTAAAAATGTCGGTTTTGAATCGAATAAATCATATTAATTTATGTGAGTAATTTGCTTATCTTTATACTTTATGATGTTAAATTATAGTATTATTATAATATGTAGTTTTATTGCATTTAAGATTTAAATTGAGTTTATTCGAAATAAAATGCGCAGAATTCTACCTTCAAGTCTATTTTATTTAACTGCATTTTTTTTTATCAACATCTCCAAAATGAATAAAATTATTGAACACATAAATAATTCTACACGAGCTGCTATGTGTGTTGGATTTTCGTATACAGTAGAAATCTGAAGTTCAATGTTTGTGTTTAGTATTGACCGACAGCTTCCATATTTTTTAATTCGATATTTTATACAAATAAAAATATACATACCTTTTATTGTAATCATTATTTTACTTTAAACCTTTTGAGTTTAGAGGATTTTTCCCATTTATCAGATTTATGCTTTGTTTACGCTAATGAATCAATGTAAAATGATTTAGACATGAAAAAAATAACCATTTCAATCACTAGTGTTATTCGCACAGTGATGTACTCTATCATTGTCACTCTGGGTTGTGGCCTTAGGGTTGAGCGGAGAATTCACTACTATTTTTTTCATTTTACTTATCACCATGATACAATTTATCGAGATTGAATAATAATAATAATAATAGCAATAATACAAAAAGGTTAGGTGGAAATATCGCGCAATACAAAGAGCACCGCCTAAGAAAACATTAAAAAAAAAAAAAAAATGCCCAAGTCTCACGATGAAAGCCGAACAAGTCATGGCCAGGGGAGGAGCTGACGGGGATGGCAGAAAATAAGAAAGAATGGGTGTGTATATAGTGCGGTACAGCAAACGGTCTTATGTAGGTACATATATATATATGTGTGTGTACGACGGTATCAGCTGGAGGATAAATTCACCAGAGACATTTGTCAAAGACGCTAAACAAAGATTTATGTAACACCAGCAGACAATGGGTCTACACGACCGTTAGTGTGTGTATGTGGAGTTAGGCAAAAATAATAATTTAACCTGTTGGCCTATTGCGAATAAGACCTATGGCGAGGCTTTCGATAGTCACAGACTTATATGTATATCGGTCGCCGCATATATTATTATCGTATACATCAACGGTATAGGTACTGCGTGCGAGCAGTGATATCCGTTTTCCCGCTCCCGGTCTACGACAATCGATTCGTTCATCTACATAATATATTATTGCACGCGGGGTAGGTATTGCCTTTTGGGTCCAACGTTCACGAACGACTCCATTCCAGAACCGAATTTATATGTGTATATATATGGAAATGTCTTTCGTTTCGCTATCTCGCAATTTTCATTTCAGTACCCACGGCGACCTCGTACACGATATTTATCCGACGCTCGTCTTGTCGGTACCAACAACCGAGTCTTGGGTATATACCTATAATGTGGTACGGACTTTTGATAGGTGGTTAATAAAATTATGATCGGATAACTCGACAAAACATTTGATGATCGCATGCAAACCGGTGGATATCGTTACCACGCCAATACGGCGATATCTGTATATAACAGCCAGTAGTCAAAAAAACAAATTTTAAAGAGCGGAAAAGTTTCAATTTTAAAATTGAAGAGGAAAGCTTGGCTGCATTCGTCTAACTAATAAATAACATGGCAAATTTTATATGGTCTGATTGGTATAAGCTAATATAATATTCAGTTAAGTAAATGTGTTTATATATATATGAGTTAAAAACTGCAACAGAATACAATTTAAAATTATTGAGAGCGGAGTATAAACTTGGAAAGTCGTAACCTACCAAGTAACATTATGATGATTGCAAAAGCGTCTAGGAAAATTTAATAATTAGAGCAGTGTTGGATACGACGAGTAAAGAAAGACTTATATTTTTCATAAACTTACCAAGCACTCCAATCATGAAAACTCTAAGAAATTAAATTCAAGGTGTTTTAACTTGGCAAGTTTTTTTGTATTGCATTCGTACACTAGGGAAATACTTTGCATACGATAGAAGTTATATTACGGAAAATCATATTCTGAAACAATCTAAACTTCTATCATAACAAGCTATATTTGGTATACATGTTTAATGAAACTAATAATTGAAAAAAAATAATTTTTAACTACTTCGATACTGCGAGATATACCTATCATAATATATTTATCGTGTCATTTTTAGTCCGATTCGTGCTATGAGCGATGCATAACAAATCGATAATACTCAAGATTGTAAATACCATTAGGGTATGTTATATTGTTATTGGTGGAAGTAGGGGTAAAGATTTAGTTATGCTTTTTCTGGCACGAAGGTCAGTCCATGCCTATATGGCAATAGTATACGAGTCGTGTACCTGCACATGTTTTATTTTACGTAAAATGAAAACTGCTATAATAAAAAACTTAATACTGAACGAAAAAAAGTCGTTTTATTGGAGAAACCAAAATGCATACGTCAATAATTGTATTACGTATCAGAAAATCATAAATTAGTTACACCGGAAAATGAGGGAAAATATTATACTATAGTTATGGATCTACACCTATATTGTTATTATTTTATCTTGTATTTTTTTTTTTTTTTTATAAATAAATAAAATTTATTTATAATATTTATAATATCCTTATTATGACTCAACGAAAAAATGTTAGCAGTAGATTATCACGGAAGTATAGTTCATGAAAAACACTTAGGTACATCAAACAGAATATTATTTGGATCTTGTTAGTTCCACATTCAATAATCACCACATGCTCTATTATAAGTCATGCTTAAATGTTTTACATGATAATATAACATAATATCGTATTAGCTATAGATAATTAATAATTTTTTAACGGAGAATATAATTTAGTAAAATGGTTTTTCTCATTGAAATTAATTACACACACACACATACACACACGCACATTTCAAGAAAGAAAAACTTAGAATAATAATATTAAATACTTATTATGTCTACTAGTCTTCTACTATACAGTATTTAAATCGCGCGAAATTCAAAGACAATAAATAGGTACAACTTACAAATTATAAAATTTATCATTTAATATGAAAAATAAAATTATCAATTATAGGTATAAAACATTTAAATGAATTAGGGAAGTATTTTAAATATTAAACTATAATTTCCTAAATCATTTTAAAAGGATTTCGCACCTAAATAACGTAGTACGATGTATGACAATTAAATAACCAGACTGGTGCTAAAACGCATTTTATTGATTATTAATTATATTAGAAATTTAATCACCGTCAATATATACTCTCCTTGAGCAATGTGGGATATCTGCTTCTGTTAGCTAGTTGAGGAGAACCTCTATTTGTTTTGCTTTCATCGCTTCCACACTATGGAAGAGAGCACTAGCACAAAGACTTGATCAGACGAATAATATAGCAAGAATGATTGACGTATAACCGTCAATAGGCATAGAAATATTCAAGCTCGCTCTAGTGCGCTCACTGTTTATCATTAACAACATCAGTCTGATTATTTAATTGACACACCACGTATAATTATAGGTACGTATACGCGTAGAGACCTAATTAAATTAAGAATCTTGGTTTGTAAATAATATATAATTAATTGTTAGTAATAAATATTAACAAGTATTAAAAGTTACAAAATATAATGTCAAACTAAACAATATTATTAAAACATACTGAATATTTTTAAACCACATTATAATAATTAATAACAATAATATTCTATAATTATAACAATGCTATAAAACAAATAATATCTAGCTCTGTATTAACCAAATCAATAATCGTAATTTTGTACTGGTACCTAACTATAAACGAAATGAATGAGACAACGGAGATATAAGGTATCAAAGCTTAGCCACTATTGGGTTTAGAAGTCTAAGAAAAAAACTATAGTAATAATTATTATTTACATATACATGAAACAATCAAGTAATAATAAATATGAATATTGTAATTAATTTGAAATATAAAAGTATAATAAAAAATATCTACATAAAGTAAATAAGTATAATATTTTCATGTTCATTTTTGCATAAGTCAAAAACACCAGATTTTGAGTATCGATACTTTATTATTATTAAGTGACATTAATCTCGTTGATGTGAATACCAATAATTATATATCAAAATAAAATTATTTTATTTTTATTCATTCATGTATTAACTTCTCAACATGGTTAACTTAAGGATAGTAAATTATCGCGAACAAATTATGCATGGTTGTAAACAAGTTTTGAACTCGGCATGAGATTCTTTTTTTATGTAGGTAGGTATATAAAAAGTTTGAGTTATTTCAAGATAAAAGCATGCGCAACCCGACTACTTAATGAATAATTATTGGACCAGCGGGCACAGTGGCAAAAGAGACATTTATTATACTTTGATGACGGTCTAAAATCAATTTTTTCCCTTTATAATATGTTAAATCACTAAAGAAAATATCGAATAATCTATACACAAAAGTAACATAAAACAGAACCGTTTAAACTCTTTTAGATGGTTGGAATACAGTGAAACAACTATTTATACATAATAAAGTTATCAAAAAATTGATAATATATTTTTAAATATCGCTGTAAAATAATAATAAAACACACAGAGTAAACTTATGCGATAGTATAAATTGCGATTTCGGTTTGTACGGTTTTATAGTTAAAAAATATCGAAAGGCAAAGAAAAATTTTTCAAATTCAACGATAATCTCTATGATTACTAATATTATAAAAGTAATTTTCGTGTTAAGTTATATTTCTTTTTTAGTCGTAAAGATTGTTTTTTTTTTAAGTTGCTTATAAACTATAATATAGTCATTGCGAAAATAGTTAAAAACTGAGTCTTATATTAACTAATAATATAGTATTATACGGAGCATGACTATAGAAGAAAATATTACGAACAAAATAAAGTGTACGAAAATTCATCATGTAAACATAACGAACAAAACCAACTCAAAACATTAAACACTGTATGAATAAAAAATTATTTTATTCATAAAACGAAATGTATAAAAATTATTTGAGCGTAAACAAATTAAAAAAAAAAAAAAAATTATTTAATGAATTGAGATTCTATAACTGTGACAAAAATAAAAAAATAAGAGAAAAAATAATATGTACCAAATGATAGCGTAATAAAACAATCTCCGAAGACGTCCCACAAAAATAAAAAACACTATTTACAAAAATAATAACCCTAAACCTTATAATACGTATATTGAACGATTTTTTTTCAATTCATTGCAATGCCATTTTACAGATCACCCAAATTTTAAGATTTAAAACGCTATAACATACCTAAGTCTTTGAAGCTATTAATTTAATATTATTTTAAATTTATGTCATTTTTTACCAACCCACCATTTAAAAAAATAAGAACCGGATATTTTAATTTTCACGAATTCAGACTAAATTATTTAAACTTATAAAAAAGTATGATATTTTAATTCTTTAAAGCTATTTAGATTTATTCTTTCCTACTAAACTTTAAAAGTTTTTCAAATTTCTTAAATTTTGAGCATTTACTTTGGTGTTTTTTTTTTTTTAAGAAAATGAAACATTTATGAAAAAAATATTTACATTATTTACTTACTATTGTTATAATATGAAATAATGGTTTATAAAATATATCGTTTTAAAATTTGAAAATAATATGTTTGACTAGAATGGTGATCTACACAAAATAAAAAACCGATTGAACAATAATATTATAACAAAAATAAAATATGCGTTTATATTTTATAATAATAATTATTAAGTGCCAATAGGTACAACTTTCGCAGTCCGCTTTACAGGTTTCAAGGTTTGTTTGAATTCAATATGTTATGCTCAGTCAACTAATGTTCTTACGTCGTCGGAGGATTGTTAATAACAACGCAATTAGCTTCGGTAATTTATTATTCCCGGCTGTAATTGATAATATAATATATATTATATAGTACCTATATAACGTATACAAGCACTATTATATATACGAGTTCTTGTATACAATTTTCGAAGTATTTGAAACGTATAATGCATGGGCCGTACAAGACAGTATATTAGTTATATTAAAGTATTGCATATTATTAAACTTCGTCCGCGTTGACCTCATACTTATCCGAGTGGCTAAGTATTGAAAATGTTTGACCAACCGCATTATTTGAATAAGAAATAGAGTATTGTTTATTTTTGTGGGTTCCATTCAATCCGTTTCGGAAAATATTATACTTCTATTTTGATAATATTCAATATATAATATTGTGTGGCGTATTGCACCATACATAATTTTTTTTTTTTTTTGAAAATACTACAAATCAGACTTTTCTAATCGTATCCGTAGAACATTATTATATTTACGACTGTCGGCTGATCAAAGGCATTTTTTTTTTTTTTACCAGAAAAACGAACGACAGAACGTAATTTTTTAGACGGCATTGCCAAATTATTGTTGCTATAATTAGTTATAGTTATACACTTATAACCGAAACCATTATACGTATGTGTAGGAGTATGCGGATTGTACAACTGACCATTGCCTGTCTATAGAATTGTCGCCCACGTTGTATGGAATCTATCTACCTCAAATTTGTGATTCTAAAATATTATTGGTTATGGTAGTAGAGATTTTGAATTTAACGGAAAAAATTAACTTAAGTCTATTTTTATTTGTTTTGTTTTGTTTAAATTAATTATAATTTACCATATTATACTTTTTGTTAAACACTATTAGATATAATAAACTTAAATGTACAATAAGTCTGGTGATCTTAATTTTTTTATTAGAGTTGTCTACTTATTCATTTTATTTAATACCTACAATAAATAATGTAAATCGAGTATTTTAAGTATTAACTATTTCTATTCTATCAATATTTATAAATGTTTTTCAAACAACTTCTATGAATAACTTTTTCTAAGTTTCTGAAATTAATTATTGATTGTACTTAATGCGTGTGATAAATTATAAATTACAATTTAAGTCTCAACGAAAAAAAATTTTTTTTTTAAATCAAAACTGAAATTCACTGACGGTTTTTGTACCCAAATATAGTGTATATATTTTATAGCTAGCGTGAAGAGGTAAAAGATGGGTAAAAGACGGGTAAAAGTGATCAACATTTGTGGACCCCAAGCTTAAATACTGTAGTTGAATATCGATTATTACTTATCATACATACGATAGAACATTGGCCGGATTTCGCAATTTTTCAAACTCATTTATTTAGGCACGGGAAATTAATAATACCTGAAACAAAAAAATAAAAATACAAAATAAGTAATTAATTATTGTAATAATTTATTACTATATTTTTATACTTCAGTATGTATTGTTATTTTACTGTAGTTGATACAGTAAGAATATCCATAATATTTAGACAATGACCTATGATATATAGGTACAATATAATTTGTTACTAGGAATTCGCATTTTTCATTAATCAAAACATGAATAAATCAATGTTCATTTTTAGGAGTGGGCTATGATTATCTTCACCTCCCTCTCCCTAGATATTGTTTATTCCATTTAATATAATAAAAATATTTAAAAAAAAAAATTATCAAACCACACCAATTTATTATCAATAGTATCAATAATAAGAATAAAGAGGATTTAAAATTAAAAACTCTTGTTAATAATTATTGACTCTGTCGATGTTAATATTATAAGCTTTTACAGTTGGTAAAGTTAATCGACATCCATACACATGATACAGATACCAAAAACGACACTATGGTATAATACTAGGTTCATAATATATTAATATATTATTATTAATTATTGTGTCTGTAATATCACCAATATCGGTACATATTGTGTCATTGCAGCGGTGTACCCAGATACCGCATATAATGTGGTAACAATATTAGGCACTGTCACTTTGTTTAAACTATTATAATATACTCTAATTGCTTTCACAGAGATTGGCTAAAATGTAATTTAGTAATTTTACATTTAGCAAAACCTATTTTGTATTTTCAGCACCGGTGTAAATACACTCAATACAGTGTATTGATCAATTCTCAGACTTAAAGTTGAGTAACTTACATTGGGCACATAATTTAGAATATTATCGGTGTTTTGATTTCAAAGTGAGTTATAAACATTTTATAATAGTAATATTCAACACGGTTACGTTGTAGTGTAGAGAGCAAATTTTGATGTATTTACTTATATTTATTGAATTTATGCAGCTCAACTGATGCGAATAATGTGTGAATGACTTATTATGCTTTATAGAATTAACAGCGTATTTTAGACAATTAAGAATATTTAGTCTTCATTTTAATATTGTGCTGGAGTAATTATTTTGTCGAGAGAAAAAAATGATTTTAATCAAAAAATGAAAAACCATCGAATCGTTCAATATCTAATTTGTTTGTTATTAAATTATACATTTTATAATTGTTTTTTTTTTTTTTTTTTAATTAATTTTGCTTGTTTTATTTTATTAAACGTACGTATGTATCAATTAAATTATACTAAATTTAAATAATTTATCCCCCCAAAAAAATGGTGTGTAATAATTATTTTCAAGTTTAAGTATATTAATATTATAAATTTGTAATGTTGAATCATCTAAACGTATTGATACTGTAGTCAGTATTATCCTTTTGTTTCCTAATGTAACTCTAATACAGATTTTTAAATTGAAGTAAAAAAAAAAAAACAATTTCTAGCATATTTACCGGTTTAATGATTATATAAAGAAAAAATTCTAAGGTTTTTTTTTTAGATCATATTATATTAACCTAAAAACCTTATTTTTGAATTCCGAATATCAAAAAAAAAAGTCCCTACACAAAGTACTCTGCACAATTAACTAACTCACGTTCAAGTTTGATAATAATATGACGTGATATTCACTCAAACACAAGATAATTAGGTCTGCGTCGAACGCAAATTTACCGGATGGCGTTTGGGTCGGGCTTGAGAAAACAAACGCTGCGCTTGCTTTTCGTCTTAAAGACGAAATCAAATACTGCAGGATGCAACTACAATAACAACAACAACAATCTCTTGTACAAGAGATAGGTACTAGCTGTAATGCCCGTATTACGTTATAATACTGTGTTGATTTATACCGCTCGCGATGTTATTATTTATATTCATTTCCACGACGAGATCACTCGCGACAGTAGACGATAATAATATTATATTATAATACGACGACCCGCGAGTTCCGGACCATAGGTTTTGTCCGATTTCCGCTGCCGCGCTACGGATATATGCGCAATTATTGTTATTATTAGCAGACGGAGGCGTTTTCTATATTATATAGGCGATAATAAAAAAAATATATCGTCAACAATGCCGCACGCGGACGACGTGTCGACGATTCCAAAAGTGAAAACGTACACTGTTTAACGTCACGGATTTTACGCGCCGGCGGCCATTATATATAGGTAATATAATAATATCATCGTTAGGTATACTTGTTGAATCGGGTACGACACAGTACAATCAACCGCTCGTCTATATAGTGCTATAATAATAATGGTTCAATCGAATTTTTACCGCGGACGCAACGCGACGAGTTATTTTTCCTCGCGATTTTGTAAATTTTCAACAAAAGTTTTATCGTATTCCCTATACATATTATATTTTACTTTTTTTTTTTATCTGTGGTTTTCTAAAAAAAAAAAATAGTCAACTGACCCGTTGTTGTATTTTCGTCTTGAGTGCTCATTGTCTGATACATAATAATAATTAATGTTGTATAATAATTATATTTGGCCGCTCACCAATATAATCCATGTTGTCGCGTCACTTTATAGAAAAACTTTATTAATAGGAACCGACGGGGAACACAATATCAATATTTATTATAAATCACCTGTAACAAAACATTCGTTGTGGCCTATTTACTTCTATCATTCGTAAAAAAAAAAAATTAAAAACATAGTAACGCTGTTACTAGACTTTCTGATTGTGATCTATGAAGTTTGCTTTTATTAAGACTTTGAACTTTGAAGAAAAGCCGATTGTTTTTATAATAATATCATTATGGTTTGTCCAGTATCGATTAATAACTGCAGGTAAATTAATAATTATTGATATCATCGAATCGCCAAATTTATGCACGTTTATTTATTTTTTCAAAGTAATTATTTCTCACCTAATCAGTAGATACATCTTATTATTTATTATCAGTTAAATTTTCAGTTAAAATGAATTTACACTCATTGGAACTCGGCAACAATAGTTTCGTTGTTAGATCAATATCGTCTCGACTCTCGTGTTTTTTTATCATTGGTGACCCTTCCCCACTCCTTCCTACAAATAAATTAAAAAATAAATATTAATCCACACGATTGGTCAACGAGTATTGATTTGAACTGTCATAAATTTGAAGCTGTTTGTTTCGTTTTCGTTTACGTTTTTATAAAAATATATTGTTATAAAATAGCGTTTCGCAACCTTTTTGACCATATAATATACGGACCGCACAAAACATTTTCGATAGGTTTTTTCTCCACAGATTTTAGAGTTTAGAATAAATAAAAACAACGACTTATCGAATATGTATTCTTAAAAAAAAATTATTCGTGCTTCACGATTTATTAGCTAATTAATTTTAAATTTGAAAACATTGGCGTTGTGGTCCGCCTGTATCAAAAGAACGTATACGTACGGACCACCGGTTGGAAAACACTCAAAAACGCCGTCTTTTACTAAAATACTATAACTATACGACTATATTACAATATTAAAACATAATGCGCTATATTATTATTATTATTTTTATTATTATCGTCATCGTCGTTGTCGTTCCGGTTCCGTCCTGCAACACGTGCCCGTGCACTGCGACGACATATCACGTATTCACGCCCTGTTGACCGTCGTGCATAATCACAATCGTTCGTCATGACGTTTGACCGCCATCACGTGCGCGGGGAGATCCGTCTGACGGATTTATTTTCGTAGACCGTCAGACAATAACGTCGTATAGGTATACGATACAGCGCGATACTTTAAAAATATTACCCATTTATTATACACGCGCACGCACTATTTAATATCGTCTCTTACGTCGTTATAAAACTATAGGTAGATACGCCGTGCGTACCCACTCGATTTTCCGACGGTCATGTATCCGCACAGTCTGTCGTTTTCTGCGGCGCGCGGTATACACCGTCTATAAATAAAATCGGTTAAACGAACGTCCTCTAGCCCGCGTGAAAATTCAAATAAATCGTCTACACGTGCGAATCCCCTCGTACAGGGCTACGGGTCCGGTGGCGTACGGCCAATAAGGTGGACACGTGAACTATATAGGACTGAATCTTTGCCGATGTAAAGCGATTTTCCGCAATACGATTATCGGCTACGGGTCTGTAGTAGATAATACGTATTTATTACCAATAACCGAAGACGAGTGGTAGCGAGTGGCTGTGCGTTAAAAAGCGCAGTGGCTTTTCGCTAACGCATTCGCCTTTTTTCATAATATTTCATTGTGCCGAGTTTTATTGATACATAGCAATAATAATATTATAACACCATTGCGTATAATCGTGGTAGTCATCTATCATGCAAACTTACAAACTTTTGTATAGTGTTATGTGAATTTAATAACCACAGTAAGGTAAAACTGTTTGGGATTTTTTTTTTTTTTTGTTTTAATAAAGCGATACCGTTAAATTAACACCATGCTGACGTTACCCGCACTATTAACTGCAGATTTAACGAACGTTAAACTGTCAGAAAAACTCTATGCTCTCCCTTTCAGATTTGACTTTTTCGAGATTTTCTTAACCTTTGTTTTTGACGCGCGAGTCTTATATACACATTCAAACTACTCCAAATAACAATATTATACACTAGTTAATGACTACAGCACAATGTATATTATTCTTTAAGATGTATTCAAAAAACTTATCTCAACGTTTCAAATAAGCCAACATTTCGGTCATGGAGATTTGTTTAAAATGAATTCGTTTAAAAAAATGTTTTTGAATCAAATTCTGCACCCACGTTACGTTTATAAGTACAATATGACATCTTAATAAGAAATAAAACACTTTTAAACTATAAATTTTTCTGTACAACAAATTTCGAAATAATTATAAACTATTGTGAACACTTGCTCGATTTGAGTTTATAGCGCGTGTTTATAAGTCAATCTCGTTGTTTTCGTCTTATTCACTGTTTATTAAATCCGTCTTGTACAGTATAATAATATGTTACAGGCGTTCTTTACTATGTTTTAATCCTCATCGCGGCAGAAAACTTCTTTCAAAAGTCAAGGCACTAATTGGAATAGTTGAAGCGACCAACTTTGTATATATATCATATTACTATAATGTCTTAATATTTAAAATAAAAAATCCCTCTCGAAGACATTTTACTGTCGTCGCTGTATTATAATATTGAAAAGTCAAATTGTTCTTATTTGGAGAGCATTTGGAACTTTTGTGCGGGTGGAATAGCTTCGAGTGGACACTAAATCACGGGCAGTACCCTCATCTTGAGTGAAAGATACCAAATTTCGAATAAAAATCATTAAAAGTATGTGACACACAAACACACACACACACACATAAATAATTCTTTGTGAAAACCTTGTAAAAGAATACCTCTCATGATACAGTCGCATTCTGTTGAGAAATTTATTTATTTATACAAGCAATTTTTCTTGTGTCATAATGTTTTTATTTTTGTTATATCGTTAATGTAAAACAAAAAAATCTTCGAAAGAACATTAAAACGCTACATCACAACGGCACAATACAAATATAAATATAAACATAAATACTAATATAATATGATAAATTAATTTGAATTAGTATTTAAATAAAACTTAAAATAGTTAAAATTTAAAATTTTTCTTCGATTTTTTTGGATGCTTGCACCTATTATAACTGGCAGATTTAACGTGGTGGCAAGAGAATGAAAATTTGGTAATAATATGATTTATTAACGAGTGTCAAATCAACTAAATTTCTGGTAGGTGTGTGGCTAATTTTGCAGCGGCGATGACGTGATAGACTGCACGAATCACGAATCATGTTAACAATAAATATAAATGATAACAGTATTATAGAACCGTATCGATAAAGGGACCAACTACCGAAAATAAAATATGGTTTACGGTTTTAAGTCAGCTACATAATAATATTATAGCAGATCATTATATTCGTGACTTAAAGTCAAAGTCGTCATATCTGAGCTGATTCACCGCGGTACAATCCCGTTTTGATTTGGTTTCCGCATAAGAGCTCGAATAGACGTGCTCACAGCAACTTTTTACTCTCTCGTACTATCATACGCTGGGTTTTCGCACACGCTTATAATATATAATATAGACATGTTTCGACGTGATCTCCGACAGGATTAACGGACATGTATGCGAGCAGGGAAATATCCAGACCACCGCCCATCTCCCCCAGCTATTGTGTCTCCGCAAGAAGTTTTTCGTCTACCAGACGTACATATTTTGAACATTCAAAAGTTCAATCTACTAACTTCCGCGTAACAAAGTTCTATAAATATTAAACACGCGTGTCTATATTTTTGAGACCTACGGGGAAAACGAGATGCTTCAGACAGGCGCCCAAGTTATACAAACACCGAAAAAATCGTAAACATTATTTGTACCTGTTTATGAAAGCATTCGTGGTTAATGATTATATTATTTATCACTTAAGTAGCAATATAATACTTAATTGTTGTGCAGTGCGCTTACTGTAAAATTAACAGACGACGAGCTTAAAATGCATATTATTCACTCGTCAATATGATATTATTGAGTGCTCGTAACACGCGAGATGATATCCAAAAAGTAAAACAGAAACATTATTGGATATTATATTATTATAAACTATAACAAAATATAAAGCGAATTTTATCCCGACGAAAAACGTTATGCAATAAAATATTAAATAATAATAAATAGTTATTAAAAAACCTTCCTATGATGTTGCGCAGAAAAAAACTTTAGTCATTTGTTTTCAAAATCTTTGAAGTTAAATTTTTTTCATGCGCAAAACGACGTGTTATCCGTCAATACTATGAGTACAAGGCCCTGATGGACGTTTCCGACCGACCGCCAATCTCGCCGATGTCTGTCGCATCACCTGCAGTATTCGCTTATATTCTACGTCGTTTTATTGCGAACACACGCATATAATATTATAACCTCTCAACCACCACCACCGCCACCGCCGATCGATCAAATGTTATGCGTGCTCAGCACAGGCAACGCAAAAACCGTACAATGTTATTATTATGTTTAACCGATTCCTTAAGCGGCATTTACGACTCGAATATATATTTTTTCACTAAATTCACGTCACGATTATACATTTTAAGTGCATAAAATATATAAATGCAATTTATTATTTTATGATGAAAGCCAACAGTATTGCCGCGCTTGCTAACCGGTTACGTGACAACGTCTACGAATTAAAACATTTTATTTCAGTTTTTCATCTCGACGCAGGGTAATACGATTTATTACAGTGGTGTACGCGGTGCGTAATATTATTATCATTTTATTGCGGATACCTACTACAATGGTAATAATATAATATATAATGTGAGCTAAAAATATATATATATATATTAAAATATTCCTTAAACGTTTGATTCTTCGCTTCGCGAATGAAATTATTTTAAGAATTACGATTGTCTCCTATGTAGTACAATATTTACGTACGTTTAACAATATCAATATAATCTACAACGGAGAGCCTTCAAAATTTTCCGAGCGCTGTCATAGCAGAAAGAATTTTTTGGATATAAAATATAAGGCGCGATATCCACCTAATCCTCAAATATACGGCACGGTAGTTAGATCAATATAATATTTACACAGTACACACACAAGCATATTATGTATAAATATTACGCACGTTCGTTTACAGTAATATGTGTGTGATGAGCTTATATATATATAACGGAAGCGCAAGTAAAAGGATAAAGTATAAATAAATATAAAAAAAAGGAAGAGAGCGACAGTGATAGAGCGAGTGAGAGAGAAGTCGTGCACCGGGGACCCGAATACTGGCAGACGCGACGTGACAAACGCGTTTACATCCGAGTAGGGTTGTTTGCAGGACACGAATTCGATTTCGATTCGACGGACGTAAATAAAAAAAAAAATATATATATATATAAAAAAAAACGAATAAGAATAAAAGGGAAGACGACTTCGTACGCGATTTTCCGCATTTCCACCGCCTGGAGTATTATAGTCCTTCGGTGAGCTGCAAAGGATTACACCGCGAGGACCTTATATATACACGTATAATATATACGTATATATACACTCGATGGGCGCGCAAGCAACGACAAGACGAATGATGGTCGCGCACGACCTTTGACTTATCCGTTGTCCGGATTTCCGGTTAGCTGGCGAAAATTAATATCCCTCATCTGCCGTAAAAGCCTATAGTTTTTTTTTTTTTTTGTTTATGCCCAAACAAACGTACAATAACAGCTTGTTATGATGGTAATGTATACGCTCGGCCGAATTTCGTAAAATTCGTGTCAAAAGGATTATATATTATGATATTTGGTTTTGGAATATTTTAAAGAAAATCTTAACATTCATCCCTATAAGGTTTGAAAACGTAATACAAGGTTCCATATAAGTTTAGCTTACTATTACACTTCTGGTTCCGACCAAAAGCGTATTACGGGAAGAGAAGAATAACACGACTATGTGCCCCCAACACAATCTAAGAGCATTGCGCACGTCCAGACCGTACAAATATAGAAGACAATAAATTTATGAGAACAATAAACATTTTTGTTGTTGTCGAAACGTAGTGGCGTACACGACAACGGCGTTTTCAACTGTTTTTGCCGGTCGCGCGATTTTAAGTAATAAATCGACAAAAAAAAAAAAAAAAAAAAAGGAAAACATATATTTTGGGTCCGTCCTACATAGTCCCTTAGCAAACAAGTCGTATACGTATATAAAATGTACGCGGCGGTGTGTACAGAGTACATACACACTAATGTCGTCGTGTGTTCGAGTTTCATAGTAGAAGACGTCTTATCTTAACGGAGCCGCATATACCTCTATAATGTAGCCGTATAAGTATTGTATATTGTTTGGACAGATGTTTTTTTTTTGCCGGTCCGCGTCTTCATCGTCGCCGTTTCGAGTGATTTCCCTAAGCTTCTCACCGACCCGCACACGCCTCGCACATGTTTTCTGGCACAATACGGCGCCACTCGCGAATTTCTAGTATGTGGGTGTGACTGGCGATTTACCCCATACACACTCGTGGGTTAAGAAGTACGCGGGCGGCGCGAGTGCTTGGATTCGGGCGGGATCGCGACAACGCTCTCTTCAAGTATCAGACGTCCGTGTGAATAAAAATAATAGATGGGTACCTGCGTCGAGTGGGTGCCTATATATATATAATAGTTATACTTCGTATATAACACGCACGACGAGAATTATATAAGGTTATCCTGCCCACTACAACACTTCAAGACCATCACGATCAAACAGTTTTGCGGGTTTAAACGTGTTTTGTAAAGATTACGGATCCGGAGAACGCGAAACTATTATATGATGCCACCATATTATATACTTTGGATTTAGGGTTGCAACGGGTGTAGTTTTGGCCTTTTTTAGGTGATTTCGGTTAGGTCTGCCGCGAGCCGCCGAGGTCAATGAGAAGTGCAATACACTTCACCGTATAACGATAAGAATATGCATACTAATATTGTTACTGTTGCTTTAATGAAATACTACAAGTAAAATAATAGAATGATGATTGTATTGGTATAGGGAATCATTTGTATTTTTCTTCGTTGTTTTTCTTTCACCGCAAAAGTTTTCAGCGTTATGTCTGAATTTATTCAAGATGCAATCCCGCAGCAAAAGTCTTTCGAGAGTTTTCCAAACTAAATTACATTTTTTACATATTTTATTCTATGTATTATTCTTATATGAATATAATCTTACTCCGAGACCAGACTTGTCAACCTCGGCTATCTCTCAAATGAGTTTTAAGCGAGCACGGAAAGAAAAACCTTTATTTTTCTGCTACTTCCTATTGCGACAGATATTATAGATATATAGGAGCTACATTAAGGTTAATGAGGACATTATATACGTATATTGTTTAGATACTGACACAAAGTATAAACTTGAAGATTTTTAGTAATATAGTTCGATGTACGTACTACGCATAATATAGCTGAACTGCTGAATAGATGTATTTTCGAATATTTGGGTTTTTTTTTAATCATATTAATATTATATAAGTACATATAATATATACTATTACATTGTCCGTTCGACTATATAATACAAAATAAACATTATAATATAATATTATTATCTAACGTCCTAACGATCGATATTATTATAATAATACCTATATACAGTATACAGATTTTTTATACTCAAATAACGCGATTATTAAAAAAACGTATTAAAAATACGTAATTTTCGTGTAACGATTTTTTTGTTAATGAACGCTGACGTGTAACGTTTTAATTTAATTAAAAAATTTAAATACTACATCAAATTAAATTTAACAATTTAAACCGAGAAAACGACTCTTGCCCGTTGCCTCATCGACCTATAATACCTATATTATATTATTATGTTATTATATACAAGTATTACACCCGGGCCATACAAAAGAATATACGGGACACGGTGCGTGTTGAGTAGATATTCAATGTACGCACTATACAATAGTGATACACTCGACCAAAGTCAACACAATATGTGTCTACCTAAGTAATGTAATGTACGATTTATGCGAGTCGGCGATACCACCCTTTTACTAATTTCCGCGAAGCGTATTGATATTATAATATTAATAATAATATTGCGGGCGTGTTTTATTGCGAGCTCGTATTTGCTTCAACGATCTCTCTGTATACGATATTATTATTATTATGTCTGTAATCTACTTTAACGTCAAGCTTTTGCGCTATATTTTTCCGTAGACAAATAGAAGTCCGGCACCTAATTTACTATAGTATATAATAATATATTCGCATTGCGATGCAATCCGTAGATGCAGCGTCGATGTGCATTGTTTGAAACGAGCTGCAGCTCATACGTGTGCCGGTGAAAATCCGTATTCTGAGCTATATATTGTTATTGTTGGTACTGTACGTGTACGATGATGATGCATAATATAAATTATAATAATATCTAATAGCATTTGCGGTAGGTGACATTATAATAATATTCAGTTGACGCGAATTGCGATTTGTGATGTAATATATCGGTACACGCACGACTCTGCAGGAAAAGGTGGTGCATTAAGATAACTATATGTGCGTATAGTTAAAACGTTATTTTTGAAAACGTTTTAAGCTTAAGGAGCTGGTTAGTTGTCTAATAAAATCGATAACATAACTATTGTTATATGTATAAAGGAACTATTCATCAATTGGCTTTTTCTAATCGATTTAAAAAATAATACGTTATTTACACTAAATACACTCATTATAACTGTAGTTAAGACTAATTAATTCTTATCGTGGTTGTTTTTTATATCATTATGTATGAATGTATGATAGACAATCAATTTAAATATTCCACAATTTAATGAGTGATTTAGTTGACACAGGTGTTCGTTTAGGTACCTCTAACCAGTGGTGTAGCTGCACGTGTAGTGCAATATATAATAAATATTATATGATGCATTAAATATTTAATTATTAATAAAAAAAACAATGTAAGTTGCACTCTCAAAATATGTGATGTAATCAGATGAATAAAAAGTGAACTTTATAACTTTTAAATTGAACTTGTATAGAGCTTAAGTATGAGAATTTAATAATACGCATTTTGTTTCAAAACACAATCGTTTAAACACGTGATCGATATTTTGACTGCGCACGTCGAGTTCAACGCAGAACTTTGTAGGTGAACACACCATATTTTAGTAATCGTTTCACCATACAATTTAAAAACAATTAAATACTTAAAAAACGAAACATGATTGACTTCTGACTAATTAATGCTCGCCTTCGGCACACTTTATGATATATACCTCCATGGCTCTGTAATCTACATGCATTATAATGTGTCATGTCGAAAAACGCACAAACGTTATATAGGTATTTTGTACACATTCCACAATATCCGATAATACTGAATAGTAAATATGAATAATATTAGTAACAATAAAAATTATTATAATTGTTTTACATTTACATTACGGTCGGGGTGTTATTACATTAAAATATTATTAATGTGTTCACGTCATCGGGGTCGCCGTCCGGTCGCGGAGGACTTTTAATCTCCGCGTCAAAATATACAACAAAAATTAACGTCGGACTATAAATTTCAAGCGCAATCATCTCCGACGACAATAATGTCCACAAATTTCGTATAATTTACAATACTCGTCGCGATGATGACGATGATATTATTATTATTCGCTGAGAGTTATATGCATACATTATTGTCTCGACGCGGAAATGGTACGAAATACGGTCGATCGCTAACGGTTGTTTTTCCCTTCGCCGCAGCCGCTGACATCGTCTTCGAAAATCATATGAAACAATAAAAACACGATTATATACAGAGTGGTTCACCGTTAATGATCATCTCATTTTTCGCCGGCCGATTATACAGTTATTCAAAATTTGATTTTTTTAATTTTTAAATAATATACTAAAAGACTTTATTTTCAAATTGTTGAGCATTTTTTTTATTTCTAAGTATCCTGTTCAATGGAGATATCTATTAACTACATTTTTTTTTTCGAATAATAATCCCATTTTTATCCTGTAAATTAGAGGATGATTTTTCTAAAAATTAAGACGTACCTGTTAAAATCAAAATTTAAACTGATAATTGTTGAGTTATTTAATTTTGTATGGGAATTAAGAACAATATATTCATGATTATGGACTTGGAAATTATCAATGATATGAAAATATTAATATTTTATATCAATCTTTCAAAATGTATAATCCGTAAAAATAGTTCAAAGTTTAGTAATACTATGCTACGTACTATGCAGATTTAATATAACACCAATACTTATTGTCTATCTGTACCTATATTTTATACTTTCGTAAAAATATTTTAAAAACTATTATCCTTACTATAAATACTTCAATAACTGAGAAACTATTCACGTTCAAATTTTGAAGAAAGTGCATTGCAATTTTCAAAAATATTATCCACTAAATTATTTACGATAAAAAAGAAGGTGGTTCTCATTTGAAAAATAGAAGTTTTTATGGACACAGTATATACTCTTTAAGTACAAAATATTTCTAGAATTTAATATTATTGCTTTTTAGTATATTTAAAATAGATGTCTGATACGAAAAAATCACTCAGAGTGATGCTGATTAAAAGGATAAACTGAGCGATGTATCAATTATATATAATTCATTTTGTAATTTTTATCTTAAAATCGATTGTAAAAAAAACATACTCTATAATATTTGCTCCACTGTAAGCGAAAAAACATTGAACCATCTCCACATACTTAATTTTGTTTTAAATTGACGAATGATTAAAAAAAAATGTATCAGCGTCGCTTATATATTATATTATATACTAAAATAATCATTGATTGTTTTTATATTATAGGCCTTTGAAAATCCCGATTAAAAAATAATAATAACTTTGGAATAATCAGTGATCTTGAGCGAAATTAACGAAGCAAAATCGACGATGACAAAAAAAAAGTCGTATCCGGCCTAAACAGAACAAAATATAACATAATATTATGTTGAACGGAACTAATGGAAGTATAAGCATGTATGATGAACCACTCTGTACAGCACTTTAAGGTTTTATCATACAAAACTCGGTGGAAAGTTATTTTGTTCTCGACAAGCGATTTCACACGGCCGCCGTACGCTTAATGCATATGATATAACGGTTATAATATTATCGCTGCGGCCCTTTATGATAATGTACGACGCGCTCACAGTGAGAGCCATCGCCGGCCCTGCACATTCGTTTACATATTATTATTACTATCATTGTATAAATCATTTTAATAACAACCGATTTGTCGTACGTAACAGGCGCCGGCGGCGGCGGTCAGAACGGATTTGTATAATGTATACAGATTAATGTTTGGCAGAGCGGTTGACGCGATTTACGACGCCCTTTTGTTTTACTTTTCCTCGGGCGAGACGCGCTAACAGCTTACAGGTATTTAGTGAAAAAAAAATAATAACACCTTATTGAAAAATATCATCCAATAGATATTAAAGGTAGTAAAAACAATCTTAAAAATGCATTTTAAATTCCAAACTGCAGTTTAATATGTAAATATTCACCCAAAGTTGACATCCAATATCTATATAATTGGTTGTAGGTCTATAATATTGAGTGTGTCGTGAAAATGATTTTTAAGTTATATTAATTGAATATTTATCATAACTAAAAATTAAACGCTTTTTCTAAGAAACTGGTTTACGTAGCTGAGTATACTTAATAATAACGTGCTATAAACGTACTTATTTACAGTAAGTCGCCTACTATAATGTTCTAGTATCTGTTTAGAAATCATGGGCACTATAGTAACTAAATTGTTTTTACTTTAGATATTTGTAATCTAATTGACACGTTTTAAAATCTCATCCCTTTATCGATGCAATTTAAATCTACTCGCGACTTTAAACTCGTGTATATGCGTATACAAATCGATGAAAAATAAATTACATTTTCCGAACATTTCATTTAGGAGTATTATTTGAGACTAATCCGTCACGAAGTCTACGCATCCGTCTACAATAAAATTAGGCATCGCAAAAGGCATCATTATTACGGGAGTTTGACGATAAAATTGTAGGTCATGTGAGCACGATTACAACGTTCAATTTGATTGAACTATAGCCTATAATTGTTCTAATTGGGTATATATAAGTGTTCCACAGCACAAATCAACGTGATTACTAAATGATTAAATGAGTTTGTATCGATATAATATAGCTTTTAATTTCGATAATATTTACAGTTAATCATATCATATTAAATGTCTATATTGTACCATCGTTTAGCTTAAAGATTTCAACTGTAGGTAGGTGTTACGGCTAATTTTGTTCGTATATTTATTAAGTTCGTGATGGAAGTGAAAAACATAATATTTAACAACAAAATGTGGAAAAATGTTTGATTAATGATGGATACGACGATATCGATTAATTAGAATTTTCAGATTAATAATTTTTATTAACAATAGATTAATCGGAACACAAAAAATAAAAAAAATAATTGATTATAATAAATACACACGCAGTTTCATTGAGTAAAAATATAATATATATATATTATATAGATTTATTATTTTTTCTTTCTGAACACAAACCTCGCCTTGCGCGAATCAATAAAAATATCTTCGCTTATAAATGGACCATGAAACCAAACTAAAATTGCCTATGGTAATAATTCTAAGGTTAAAAAGTCAACTTTGCTAAAACGGACTAAAAAAATAAGCTCAAACCAAGCACACGGTAAAGAAAGAGATAATAGTATCACCACTGCACATACTCGTATAGTACCTACTTATTATGCATCACAATAATATTATATTGTAACATCTCTTTCACACGCTGCAGCCTATGCCGTAGTTTTCCACTGTTGATCGGTCGATTTTCTATGTTGAAAAACCGGTATGATAACGTCATTATAATATTATGTAGCGGTGTATTTAGTATTTTGTCGTGTCACAAAATATGCAATTTGCGACGCACGAAAATACTGCAAACTCTCAATACATAATAATAATAATAGCAACATGGCGATTATTATGACAATAATAATTAACATCATTATAAACATTAATTTATATGAATCGTATATTGAAAGACGATTCGCCGAGATCGCGATACGCGTCGCGATGAAAACATACGTAAATCAAATCGATCGTTACAGTCGTATACGGTCGTTGATATTATTTTTTATTTTTAATATTATACAGATGAGATAATAATATAAATGTTATAAATCGCTAAATTAAACGTCGCGTAAAAAAAAAAAATTGACTTTTATGACCAATTCCCGGACGGGGCGTGTGTTATCGTTTGCAACGAAAGCCTGTTTAATATATTATTATTATATATTATACATTAAACCGTATATACCTGTACATACCTATGTGTACAAGTCGTAGTGTATACGATTTATATATATTTTATATAGTTACTTTCTATATATAGCAATAACAGTCACGGTTATCGCCGATTTTCGATCGGTACATTTTTTTATTTTTATTCTTATAATAATACACACACACACACACACACACACACACACACACACACACACACACACACACACACACACACACACATAGGTACACAAGAGACGTAAAATAATATATTTTATTTTTTAGACTCGCGCATACCCCCGGCACGTCATAATAAAATAGTCGGAACACGGAACGCTGCAAAAAAAAAGCATCGTCGGCCGCGTGCGCAGCATTTATATATATCAACAATAATAATTTACTACTGCTGTTGCTGCTGTTGCACTGTTGTGCGCGGCAGCCATCGTCTCACCTGCATCGCGCAAATAATTTACTGTGTACGATATAACTATAATAGTTAGTAGTAGTTGAATTTGCAAAGATACCAGCTTAAAAAAAAAAAATTATTTTATGATAATGAATTTGATATAATATTTCGCGTGGAATTTTTTGTAAAATCGAAAATTCCTCTTTGTTTTAAAACGGTTCAATGAAGTTATGAATAAAAAAACACGAATTTACATAACGTATTTTACGCTTATCTCGATACAGATGATCGTTCATCCGGTTATAAGTTTTCGATTGTGTCTATATATTTTTCGTTAGGCTCGATAATGATGAAATTAGGTAACGCGTTTAGGCACTCGTACGATATAAGCTATACCGCACATTCGTTTATCTTACAGTCTACAGAATAATAGTCATATACCAATTAGTATATTATTTTATGTGGCTTAATTGTCGGTTGACAATAGACACAATAATAACATTATAGTATAGGTCATTGAAAATAATTAACAAATAATGTTAAGCAACAAAATTATAAACAATACATTACAAAAGGTCGATTATTTTTTATTTGGGTTTTAAAATACGTTACGGCTTATGGTTTTATGAGGACATGAGGTTATATAATACATATTTGGTTGTGTTTGAATTGTTTAATAAAGATGTATAAGGCAACTTCAACATTGTTTGTTTGTTTATGGTTTGTATTTGTTTTCATAAATTTAACATACTCTTAAAATTAATGTTCTCTCTCAATTTATGTGCAGTATTGCATGCGCTAATATCTCTTACGCCAATACGTTACATTTACAATTGTTAATTGTTTTTTTTTTGTGTGTTTTTTATTGTAAACCTGTTTAAGTCGGACGAGTATATACCTGTATAATACACCGTGCACAATGTCGTATACCACACATAATATAATACATCGCTATAACGTGTTTAATGTTTACCTATGCACGCGCGGCACTCGCAGCACTCAATTATAATAATAGTAAAGTTAAGACGTCATAATATTATGATCGTGAAATGTAAGTATTGCAGTTTATTATATCATATTATTATTACTTATGGTACAATAATTCATTGACTTTTTTCTGTATAAAAATTAAATTATATCCTGAAAAGTTATTTTCATTATTATTATTATTATTATTATTTTTAAGTAAATCGCTGTCACGAAAATAATACGATATAATATTTATAACATAGATACCGTGATAAACTGTATTAAATCATATTATTTCGAGAATATTTTTTAAAAAAAATCAACAATTTACATTAAGTATATTAAATATTTTTTATGAGTTTTTAACATTTTCAGTTATAAGAAATAATATAATTTTAAATTTTATTGACCTTTTTTTTCCTTTCTATACTTTCTGGTCCACTAAATTTTAAAGTTCTAAAAATTGGCCCTCTAGTAACTTTCAGTAACTTTGGCCCATCTCTAGTATAATCTAGTATAATAAATATGATAATATTTTATTTATTGCTAAGGATAGCATTTCGATGACTATTGTATATATTTTTTCTTTATATTCTATGCACAATGCTCACCAAGTTTTATATTTGCTTTAACGAACCACGTCTCAAAATTGAATTCCCTTTATTTAATTTTAAATATAAAAAATATACATGAACATTTCAAAAAATATTATTTTGTGTTCATATTTTTAAATTTAAAAATATTGGTGCATATTTGATTTATTTCATAAAATTATGAACATTAAAATTAAATTCAAAATTATTAAAAACTATATTTTACCCATAATTTAATACGTTCAAAATCCCAAAATCCCACTTAAAGTTAATTTAATATTTCTATATACGTTTTTTTAAAGCTTCAAAGGTATTTTTTTCTTGTATTTTAATTTATTGACATTCTGTTACTATTTAAGAATCTGGTAATGTATATTATTATTTTATTTTGTTGGAAAAAAAACGTTGTTTACGAGCACAATATTATTATTTTAATGTGTGCTATTGGTAATCATGGCATTTATTCTCAACCATACATAATAGCCACTGTTAGTGTTTTAAAATCGGCCATTTAAATGAACGCTGCCAATATATTATTAGGTAAAAAAAATTTTTTCTTGAATAATAACACAATTAAATTCAACGATTTTAAAAAGGTCTTTTTTTACTAGAAGTAAATACATAACATTATACATATTTATTGTTTTTATTGTATCAAATCATCAAATACAGTGAACTGTCTATTTAATAGACGCTGTTGTCGATAACTTGACATAAGTAAATAATATTATGCCATTAATGACGGCCAATAAGCAATGACAAAATTATCGAAATGTAAGGAAAACATAATAAATTCATCTAGGACATTAAATTATAGCTTAATGGTTGTTCAAAAAATTAATTTAATTTTAAAAGTTCAAAGCTGAAACAGAGAAAAATTTCTAATTAAAACATATCAATAAATATTATTACTAATAAATATTGTAGCGTTTGACACAATTAATTAAAAAATAATAAAAAATACAGTTAGTTTAATTTAGCATCAAAATAAATTTTAAAAATATACATATATATATATAACGAAAAAAATCTGAATAATGACTTAATAATAATAGTATAGCAGTGTTCATTATTATAGTCTATTGACACTTAAAATTAATGTAAAAACATTCTTACCGCTATTTAAACATAAATTTTAACGGGTGCCGATGTATATCGGCAGATGCAACTACAGTATCGGTATTAGAGAAGTAGAACTAGATGGCTGAGTATCTTTGATCCGGTAAAATTCAGGACGGCTAATTTTTTAATTCAATCGGTGTACCAATAAATACCTATTCAATATAATATATGTCTATTAATTGAATAGAAAAAAAATTGTTAGTTAAAAAATATCATTAGCATGCTCAGCCGTGCGTTGACCTAATCTAAACCTAAACCTAAGGTATTTATAGGACGTGATAATTAATAGAAAAAACGAAACGAATTTTAAAACGGCCGCGGCTACATAATATACATAATATAGGTATTGTACGGAAACATTGATTGTGTAATTTATCTACATAATTTACACATTTTTAGTTCCCTTATATTTCTCATATGTACATGCATTTCATTTACCTGCAGTTAGTGTGACAATTTTTTTTTTTTTTAACCATGATATAATACTATATTATATTATTATATTACACGTGATTTATGCATGCACAAACCAACAATTATATATTATTTTCGACGCGTTATCGCTCACCGAAAAATAATTCTTCACGCGTCTATTTTTCTCCGCATATCTTATCATAATTATCCTAATTATTGGTCATTGTCTATTTTGTACACACATAATATAACAGTATAATAATAATATAACAGGTGACAATCGTAACCGTATAACCAAAATTGTATAAACTGTAGTTATGCAATTTGTGAGCCAGCCACCGCAGTAATGTGTTGTTGTTATGTTCAACGACCTACTTAAAATGTTATTTTAATTTACTGCCAAACAATTTATCCCGTGTAGGTACCGCTGTGATATTATTGAAAATGATTTCATGACAAACTGCAAGTCAGTTTAGTAATTATCATGTTGTTGGGACTCTATAGCGTGTTATAAAAATATATGCTTAATGAAATATAGGCCAAATGGTTAATATATATTTATATAAAAAAAAAATTTTATATATTATTATAATTAACCAAATCGGCCTACAAGTGAATTATCTTATAAACTGAAACATGCCATTTTTTTATTATCATTATGCATGAAACTTTGGGCTTGGAACTTTTATAGTACGTTCTTTCGATTCCGGTTTTGGGTTAGATTATCAAAATTCAATTTTTAAAACTACAGGAAAAAAATATTTCGATTTTAGTTACAGTGAATACCCGTATTTAATGGTACTAAATTGTTTTATAAGTACAGTGATTGAAATGTAATCCGCTAGAAGTAAAAAATAAAGAACTCGAGTTTTTAAATATGATTGATTTAGGACTTAGGTATACATATTTATACAACGCGTGTATAACTATAAGTGGTCTTAAACCGTGACTTATAATCATTAAATCGGATAAGATAAGAGGAAAAGTGCATTAATAAATCGTATACGACGGTACATTCGAAGCAGAATTATTGTTTTTTCGAGAAGTGTGCTCGATATTTTACGAAATGACGTAGTAATCGGTAGGTAGTTGAATTCAATATAATATGAATTCGATTTGAGTTTTAATGATGTTAAAATTAACATATTTCCATTGGATAATAATACATATAAATATGCCGTACCATCTGTCAACATAATAACATGTACAATCAATTATTTGCGTCAGACGAATAAAAAAAACCTAAGAAACCCAGACGATTTTAGGAAATTTTAAATCTTATTAATACAATGGATTTTTTAAACTTTGAATACGGTACAAATATATATATTATTTTATTTTATTTCAAATATACTGTATATACTGTATTTTAATTATATAATAAAAACAATACTAATGTGATATAATATCTACACAATAGTGTGTGGTAAAGTCAAGCAGTAATAATATTGTTGTATAAACAAGTTAAAGCAAAGAGATAAAATATGAAAATGCGATAAAAAAAAATGACATATAAAAGTAATATAATTATAATTATAATGAAGAATCCTCGTTTGCTAAACGTGCGAAACGAGATTAATAGGAGCGTTGGATTAATCGTTCAAGGATGAAAACGGAAAAGGAAATAGTGACGTGGATCTAATGCACCGGGGTGGAACCGGGGAATTAATTCGAAACAGCAATGAGAGTGAAGTCAATTAAACCGTATACAAGTCGTTTGGAGAAAAACTCGATATCGGTAGTTCTTTTTCAAGGTTAAATAATTGTAAGGAATGCAATCGTTTTATAAAACGATGTAATCGAGTGTCAAGGGACGTTGAGATAACAGAAAATGCATTGAATTATAGATGATGGAGATTAACAAAATCAAATTTCCGCATACCTGTTGTTATCCCTATTGAATACTGGTACATTATTACTATTCGCAGAAATAATTACGAATTCGTCGTGTTATAGTGTCGATTCTGTTGAGAGCCGATGAGAAGACTCGGCACGAACACGCATCAACGTATAGTGTCATTGGTTTCGGTCCACAAAACACGAATCTGGAGGCAACGGTGGCATTTATACTCTATCCCGCGACAAAGGGTGATAAATCGCTTACCGTTCGTAAGCCGCGTACCGTATCGTATGTATATAACAGTGATTTTCAACCGAGATTGTCCGTGAGCATTTTATTGGGGGTTCACTTCGGAATTTTTTTCTATTCTTATACTTGTTTTTTTTTTTACTTAAAAAATTATACCGTAGTTGTAGCGAAAAATATAGTGTATTCTTGTTTAAGACCAAAATAAGCTGTCCAAACAATGTGATCTGTGATGTTGGCGGTAAAAAGGTTAGGAAACACTGATAATAATATAATTATTCTGTAAGGTTATGTACAATAACGCAATTGCAATAATAATAATAATAATAATACAATTCAAATAACGGCAGAAACGTGTGTGTATTTTATATTTCCGTTCACTTAAATGATTGTGCATGCTTATCCTATCAATCGTACAATATTCAATCTTTCTACTGGAGTTTGGTATTTGTAGCATTAGACTTTCTGTGTCGTCTGGGGATCTGTACAACTTTCGAACGAAAAGTGTCTGTACAGAATTGTGTTTTGATTTATTTTATCATTTTTTTTTTCATTACCATAACTGTAACCTATATAATTAGCCATGCAATGTTGTCAATATAAATTATAAATTATTAAATCGATAGATAAAAATAACTGTATGGGCTTTTATAGGTTTCTTAGATTTATTTTCATTTTTTTTTTCTAGGATTTGTAGTATTTTTTTATTTTTTATTTTTTTTTTTTGTATAGTTTTTTTTATTTTTATAATCTCCAAAATCTAATAATCATTTTGTATTCTAAAAATATATCTTAGTACGGTAATATAATACGAGTACAATATAAGTATTATATATATATATATACTGACGTATACACCTGCGACCAACAGGCAGTTTATTATTTTATTTCACAGTGATCCGTTGCTGAACACAATTTTGTGTCGGCGCGAGAATACGGTCGCAGACAGATTGAGACCGCCCGGTGTCCTGCTGCGTAAAATAATATAATATCATGATCCGCAGATTTGAACAATGCCGTGAAGGTATTATTTTGATAAGTCCGGAAACGTTTGTGTGTGTGTGTGTGGTTGACAGGAGGAGGGGTAGAAAAATGCTCCGAAAGTTTTATTGCAAAACATCATGTTGCTCGTTCTACGAGTATACATCGAATACAAATGATAAACTACAGTTATATCTGTACATTACATAATGTGGAGAGTAGTCGTTAGTGGGGTAGTTCAGAAAATTTTTAAATAAAAAACCGAAAAATTATACAGACGATACACGAACGAGGTTTGATAAAAACTTTTAAACATTATTCACGTTTTATCACGCGCGTACCTACCTATTAATAATAATAATAATTCGATGAATTCGAAAAAGGAAAACTTTATCCAAGTCGCATTGGATTTCGTTGTTGTAGCAAACTTTAAATCAAGTGAGAAAAATGTATTTCAAAATATTTAACAATTTATGATACATAAAGTCTATATTATATTTATAGACGTTGATTATAACTTCTAAAAAGAGGTATCTAATTCGATCTACATAAAGACTTCAACTTCCAAATCAAAATAAAATATTAACGAAATCCGACTATTTTAAATAGATGAAACTATGAAAGACTTATTTATTTGAGGTTTGTTAGTGTTCAGCATTGGTTCAGTGTATTCAATCTCTTGAATATTATTGGTACATAGTATCGATCAGTCGAAATCAATCATATACATTTAAACGTCCTTAATTATTTTTATTTTTTGAACCACTACAAGAAGGGACAGCGTTATTTTAGGATCACCTTACAACAAATAAACATAGATGTTGTTGATATCCACTGTAGTTGAGTTTTCGGCTCAAAATGAATTCGTATAACAAAGCAAATGTCAGAATGTAATATTTTGGATAAATGTAATAATATCGTAGTATTATATATGATTGAAAAACGTACTCGAAATGCTATGACATTATAATAATATATACAAATATTATGGTTTTCCCGATATATTAACAACTCTTGCTATTTATTTCGTGAACATAAAATATTTTCAATATTGTTACGATACGATTGAATAGTAACATATTTACGACACAATTTTCTTCGGAAAAACCCCGGGTGTAACCGTGTACGACTATGGTATATAAATACATATATCACACGTTTCGCTCCACTAATTTGAAAAAAAACTGCGATCGCCGTGAATGGTATTCGGATAAAGCGTCTTAGTGTACGTTTTTTAAATCCAAAATAAATTTATAATGCCGGTCTCGTTTCAGTATATATAATATGCATAAATAAATAACTCACGCCGGTGTATAAAATGTTGATTTTTATTTTTTTATTTTTTTCCATCAGTTTGTACAAATCAAGAAATATCATAAAATATAATTAATTATAAATATTGATAGTTACGGATATTTACACATAATTTTAATACCTAGGAGGTGAATAGATAGTTTAAAAAGAAAAAAGTAAGAGAATGGTTTAGCAACGCTTTGTTTTTATATATTATGCGTATGAAATAAAAACAAAAACAAAACTGTTATCCTCGGGGAATGTTGTAATTAAATTTATATGAGCTGTATTACACTACTCGCAATTTATTATTCGTAAACAATTAAAATCACGTTTTTTTTTTTTTATATAAAAATATGCTAAACGTAATACATTAGTATTTTTATGAATTAAATCCAAATCACAGCATATATAATCAGAAAAGTAATAAATAATATGCAACTACTCTAAATACGTAACGAAATAAAAAATAATAAATATTTTAAACGGGAACTGTGGACGTACCACATACATAATATATGTGTAATAACTAATACGACGTAATTAGATTAGAGAACAAAATAAAAACATAAAAAGTTACACAAATGTATAATATGTGATCGTTCGTATTTTTTCCACGTAACTTATCGTATATACCTTCATCTATGCCTATACCAAATGGAGAATAATTTACACTATAGAATTACATTTAAATAATTATTACCAACCAGCTATAAATTATGAATAGGGTTAAAATGTTTATGACCTTAAGATATCAGGAAAACTCGTAAAAATATGACCTTAAAACGAATATGACATTATCAAATAGATTAAAATATAATTTGATGTATTATTCGTTATTTATTCAAAATATGTATTATACATTCTTAACAATAACTAATAATATGATTTTTAATTGTATTTAGTTTATTTTTACTTAAAAAAGTTTTTAAAAATGTAATATACATATAAGAAATGTTAAAATATAACAATATAAAAATCATTTATAAATAAATATGGCTAAAATGCTAAAATATGCAAACAAAAATTTAATATTATATTTCGCTACAATTATTATAGTTTCCATATCACTTCAAACGGATTTAGAATTTTGTTTATAATTTATAATATTCTACATGACAAAAAAAAAAAATACACACAAGTCATGAACTTCCTAACCCTATTTATAAGTGATAAAAATATTACAAATTTAATATTAAATAACATATATTATGACAGAACTCCTCTAACCTATGTACTCCCCAAAGTCCAAGTCGATTCGTCTAAAATTATTCCGTCCTTCAACATGACGGACCATGGAAACGCGAACTATAGGTATTGAGTTAATTGTTTTTTTTCCTGTTTATTTTTGTTATGTTATAAGGTTAAATAAATGTTTGTGGAAAAAAAACTGTCATTCTTCATTTAATAGAATACCTCCTATTTTTAAGAAGTGTGTTTATTTTTGTTCAACATTACGAGTTCAGAAATCATTAAAACGAAATAACAAAAATATCAGAGTACCATTGTTTTTTCGGGTGTAGTAGTAAATTTCGAGTGTACCGCAGTCTTAGTTGAAATCAACGAAAATTTGTTAAACTTGTATTCAAACTCAAATTGGCTGATTTAAATAAAAAAAAATACATTTTATTTTATTTTCTAGAAACATTTTACTTTCAAACTTTTTTAATTAGATCCAAGTTAATATTGATTTGGTCTCATTAAAAAATAAAATATATTGTTACAATATGTTTCGAATATTATTTATCATCGTATTGGTCACTGTAATGTATGTATTATATTTGAATTTAACGATACTCAAATATAATACAAAAAAAAGGTTTTCAGTGAAGGAGTCTGTCAGTCTATACTATATTCTTAGGTTCATATAACCTGTATAATAATTATATAATACTTGACTATATTAGAATAATTTTTGTAGGACGATTTGTTGCTAAAAACATTACATTTATTATATTATTAATATTTAATTATTGTAATAACATAATATATATTATAATGTATTTGAATCATTTATTATTGTTAGGTAATAAAACTTTAAATCTTACAAATCTTACAATATTTTTAAATGACATCAAACAACTATGTAAATAATATACGTTTGGTCGAAAACTGGATTTACTTTAGAATGTCATAATGTTTTAAATAATAATATTAGAATTTAGAATTTTTATTTTTGACCTATCTTCTCTAATGTAATAACTAGATTCACTATCCTATGTAAAATACATTTAAACTGAAAATCTAAGCATTTTACTGTTAAAGACGATAACAGGCAAAAAAATAAAAATAAGTTTAAATTATCAAGATAAATATTATAATATGTAAGTCCTTATATTTTTACCTACGGCTACTACTTTTACTGGCGAGCTCGATGCTATATTATATCGGTAGAATTAATAATTTCCATTAAATTCATTACAATGATTATCTGATCTACTCGTAGTATAATAATAATTATTATTAAAACCCATTTTTCATTTAAAGAATTAATATTTTCGAAAATTGTATATGCCTATATAATAAATCTCAAGCGTGTATTTCGCACTACACATTCACACGGGTTGAAATATAAATACATAATATTGCTGTCCGAGGAAATATCGTGCGTACAAGTCGTATTTCGAGAAGAAAAAAGTGTGAAAATGAGTAATGCTGTTTTGCCGGACTCAAAAACAAAAACTAGGCACGCAACGAAATGCAAATAAGGAGGCTTGCATGATTGGTATAATATTTATTATAGTACCGATTTAATAACAATATATGCATATATGTATTATAGCGTTATTGCACACACATAATTTATTACACATACGTAACATGTAATAATAATATAATAAAACTATACAGTCAATCGATGTGGGCGACAAGTCGATTTTAGAGACAATACATTAAGGATTGGATTCACGAAAAAATTAACTTTTCAATATGTTTACATTGTATAAATTCATAGGTATAAAATATTTTTGATTAACAGATGCAAGTTGAACAAAATTAAGAGTTCAGTTTTAGTGGAAGTCATTAATAATTTAAAAAAAAAAACTTAAATATTAACTTTTTAAAAACTTAACGGTTGTGTAGTTAATTATTTCATTAAGTATACGTGACCTTTCGTTTTGGGAAATTGTTTATTATTATTAATATTAAAGACCTATTTTGGTTATATTTTAAACTAATAATTTTATCTTAGCCTTTGAATAATGTTTTTAATAATCAAAGTTCATGTCAATAAAATCAATCTCACACACCATCATGCCACAATTATTTGAATTAAATTCATAATTATATAGTTATAGGTATAAGTAATATTACTATAAATACAATAGTTAATGCATTTCCGTATTTTCTCGATATGGAAGTGCATATTTATTTGTACATCTGAACATATAATTTGCATATTTTATTTCAATATAATATTTCGTTATAATTTTCCCAACAATAATTCTATGATTTATTTTAATAATGTTTATAAATATATTATCAAAAATGTATGCTTATGATCCAAATCAATAATCAGGTCAATCAATAAAATAGGATTAAATTAAGAATCTGTATGCCAGTGGCAGATTTTTCCTACTTTAAATATGCTATACCAACAATTGCACCAAATGACAAAAAAAATTATTTTGAACTTTGAAGTACCTATACTCAAGTATACAACAATTTAACCGTAGTAGTTTTCAATTTTCAATTCAAATATCAATACGTTTTTGTAGAAGTTTATTCTTTGTATAGGTACAAATTTTATAATAACACGCACATTCTTTCAAATAATAATAAAATTATATTACATCATACTATTTTTTGTTTTATGTATATACATAGTATATACTTAAGTATATTATATACTTATAATAGCTGTATTTAAATAAGTTCATTCAAATGCATACCAATAAAAAAATTCATAACCATACAAATTTTACTTTATAAATGCAAAATATTATATGGTGATATGATATCCAAATAATATGATCGTGCTTACAAATTAATTGATAATATTATTTAATAGGTGACTTTTATTTTTTATTTTTTGCATATTTTTGCATATTTAAGCGTTTTTAAATGCATATTTTACGTTTTTTTTTTTTTTTTTTTTATAGTAAAGACAGGATCATATCTGGTATTATTATCTTTATTTATATAACGTCTCATTATATGATTATAATGTACAGCGCCGTATTCGAAGCGCGAATGTTAACGCGAACCCAGCCGTTTGGGTGCCGAGACGTGCGTATTTACCCATATTATAATTATCATATATTATGATATATATGAAACATAAAATGAAAAGTATTTGACCTTAACAAAGTATTTTATAATATATTCAATTTGATCATCGCTATAAAGGTATTACATTTTAGTCAATGTAAAAAATGTACAATAGAACTAATAATATAATAGTAAGTACTTAAATTGATTAAAATAAAATAAACGCTAAGATTTAAAATGTACGCCAAGATGAAAATAAGGAGAGAAGTGTGTTATATTTGTTGTTTTTTTTTTTTTTTGTAAGACTATAGCCATAAACAGTAGTTTTAGGCAATTGCTATTAGATTATTCACAATGAACGATTCGGATACAAAAACCTATATATGTGCGATCTGTCCACTTATTTATGCGCTATGATAACCGATTGAAAAAAGGTAGATACTTAATGATGAAATACATTTTTTGTTGAAAATAAAAAATACTTTTCCAAAATTATAGTAAAAAAAAATATTTATACTTATATAGTATATAACGTTTTCACTTTTTATCTGAGACTGAGTTAAACGAGTACGGAGTACCTATAGGTGTTTAGTCACATATCATAAATTCCAATCATATTATTGAAGGTAATTATTTTAAGTATCTTATTGCCGGTTTGTCCCATACCAACGCTATTCGAGTAAGGCCAGTTTACGTAGAAATCTCGGCTATAAACAGAATTCAACCGAGCAAAATTGCAATCGACATATTTTTGTGACATTTCTCGCAAGTGGTTTTGCAACGACAATATTACCGAGTAAACTCGTCCATAAACTGCATAATAAAATACAATATCATCACTAGAGCTGTGAACAAATAATTAAATGTATTTTTTTTTTTTTTACTCATTATAAAAGTTATTCAATTTTTCAATTTTTAATCTTAAAACTTTGAATTTTCTTATATTTGTATGTAAATTTTTTCAATTTTTTCTTTTTATATTATATTTCAAGGTTTTATAATGCATTAAATTTACAAATCTAATATTCATGAGTTAAAAAATTTTATTTTTTTTAATTATAGTTGGTTTTTAGCTTTTATTTCTAATAGGAGAATTTTAAATGTTTTCGGTTACATAGATCTTAGATAAGTTCACGCAGGAAAAATATTAAAATAAATTTAGAATAATAATAATACATAAATAGTATATATAAAAAAAAAATAAATATTTATTAGTGATGACGGATTAATGAATTAGAAACCGGAATTAAATTTTCTGTACATTCTAATATCTAGGTAATATTATTTTTAATATCGAAACAGGAATCATATTCTTAAAACATACGTAGAACATAGATCACTGAAATTGGTAAATACACTTTGTTATGTATTATATTACAGGTCGACCGTGGGTGATAATAAATCCAACTGTTAAGTTGTACCTACTTAATATTTCTAATTTTTTTTATATTTTTTTATAATATGGTATCTCGAAAAGTAGCTTCAGCGAATTATCATAGTCCGCTTGAATGATCAAACTCAGAAGAGACGAACATCATACGATATTAAATCCCCATACACTGGACATTGAAATAATTATTCAATGACTTCTTGACAAATACGAGGTACTATGCCAACGTAAGTACCTATATATTATAATAATGTTATAACTTATTAGCAACAAACTTCCTAGACGCTATACATTCAGTTAGACGGAGTTACTGCGTGCCGGGCACAGTGTTATTATTTATTAGCATATCCCTTAAACACAGTGGGTACTGTATATGATTATATACAATAGTCGAAGAAGATCAGCTGCTTGGTTCAATGCGTTATTTTACAACAGCGGTTCTCGACCTTTTTTAAGTTAAGAATAATACAATTTTTCGATATCGTTTTGTGATAATTTTTTCTTATACATATAATATATGAGTATATTCATTATCAGTTGGTGACACTAAATTATTAATTTGCAACCTCCAAGGTGGTTGCGACTCACCGGTTAAAAACAACTGTTTTCTAACACAATATACATTATGCATCAGTGAACTGCAGTGTGATTTTCTTACCAAATACAGTTGTATACTGATGACAATAGGTACAGACTTTGTGGGTCATTGTTAAAATTCTGTTCTTTAATAATAATAATAAAACAGCCAATTACACTACAATAATTATACCACTAATTATCCTTATTCTAAAATACAATTTTACTTTGATCCTAGATATTTTATATTTTAGCCTATATGAGTTGTTTAAACTGTGCGTAATCGTGGCCACTATACTCACTAGGGTCGTCACAGACGTTAATCAAATTATTTTTGGAACACCTGGAGCAAAAATTTATGACGATGTTATGATAATGAAAATTATTAACAATTACAAGTGCCGATAGCTGATGTGTATTATATTATATCATCAAACTAACCATAGCAATTGAGCATAAGGAAAAAGATTAAACATCGCCCCATAAAAATATTGGGCTATTAATTATACACATAACCATCAATTATTATACCTCTTAATGGATCCTATTTATATTATATAGATGTTCTTGAAATATATAGAATAATGCTTTTCTAACACACTCGTTACCATTTTGATGGTTTAAGATATTTTTAATGGTAAAAGTGACATTGTTTTTAATTTCAATTACCTTTATTAATTGTAGATTTCTCAAATATTATTGGTACTTTGTACTTGGTAAACGGTCACTTTGTACTGTCTATTGTTTAAAATACAGAACGCGGTCACTTAGTACGGTCTGGTAAAAAGGTACATTGCAGAACGCGGACACTTTGTACGGTCGAGTAAAAAGGTACTTTGCAGAACGCTGACACTTTGTACTATTATATACATAAAGTATATTATATAAATATAAGTTTTTTACCTACGTAGTAACTAGTAATTATGTAAAGTGTTAATTAATTAAAATAGAAAAAATAAAAATAATATTGTTATAAAATATGGTATAATAATAATAATAATAATAATCTAAATAATCAATAATATCATTCTATCATCAAACTACATGTAAAGATGTGTACAATATAAATATCAAAAATGTCAAAGAGTAGTATAATATAAAAAAACATACTGAAAAAATAGTTAAAAACTACATGTAAAAATGTGTACAATATAAATATCAAACATTTCAAAGAGTACTATAATATAAAAAAACATACTGAAATAGTTAAAAACTACATGTTAAGTATACGGAATTTAAAAATTCAATATTTGTCAATTCTTTTCTTTGATGTTTACATAAATTAAATAGTTTATTATTATTGTTAGCTGTACAAGATTTTTGTCTTTTTTGAAGTCTATATAGCCTATATATTTGAAGAAATATATATAATGATAAAATATTATCAATGTATACCCATGATTCCCCAGATAATATTACCAAATAATATTTTTAACATTTCTAATAATATTTATATTGTCATTTGACATTCATATTTAATATAGATTATAATATTTCATATTATAATGTAAAAATCATTACATATAAATACTATTTTTATATTATACTACTCTTTGACATTTTTGATATTTATATTGTACACATCTTTACATGTAGTTTGATGATAGAATGATATTATTGATTATTTAGATTATTATTATTATTATTATTATACCATATTTTATAACAATATTATTTTTATTTTTTCTATTTTAATTAATTAACACTTTACATAATTACTAGTTACTACGTAGGTAAAAAACTTATATTTATATAATATACTTTATGTATATAATAGTACAAAGTGTCCGCGTTCTGCAAAGTACCTTTTTGCCCGACCGTACAAAGTGTCCGCGTTCTGCAATGTACCTTTTTACCAGACCGTACTAAGTGACCGCGTTTCGCACTTTTAATGCCTGACCGTACAAAGTGACCTAGAATCTTTGTACTTATATTATAAAATAAATAATTGAAATTGTTCTGTACTTTAATAATATTAACTCACAATAGAATTGATTTATGCTTAATTATTAAGAAAGATACAAACGAGCTGCAGAACGAAAAGTACCATATCTCTGGTATAGTATACCTAGTATTAAATCGTTTTAAGGTTAGTTCGGGAACATAACGTAGCAATGAAGATATTGAATCACGTTCTTAACCATCTATATCTAAAAATATCAGTAGAATAAATAATATTAGAATGGAAATGCGTTCACAAGAAATATTACTGCTATACTTCGTTTCCAACCATTACTTATTCCTAGATTAAGTCGCTAATTACTGTATAGCTCCAATGATCTATCAATGCCTGCTATTCTAACACATAGAAACTGTACATCGTTAATTTAACGCCAAATTTCTATCATATACCTAAACAAATCGATTTGGAATAAAAACACTCTTTTAGTCAACCCGGATCAGTTTTAATCAAAGATAAGTTTCTCATTTTTAGAACCCTGACTTGTATACCTATACAAGATAATTCTATCACTGAGCTTCGCATAAATTTATTAAACGTCCCCACCCAATTATTCGTTCAATAAAAATGTCCATATTCGAGTTACATAAATATTAATAATCATGATAGTACAGAATATCGTAAGTATACTGAAAAAATACATTGACTTAATCTTTATTATTACATAGGGCTAGGAATCAACTCAATCTCTAGGTGCATGCTATTTTGATTAAAAATTGATTTATATTTTTAATAAATTGAGCAAGTAGACCTACCGTTAGCGTTGAACGTTATTTATAATATTATCACGTTTAAACAACAATAATTATAATAAGTATTGTTTACCGTCGTATAATATTATACGCACGCGGGCGTAGGTACATCATGATTGTTTTAATTTTAAACATTTATTACCTATATCAAAAAAGTATAAAAGCTCTAGATAGTATTTTTTATTTTATTTTATTTTTGATTTGATAAATTTAAATCATTGCAAAAGATAATTTTTGAAATTGTTTGAAATTGTTATTAGTTTTATACTTTTTTTGAACTAATATACATTTTATACATTGATATTTTGAAAAAAATCATTTTATTAAACATTTAAATACATAGGAAAACTGGGAAATCACTCTGCTGTATAGAATATATCGAGTTTTCCATTGATCATGTTACAATAGTTAATGTGTTAATTTAATATCGAATTATGTACATAAAACGGTTAGGTATCAATAGAGACGATCAGAACCAGTCATTGAATATTTCAAAAATATATTTATATTACAGTTAGTAATAATTAGTATTTTTCTTAAACCATATACTGTAAATGATCAAATGTATTTTTATGACCATAAGTTGAACTATTATTTGCCAAAAAATAATTCACGTATGTATTATAGTACAACAGTAGTTATAATAATATTATTTCTTATAATATTATACATCGAATAGGTTTGTTATAGGGAATATTTTAAGTCTTTACGATTGATATTTTTTAGATTAATACAAATAAATGAAATTATATAAAACATATTGTTATTTTAAGTATGATTGTGTAAAGTGTATTGCCTAATTTGAAAATATTATGCTTATAAAAAATGAATAAGTATAATTAATATTTACGCATAAACTAAGAATTATTATTATTATTTTTATTTTATTCCGTTTGAAATATGTTAGTTATGAGAAAATATTGAATTATCAAGCTCTTTGGCATATCATAAAATTTTTTACTATTATTTAGAGAAAAAAAACTAAAAACTATTAATAAATAGCTCAAAATATCCGGAATATTTTTAAAATCATTCTATGTCTAAAAAATAGTAATATAAAATAATATGTTTGATGAAAATATCAAGTATATACGGTTTTCAACTTTATAAAAAGTCAGTGTCACGTAAGTATTTCTGTTTTTCGTATATTTTTATTTCACTCGATGATTAAAAAAAATTACGCAACAACTATTGACTACCCCTACCTAAAATAAATTTCCACTAGATCAAAAATACTATAATTTTCTACAGTAAAAAAGTGTGGTTGAAAAATAACGTTATTGTAAATCGTTATTTTGTAATTACGAACTTCAAAAGTAGATGAATGTGAACACTTTTTCTAAGAAAATGAGTGGTTTACCTTTAAGACAATCCCTCTATATACTGTATTGAAAGCCGAAACATTATAAAATAATTTATATTATTTTCATCACGGCTTTTGTACATAAAAAAAAGTAATAATAATACATAATATAAAACGCACACTCGTAGTACATGTAGTATACCTGTACAATAACATTATTATGGTTTCCATGATAGTCTTTTCGGATCTCCGTTTCATGTTTATTCTTGTTAACGCGTAGGGTTTTTATATTATTATTTTTTTTCTTATATGGAACATCATAATATACACCCGTCGGAAACTTGTCGGAAAACGCATACGCATTATTCATAGTTTTTTACGAGATGTTCATTGAATTTACATAATAAACCGTTACCTGCCCAAAAAGAAAAAAAAATTCTAAGATGCGGCACCAAGTCAGCATTAATAACGTGTGTTGTACCAATGCGGAAAATCAAATAACCAATGCCTACTTTACCTATGTACATGACGTTTATACTACGTATGCTAAATTGAACGATCGAAAATGTCTATACCAATATAATAACAACAGATTAGGTTATAAGCGTCTAATCTAAATGCCACAATAATCATATTATATAGAAATCGTTTGCAATATAATAATATAATATATGATTTTTCTTGCAATGCTTGCAATGTCGCATCGACTCGACATTCTGATCAATTAAAAAAAAAAATGTACCTATAGAAATTTTATGATTTTACGAAACGCTACATCATAGATATTCATGTTTTATACATCGGGTAATTATCTACACGATACGGACACATTTTTAAGAAACGTTTACTGATAAATAACTTTATTAGTATTTTATACTACATTTTATTCTAACGGAATTTGTTCCGTTAATAACTATATGGCATACGCATTAACACTACGAATCAACTAATAATATAATATAAGACATTGATATGTTAATGAAAATTGATATAATTCATTAAAAAATAATTTATTAGGACAAAGATAATAAACATTGGTCGTCTATTAAAAATTCAAATATAATAAAAGAAAAAAAATTGTAGGAAAAATATATTTTTTTAAAAACCGAAATTTCCACGATATCCAACTTGACTGATACATCTCTGGCTAGATGTACACATACGTTGAGAAAATATTACATTTAAATGTAAAATTATTGTTTTTATATACATTAAGATTATACATTAATACAAACTTATACTGACACAAAAATATAGACTCAAATATTTTCAACTCCATCCAAATTGTTATTTATTAAATAATTAATGACAAACCATAATTAGTTTGATAGTCACAAATCACAATTAATAAATAACGTGTGAACTAAAATTTACAATTTATTTCTTACAGCCATTTCCAGATGTACCAACATAGGAAGGTATTATTTAAAATATGTTAGTTATCATTCTAGATTTAGGTATAAGTCGAATGTGTCTTTTTATTGATAAAATAAATTTTGAACAAGTGATAAAAACCACAGTTACGGAAAATGTATTCATAAGGAATATAAATCTATCTCTGAAATATCAATATCGTAATAATATTTTCCCTCGACCATATTACAACATCAATACTAATTGAAATAAATTAGAATTAGGAATCGAAAATTTATTCATTCGAACATTGAGGTGATATGGTGATGCGGTGCATTATATTTAAATTGCACATAAATCTATTTTATGTACCAACTATATACCTATGGCCTCTATTTTTATAAATCATAAAAGTACTTTTATAAATTTAAGATGGAAAATACAATTTTTAAATTTTTTTATCGAAGAGGTTCATTTATTGTATAGTTTTGAATTGTTCAATAAAAACCATACCTCGTAAAATAAAAAAATAAAAAACGATTATAACATTTTACGCATATGTTGCGTAATCATTCGTATGCATTGAGTAAATATACATGTAAGTTAAATAAACCATGACATCGAAAACTATCGAAAATAAAAACACATCAAAGAAATGTATAATAGTATACTATATGCGATGTTTATTTTAAACAGCCCTAAACGGTTTTCGATGTTCATTCGGAAATTTTGCCGGAGGTAATAGCAAAGTTATGGTCGGTTCCCCAAATCCGCTAAAAGTTCGAAACGTGTATAGGTATCGGCTGAAAGTCAAAGGGTTCAGCCGAATAACGAGTTTCCGTATGGCAACAACCTGCCTTGTTATATATAACATAATAAAGGTTTACTTACATGCAACAAAATATAACACCTATACTAAGCTAGTTTAAACTAATATAAAAAATTCAAACATATAGTTCGAAACAAGTGTTTAATGTTTTAAATGAGCGGAATGGTGGATCTCAATTTTTAACACGTGTCAATCCACTGATTCGATGCGTCTTAAATTGATGTAAATTCACATTTTTTGTATCAAAAACATACGACTTGGAAACATATTTTTCTTTAGGATTTGAAATTAAAAATGTATATTTTCATCTTAAAAAAAAAAAAAAAACAATAACGATAAAATAATTGTAAAAAATACAAAGGAAAAAGGTTTTAGAATGACAAAATATGAACTTTAATTAAATTAAATTTCAAAACAATGCGTGTTAGACATTTAGACGAATGGATCACATTTTATACGTATACAAGATAAGAATAATATTACGCATACAAATCTGTTTTTTTATCTAAACTATTGCATACGACTTTACCACACGGATATGAAATCTTAATATTACACTATGTGCTATATAGGATTTTTTATTCGTTCGCGGTATTACTACCTGCCACGGGGCTCGTAAGCGCCGGAAGTTTCATGGAGTTTCCTTACTCATCATTCTTAATCCTTTGCGCTCCGCCGAAATGAGTTTGTATGTCTAGTCTACCGTTCAGGATAAATATCGACAACATTTTTCGTCGCTACGGTTACGTTAAAGATTTCCTTTTGTACTTTTTCATTTTCAAAAAACATTTTTTCACGAGTTTTCTTTTACGAATTCTCCGTTATTTTATGGTAGTCGAGGTATCTGAACCACTGTCTCACCTAACTTAATTTTTTAAATAACTTCTAAGTCTTATGTTTTTAATGTCTTCAAACATCGTGATATTATATCAATGACACAACACGTGGAGAATGGCCCACCGGATCGGGATCTTCCCTTTTAATTTTTCATGTAAGATAATTTATACCAATGTATTACACGCATAACTACGAAAAAAGATTAATAATGTTGCACTTATCAAACAAAGTAATTGATACTCCTTCTACCCTTACGCCGCTGAAAAATTCTAATTATAACACTGTATTAATAGGTATTATAAATTATTGTAACCATACTGTTTTTAGTGTTTATATAATAATATATTGTTTTACAGTCGTACGTAATACGTTTCCGTTTAAACACACACAACCCAGTAGCGTTTAGGTTTATGATTATATTTGAAGTATTGCAATGTATATTAATTCGTGTCAAAAATATGAATAAAACAATAAATAACTAAGAATTATAGTGTAATAATAGTGTTTAGATTAAACTAAATTATCTTAATATAGATACCTCCAATTTTTTAGTTTTGATATCTTACTATAATAAACATGGTAATTAGTTGGTTATTATATAAAAACATTGTTAAATACATTACATTAATTATAATAATGGCCACCGCCCACCGTAACAACTTTGTCTACGGTATAAGAGTGTAATTCTAATACTAAAGTTATGACTTATAATATTGTGTATATAAAATAAACTTTTATTGTAATAAAATGTACTTTTAAGAAACATGTATATAAATATATAATTAGTATTTATTTCGTGATAATTAACATAAAAATACTTTGTTATGAAATATTTGTACTTAAATAAATATAATATTTTTGTATAGGTACGTTCATAAAGTGTGGTTAATTTACAATATGGAATCAAAGTATCTTAGAAAGATAAACTTTTATAAAACAAAAAAAAGTCTTACGAATTAACAGATATTACAGCACCACTGTTCATATTATTATATGTTATTGATATATACCTACTTTAGTTACCAAACAATATTAAACAATATTTGGTGTTAAGTACGTTAACACACAAAACATATAACTATAGTAGGTAAACATGACTATTATTTCTGATGAGAAAAAAAACAGTAGCCAAGTTTATACATGGCGATAAAATTAAATACATTAACTTTCAGAACTATAATACAAGAACAACACGTCATGTAAGCCATTATAACACACTCTTAGATATCTATCTACTATAATATGGACTAGTATGTTTTATTACCTATGATGATACCAAATAGTAATCTGTTTTGTTGAGTTAAATTATTATATACTCATCGATTGATGACAATCGGATCAAAGAAGTTTATTAGGTACGCAAAACAAAAGTAAACAAATTTTAATCTCAAAAGCCACACTTAAGTTAGCAGTCGTGAGTATAAATAAGGTGCGAAGGAAATTTAGCTAAGAATGTCGTCACGGAACGTTTATTTAGACTTTAGAAATAATCTCGAGTATTCGTGTTGTAATTTAAACTCACCACAATTATGTCGAATTTTGAAGACGATACACTAACGTATATGTATACCACTCTAGCTGTGTACACGTTGCAATTTAAGCCGTTCATCCACATCCGCCTCCGGGCGCCGCTCGTTTTAATCCACTCCAAACACTGATGCAGTTATTTTTTAAAACTGTTTTCGGTGTGGTGCATTAATGATTTATTTGCACGACGCTCCATAAACGATTATCCGCCGAATACAGATTTAAATAATAAGAACCATAACAATTATTAATTATAATATAATATGCATACGCCTAATATCCGGTGACGACCTAAAACTACGAACGTGCCCAAAAGCGTTTGACATCACTCGGCAACGCATGCAGACGCTATAATAATAATATTATAATATATACATATGTGTGTGTGTAGAGGTAGGTACCTATACTTAATATATTGCAGCGGGGATTGTGCACGCGGAAAAACGCAATAAATCTCCCGGGCCGTCGACGGCGAGGTTAACACGGGTGTGTATTCACGTCGTCGTGGCCGAATGAAATATTTAAATCGGATCTAGAAAAAAAAAAAGAAGAAAATCACCCGTACACGCATATAATTATATATATATATATATATATATATATTCGTATTATATGCGTACGGGAGATCGGCAATAGATTCACGGATGCATACAAATAAGTCTCGAAGCTCTTTACTTACACTATATGTATATATTATAGTCTACACACATCGACTGCCATCAGGGATCACCGCACATGCGAATATAATGCGCGTATATCATACCTCCGGACACCTGTAAACTGAATGATTCTTTTACGGAAGAGCGTAATCCCCCGCATTTTTCAAAATCGATTGACCTTGAAATGACGTTTGCGAAATAATTATAGTTTCGTTGTGCGTTCAAGTTTTTAACGTTTCGAATCCCTAACCTGTACAAGAATCGGATTTCGGACGAACAGTTGATTAGTGTTAAATTAATGTTTTAAGTTTCTGACGAGCGGAGTAGCGGAACAACATTTTTCGGTGTACCCTAATAGCTTTTGTTACTCGACTCTGCTAATATAAACTTTAAATACCTATTTGGGACGTTAGAACCAATTACCTTTTCGTCCGAAATATACGATTTTATACATCAAACGAGTCCAACAAGTATTCTGTTTCGGAACATAAAATTTAAAACGTATACTGTCATTAAAAAAAAAAAAATAATAATAATAACAATAATAATGATAAACAGACAAATTGATAACGCGATGAAAGAATACAACTTTTTTTCCAAATAATATTATATTTTATAAAGATTTGATGAAATTATGTGAAAAATGAATGTTTTCAAAACCTTAATATTATATTATTCTTTGAAAAGATAGACATTCTTTGATAAAATAATTATATATACTAATTATATACGGGTACAAAATGCAATACCAAATCATACAGTAACCGCACTTGTAATTTATAATAATAACGAGTAATGACTCCTTTTCTCAAATTGTATAGTCTGTGTACGTGCCTACTTAAATAGGAGGTTAATTACATTAATTTTCAGTTAATTCTATAAAAAAATAATTATATACATTTCGAGACGTAATAAAGCGTGTTGTTTAAAGTTAAGACATAATTCACAAACCGAAAGCGAGTACTGCGATAAAATAATATAATATAGGTATTTATGTCGCGAGAAAAGTATCAGGTTCTAAAAATAACAATAACAGCTTTAGAGACAATCCAACAGGTGATTGAAAAGAGTAAAAAATAACCGACGCTGGTGTTTTTGGTTACGGATTAGTAATTATGGACGATATTGTTTTTTCTCGATTATGTTCATTATAATAATTATATATTATCAGTAATTCACACTATGAATGAAGTAAATCATACTGTTACATAGTGATTCTTATGACAGTGACGCTCATAATTATTTCGAAGAGTATTAAAGTAAATGTAACGAGACGCGTTAAATTCTAGGATTTTTCATGGCTCTTATTTCTTACAACCACGTATATTGTTCATTTTTAAAAATGCTGACCGTTATTTTTATTTTTTTTATTCTGGATTAAAATCATAGTTTTTTTTTAAAAATGTTAATGAAAAAATGTCAACCAGATAATCATTATTTTATTAGTATTTTTCAAATATAATTATTAATCAGAATTTAAAGTTTCACAAAGTTCCTTTAGCAGTCAGAAAATTAACAATCTACATCCTGTTATGTAATTCGCAATAAAAGAAAAAAATACTCGAATTATATTTATTCTTTAAAATAATAAAATATTTAAAATAGTATTCTGCTTCAGATTAGAAAACCATTAATGCGTTACTGTTTAAAAACCTGAAAATCCGACAAGTCTTACCGACAGAAAAATGCTTTTCAAAATAATATCGATGTAGATATTAACAGAATCACATTTTATAACGCCTAATAAGGAAGGGTCCATTAATATTAATATTTTCAAATATCCACTTGAGGTACTTGGATCTTTTCGGGAGTCTATCAAAATTAAATGATAACTAATTAAAATCTTATTTAATTCATCATGAAAAAAGTAATTCTTGGTCTACGGGTCTGGTAAAATAAACAAACGAGTCATCCTTTGCAGGTGACACCTGCTAAAGGTACTTTATCTAAATAAGTTGATAGGTACAAAGGAATAAGGTTTGTGTTTAACATATTAAATATTATATTAATATAATACATTATCAATATATAACCATTGTTTACATAATATGAATGTTTACCCATCAACCGTGATGAAAGTCATAAAGGTTGTTATCATGCAAAACTTCATATTTTTAAATATGAATTACAATTATTATTACAATTGTTTATTGTTATAAATGTTTAAATGTTCATTTCTATAACTTGAAAATGGCATCATTATTCATACGTATATGTATTACGTATAAGTAGGTATCACTATCATATTAAATATGTGGGCAGCGAGAAACGACCACCTGGAACAGGGTTCACAAAGTGCTTGCCCATAGAATAACTTTATTTGACCCATAATCCACAAACAAAAAATGTACTTTTTAAATTTTTATTTTTTATGATGAATATATGATCGGGTTTCAATAGATTTTATTTAATTGATTTAATTATATGTGACTGTGGTAAAATATATGAATATTTAATTTGAATTCTATACTATTCGCGATGGTTTATTTACTATTTTAAATAACATTTTAATCACTATTTTTATAGGACATCTGATTAAATATTTAAATAATAAAAAAATATGTGGAAAATTATAATTCAAGTTTCATTCCATCTTTTTGTGTTTATACAATTATAATTATACCAAAGCTTATAATATAACTAATGTATATATATATATATATTTATATTTGAACGATCGTCGGATATAATTGTTATACCATTAGGTATTAATCTATTACCTATGTCCACCATAAATTTATTAAAATTTCACCGAACAAGTTGTTAAATCCATGAAATATGTTTATTGGTATTTTATACCATAAAAGCAGTAAAGACTGAAAAAAGTGGACTGTTTGGTCAATATAGGATATTATTAAATACAGTACAAAGTGTGGCTTTTAGAGACATTGTAATCGTTTCAAAAATCCAGTTTAATAATATATTGCATATCATTCATAAAGTATAATAATCCATTTCCCAAATAAAAAACTAGCGAAACTCTTTGGGACAATTAAATTAATAATTCGATAAACGATTTTTTTTTTTTTTAGGAGTTCGGTTTAAGGGTGTCAAAACCGGCTATTTATTGAGGCAAAAACCCGGAAATTTATTGTTATGCGTCACAGTAGCTATAACGGTACAATAAAATGTCATATGGAAAAATAAACCAAACCATTTCAACAATTGAAAAATAATTTAAGAAAAGTCAGATTTTGAACATATTTTTTTTGTTAATTATAAAATGTATTTGAATCACATATAGAATTCTAATTTTTAAATTGAATCGAAAATAAATGAATACAGTAAAGAATACTAAAATATGTGTGATATATTATTATTATGCACTTTTATTGCAACTTCTAAAAATAAATTTATCATCTTTCAAATAAACATCTAATATTTTTGAAATCTTAGTATTTTCAGAAAATTTACATCTATTAAAAAAGAACGATTATATTGATGTGTTTAAATGTCGATCTATTTTAGCAATAATATTCTCAAAAATACTCAACATTATTATTTAATACTTGCAATAATTGATATCATAAAATATACACTAGTTGTAGGGATGGACATTAATCAATAAAATATTTGTATACTTTTATTTAAATGAATTACATAATATATATTGAATTCATTTCAGAATCTAAAAACTACTTAAAAAAGTTTTATCCGTACTTAAGTAGTATACATAATCTATAGTTGTATTGGTAATTATTCTGAAAAAAATTTTACTCTTTGTCTCTGCTAAAATAATTAACCGCATCTAGTCATGAATGAACAATCTTATACTATAATCTAATATATAGTAGAAGAACTCTCTATAGTAACAATAAATAATAACTGAAAAAAGTTGTAATTTTATTTTTATTTTTTACAGTTTTTGTATTGCTGTAAACATTCGTTCTCGGGAGTGACACCAGTCGTCCATCGTCCTCGGGCATCGCACGCGTAATCTTTTGAGTTACCCCTAACAGTAATTCCATTAACTTTTGTACACCATTAGAAGCCATTAGCCGTTTTGCCGGCGTGCAGCTTGTTTATATAAATCTACACACACAGACGAGAACCTATGTATATATAGCTCGGCCTCCAAGCGAGGTTAACCGTTGACGGTTGCGTGGTGGTGGTAGGATGGATAGGGATAGGGTAGGAGCGCTGTTGTTTCAACAAAAATAATGTAAATAAATGGTCGATAAAATTACAACGGAGTGGTTGCGATTTTGAATATTCTGAAAATTAAATCAACAAGTCCCAAAATGTATATTATTAGGTATATTAAGCCGTCACCGGACAGACAATATATTATATGATGTATACACATATAATATGAGGTTAGCTACTGTTTTAAATAATGTACACTCGAAAAAGGGGTATTGTTTGTGTACTAACGTGTTAGTGTAGATGCGAACGACGAGACGGAACTTCATACAGTTATATGTAGTTGTGAAATGGACTAGAGTAAACAAATGGAGGGTAGGGATTGGATACACGTGTTATGTTATGTAGTACGTTGCGTGCGTGATACTTACAAATATAGCCGAATGTCAACTATAGTTGACATTGTACGTCGAGACTTGTAATTTGTTCACCGTGCAAAAGCACACTACCGCATATTATATTTTGAGTGGGCACGTTAAACGCGAATTATACGAATAATCTTTGACAGGTCTAATAGAAGCTGTTTCATAAACCTCTCTATAACGGACTTTGTATTAGACGAAGTTATCCTTATAGCGAAAAATGCTAATAGCCCCGATTCAAATAATATAATATAAATTTTCCTCCTTAAACTACTTATAACGGAAAAATAGTCTCGAGCGATTCCGTTGTAGATAGGTTTTATAGTATAACATATTACCTTTGCGTATAAGTACGTGTGCAATGCGGCGCTATTGAGATGTATTGTCTATATAGGTAAAATATTTTACTTTCAGGCACGTTGTACGGACACTATGGACATTGTACAAAATATACGGATTAGGATAAATTATTACTAATGCAGCCATCTGAATTCATAACGAATATTGTGAAGTATATACGTTACGAACATATACACGTCCGTCGAAGGACGATAATGATATCTAATACGATTAAATATTAAACGTTAACGAGAAACATAAAAGTTAAGTACCAAACCACAGAGAAAAAAATAATATATTGTTGTTATGTGATGTACGACAACAATATAATTTACCTATAAGAGTATGTTATTATATAATAATGTCAATTTGGTTATATTCGTCATAAAGCTCCAGATATGAACGTGTACGAGAGTTATATTACTTAGTTGTAGCAGAAAAACTAAAATCGAAAAGTATCCTATTGTTAAACACAAATTTATGTTATCATAACTATGAAAAAAACTAAATATTGGTAAATTATTTAACTTTATTACGCCAGTATAATATTAGTATGATATCAGTTTGTATATTACAGATAATATAATATTATAGACAGAGTAAAATTATTAATAGCGTTTGAAAATTTCAATGGACATTATCTACTTCATACATTTTATGTTTAGATAATTTTCCAGACTGGAAATTTTCGAGTTAAAATGTTAAGTTATTTTTAACTAAGTTACATCTTTTATACCGGTTAATTTTTTTTTTAAATTAATTACTCCAAGTTCTTACTAAACGAGTTAAATCTTTTTTCTATGATTCGTCTTTAATAATATTATTAACTTAATTCATTTATAAAAACAAGTCTCGTTAAGCTAATATTTCTGAATGATTTACCCCGTATACAATTAAAATATATTTTGGAAACATTATTAATAAATTAAAGTATTATATTCTACTGTATTATTTCGAATATTAATTTATAGATTGTCAAAGTGTTGCATGATCTATTTCTAAAATATATAGAATACAACTTTAAAAAAATGTTCAGAGAAAATTATTTTTTCACTCATAAACATAAGTTTGTAATCTCTCTTTAATAACAATATGTACCGGTTTTTTTTTTTTTTTACTGTATATTTTTGTGTTTATGCATTTACTTAGATTTCTTTACTTTGACATAAATAAAAAAAAAATGTAATAAATAAAAAAACTAAACTAAATTGAGTTACTTTTGTTCTAATCAATTGTTAACTTTTACAAAGAAAAATTACGTTAAACCTAATAAGTACATATTTTTCTACGGTAACTTAACTAAACAAAATATTAAGGCAATTATTTAACTTGTATAGCCTTAGATATATTATCGGCATAGTGTATTTTTAAATATTTAAAAAATGTATAAAAATAAAATATTTAATTTAAATTGAACATAATATTCAAAATTACATCAAAAAAATAATTTAGTAATATGCAATTATCAGTACATAAAATACAATTTTTAAAATTTTTTTATATATTTATTGTATTAACTTTTTTAATCCGAGCTAATTAAAACTGTAAAATTGTAAATGGAAATTAAAAATATTGTTCAACAACAATGTATATTATATATTATGTTATCATGATAGCACGACGGCACAATTTTATTATTTTTTGTACAAATATAGTATGATGTACCTTGTCATTTTTATATAAGACTGCATACAATACAGGGTGATTAACCGAACACGCATGATCGCTTCATTTTTTTGTTTATGATTAATTTATTAGAAAATAGATTCTTGAGAATTTTAGTATACTTTAGACGGGCATATTTACTTGATTTAAAAACAATATTTTGGTATGGAAATTATAGTATGACGTACATTATGTGCGGGTATGTTTATAATTTATGTATTTGTCCAACTTCAGGACCATATTTTAAAAGAATAGTAATTACCTGTGTTCACATATTTAAAATTGTCCAATTAGGTATAGTATTAATCCACTAAGCTATAAATATTACATAAATTTTATGTAAAATCATTATTAAATTCCAATAACCTTATAGAATAAGTACCAATAAAGTGGGGTAATAAATTCTAAAACGTTTTCAAAAAATAATATTGTCAGTTTAATTTACAGTAGGTACACGTAAAAAAAAATGGAGAGGGGTCTTCATTTAAAAAATAAAATAAGTTTGTATATACGTGACTCTCCCTAATTAGTAAACAAAAAAACAAAAAAATATCAAGTGCATGATATTATAATATTATGGTAATTTCAATAAAATTGGGGTGAGCTTGCTGGGTGAATTACACTGTACGTTACCCATCGACATCGAAAAGCGCAACACTAAAATTAATTCACATATTACATGTAGTATACCTAATAGTTATATGGCTATAAGCTGATCGCAGCTATACTCGTTATTAAATCTAAAACGGACGACGTGAGCAGCTCTCCAACTGTTGAATTTTATATGTAAAATAATATTGTTATCTGTATGTGTACCTACCTTCAAGTATCGTTCGTAATCGAAATACGTAGCCGAGAGCCGCGTGTTGTTGGTAGAGCTTTTTCCCCCTTATACTGTGCATAGTATATAATTTCTGTAATTTACTTTTTTTTTTTTTACTGATCACACCAACCGCATAAACGTGACTTACAAAATGCAGTTTATGCAATTATATAATTATACGCATATTATATACTATCCGAACCCGTCGCAATTGACTCGATTTTATTCAGTATGACTATATATTATAATTTAGGTACACCGACGACCCAGACCATTTTATGGCAGCAAAAGTAGAGATTGTCTCGTAGGAACACGTAAACTCGTTCATAGACTTTCTTTAAAGCTTACATGACAATAATGAATATTCAAAATAATATGACGTGTAATGTTTTTAAGAGAATCATAATGTCAATTGTCAACACACTTTTTTGGCGCGTTATCCCAATTTTATCGTAGATTTGTACCTGAGTATTGTTATACAATATCCTAGAATCTACACTTCAAAAATAATAGAGTAATAACGTCATGAAAACACTTTTTTACACAATTTAAAATCGTTACAAAGTAACACTTTTAAAAAATAAAATTACCTTGAATGTAACCTTTATTAATGATAACATGGCTTTTTAATATCACAACATTTTCATGTATAAAAATCCAATTTGAAAAGAGCTATTAATTATTTATATATTAATGTTAAAAAAGTATGGATTTATCAATAGTAGTGAACTACTTATTTATAGACATTTATACAAAAGTTCAATATTTTACAGTCTGTTTTTATGCCACTCATCTAAACCTTAAATTATTTAGCGAATTAATTCAAAATTTAAACAAATTTTTCAATAATTAAAATGTTTGTTCCGAGAATTAAAGTCCTTAAATATGGTTTTAAAGAAATATAAAAATAATATATAATATTGGGTAGTATAGTATTTATTATACTTATCATATTTACAATTTATTTATAAACGTAGATAGATTTAGAATAGTTAAGTTACTAAAATGTTCAAGTTTCCGTAATAGTCTCAATTATTTCAAACTTATTATCACGGATCTATAATAAACCAAGTTAAATAACTAAAAACTGGTTGTTTAAATTTAGATTTTAATACGTTATAATTTTCAGACATATAATCTGCCAAAATAATTTACATTAAAAAATGGTTTTCGTTTGAATAACAGTGCTTTGATCAGTAGGTACAGTACATTCTTCAAGTTATATGCAAAATATCAAGAATTTGAAAATATGGGCTGAAAAGCTGAAAGTATGCTTAAAATTTTCAAAAATAGGATTTTAAAGAACTGTGTTGTTAAAGAGAAAGAAGAGAATGTGGATGTTTGATGAATCACTCTGTATGTATTATATATAATATGGATTATAAGTTCATATATGATGGCTGCAGTGTGAAAGTGAGCTTTATTCCCCTCACAATACGCGCACATAATAATAATAATAATAATATCATGAAAGTACGCGATAGTGTTGTTTTGTCTTGTTCCTTTTTTCAATTTTTTTCATTAGTTAGAACGTGGGACGGACAGCCGCGGTCACGAGCGCGCCCGGGTGCGGTACGAGACATGAGTAAGATTCCCTTTGAATAACAACCACTCGGAATTTCACTGGGTGAAACATAAAAGCACCGCATAAAGAAAAAAAGAAAAAAAATATGTATAGGTCATACAGCGGATAAGAATGGAACAAAATAATTTCTTCTTCCGCACACAAATAATGGTATATGAGTATACTATACATACGCAATTTAATAACTTAATGTTTATATAATATAATATATATATTATATTGCGTATAATATGATTACCAAAATGTTTAAAACCTATTTTTAAAATTGTTAAAAATAATTAAAGATGATTTTTCCACACAATAAGTTTTTTTTTTAATTTTAGGGAAGTTGTATGGTGCTGCGAACTTATTTTAGTACCACCTTATTCTATAATAATAACTAATAAGTAGCTGAAATCTAAGTGGAAATTTAAACAAGTTAATTTTGAGTTTATAATATTTATGAGCTATACTAAAAATAATAATGGTTTAGTACTCTTTATACCGCAGTCGAGTTATTACCCACCATAGAACACTCCTTAAATAGATAAAAAAAAATCTAAGTTCATACATGAAAATGTGGTTCTGAAGAAAACTTCAAAATTTCAAAGTTTAGAATTTTAGTTAAATGTTTTGAAAAGTCAAAATTATGGTGAGTATGTTTGCTGAATCGCTCTGTATAGGTATATGACATATGCTACGTACATCGTAGAAGTAACGGTTTTTTCAACTATCTATAGGAACATTTATATTTTACATATAATACTATCATCCGTAACTCTACGTGCATAAAATCTAATTAGGCCGCCAAAGTAATTTTCATCTTAATTACATAAACGAAACCGCATCTTCACGGGGTTCCCCGTACATAATCGAATAGCCAACAGGATACAAATGTTATTGTTGTTATTAAAATTCAAATACATATACATACACACACTCACACACACATACGCACACGCATTATTTTTAATAATAAATAAATATACCCAATGGCATACTAAACTATTTTCTTGACGGAGAATAATTTTTTGTTCACTCATCGTCCTAATTTCACTTTAACTACTATAGCCTACTCGAATAATATTAAAATCATTGATAATCTATACCAGTAATACTATAGTATTATAGTTGTTATTTTCATGACGACATCTATAATATAAAATATCAACCCAAAAAACCTTGAGTAACGGTCCCTAAAAAACTCTTCCATCAAGTTACTACAGTTGCTGAGCGGAGATTGCAAGTGGTACCTGTTTGTAATGGAAAGCATAATAATGGAATAAAATAAAATGCCTACGTATTATAAGTAAGCACGAGCTGTAAAGATGTAACAGCATTTGCTGTTTTTGCCATTGTTAGTTCTGATTTGGTAAAGTGGTAAAAAATATGTCAACTATTCTAAAAATGATGGACTCAATTTAAATATTATAAAATAAACACTATAAATGACTACAAAAATGTTCGTCTTTCAAAATCAGATTCATGGTTTTTTTTTTATACAGGAAGTATACTCTTTGAATAATACTATAAATTGTATTCTATAATTCTAGTAAATTCAAATTTCAGATTAAAGCTTGAATTTTTATTTGAATATCGCATCACTGTGGTTAATGAACTGACTGTATAAGGTTCAAACGATTTTCACCGTTAGACCATGGTCATATATTTTTCAACATATTTAAACACACAAAAAAAATAAATATATATATGTGTGTGTACTGGGAAAGTCGTTATAAATAAATTACGACGATGATGGTCGATCATGGTGAAGAAAATATCACCACTCGCTAATCCTATCCAAGTAAAAATTATTGTCAAAAATAATAATATTAGTAATAATAATAATCCAGGTTAATAATATAGGTTAGGTTGTTATGCGACAGTACTACGACACCCTGTTTTCGCAAAAAGGATATTAGGATATTCAGTGGAATTCGGTTATATATATATATATATTGTAACGGTTGTTAATTATTAGAATGTTTCAAGAATTTAGACGAATATAAACATAGACTGATAGACTAAATGATGTGACGACAGTTAAAAAAGTGGATTTTTTTAAAACGATTATTCTATTTCAAAGGAGATCTCGTTCGCTTAATATTGGAAAAGTAATGAAACTCAAATACACAGTTAGAATAGCAATACACAAACGACACATTTTAATAAATTCTGATAGTATTTCAGCAGACCATTGAATATTTTGATAGTTAGTTTTTTATGTATACATGCATAATATAAGCTAGTTGATTTTTAATTTTCATTGCTTATAATAAAAATCAAACACATTTATTTATTTATTTATTTATGTATGAAAAATGACAATTTCGGTCAACAATATGAACAACATAAGTAAACGGTGAATTAAATGTTAAAAATAATAAACAATGACAAAATATCTAATAAATAAATAATAATGAGGATTTCAAACATAATATCGACATGTACTAAATAATACAATTAATATTATATTGTATTACATGAATTACACCAGATGGTTATGCTCATAGGAAGGTAAAATAAAAAAGATAATATTATACCTAATGATTTCTAGAGAAAATGGAAGTTAGAGATGATTTACAGAAGATCTAATACGTCTAGAAAAAATTTAAAAAACAAGAAATGTATGTCTTATATTATAATACACAAATACCTAGTCTTACCTATATTATAATTATTACAGTATTATAATAATATTAAGTATGTATCACAAATATTCAACAAACGGGTCGTGTGTAGTGCGACCACCACTCGAGGGTGGAATGAATCTTAACACCGTATATAATATAATAGTATTATACATACGCACCGTTGTCTGTGGCTCGAATTATGGACTCCTAACCTAACCTCCCAATCCCTCTCCCCACAAAAGCACAAACCCATTTAAACACACCCAGGCTCTGTTACGACGCAAATGCGTGTGTTCTCGGTTTGCGCTGTAAGCTCGAGATAAGCGAACTACGAATATGATATTGTGCACGTCGAGTGTTCGTAATGCTGAACAATATTGTGTAAAAAAAGAAAATTATTTTATTATTAAATTGTACTTTGATATACTATTATTAATTCATACTACACTCGCGAATTGTATGCGCTAACCACAACCACGTTAACAGCGTTCGTATGACGCAAATATCTTAATAAGTATCAAATATCAAATAGAGTACATTATGTCACGTAAAACTCACTGGTAACGTGTTACTTGATGGTCAGGGATCGGATTTATAAGCACTCAAAAATTAGGAAGTACGATAGTAGACAAATTGATAGCTTTCCCTACACTAAGTGCCGAATGAGAAACTGTAATAATTGATGTGTTAAATTTGAATTCAATAGTATATCAATGTACTCGTATATAAGAGAAAAACTATTCCGAGTCGAGACGATCTGTCAGCCTGTATCGCTAAGTATACTGTATTATATGCAATTGATATTTATACTAATGTAATTTATTTTACTATTAGTATTACGGTTAAATGAATTATTTTATTTCGCAATTGTCAAGCGTTATTTTGAATTGTAAACATTTTTTTTGACAATAATAAAATTGAAAACAAAATCAAAAATTACTTATGCCTATGAACTGAGTAAAAATATTTAAAAAATTGTAAGAAAAATTCAAGTAGGTAATTACAGTAATTTATTACAATAATAAAATATCAAAAATCGTATAAGGTAAAATATTTATTTTACGGGTGAATATCTAATATCATAACGATATGAACTTCAAACATGCTTGAAATATTAATGCGAATGATTGTAAAATTTGTTATGAAAAGCTAAAATGTGTTCCATTGTTTCTGATATTTATATGTTATCAGTTAATGGGCTAATTCTGGAATACATTTAACAAATAAATTTAAAATTAAATTAAACAAAATAAACATTGATATACTTCAAAAAATAACGTCTGTGCAAAAAAAAAGTAAAAAGTTCTTGCAAATTTTTGGATTTCAGAACTTCAGCCAAGAGTAATACATATCTACTATATAGAGTACCCCATCGTATTAGTATTTGTCCTCATACAAAGTGCCTGCCTAAAACTTTATTTTGTGTACATATTATAATAAATAATCCTCTAATACCACCTCCTGTTTAATATATTTTTAACGTTACTATTTCAATATTGAATAGAAGTGTACAAGTTATCAAACTTCTAAAAATAAATTTTTTCCTTATTATTAAATTGGAAATTTTAATGTTAAAAACACGATGGAAAACTTTATTATTTTTATTTTGAGTTTAGGCAAACAAAAATATACTTTTAATAATAACAACAATTGCTATTCAATGTAATAATACAATAAACATTTTCATATTATATCGAAAATATCATTAAGTAAAAATGTATTGACGAGGACAAAAGACTATTGTATTATATATCGGTATAGAGTAATATAGAAGTTTTTTCCAAAATTAAAAAGCAGTTTAAATCGTTTGGCGATATTTGATTTTTTTTTTTTCGAAAAAAAAATGTTTTCAGCAAGGACCCCGGGCGTAAAGAGAAATATTAAAATTTAACAACAAAAGCCCCATGCTTACCTGCAAGGAGTAAATATGTACATGGGAAGGTTTATTGTTATTCGCAAATATTAATTTGGATATAAAATAATTATAAAATAGAGAGAAAGGGTAAATTACGCTGACAATTAAAATAACCAAATGCTCGATATATTCGTTTATTAAGTTTATTACATTTTAATTATTCAAAATGATTTGTTAGGCTGGTAATTATTGTGAAATCAAGTGTAAAATTATTACACATGTAATAATGTTTCTAAACGATGTGTGTACGTATTAATGTCATTAGTGTTGTAAATGGTCATCATTTATTTATTTTTGGTTTAATTCATGTAGGTACGTCAATGAAAATGTACAGATTTATTTAAATTATGTAAAAATAAATAATCAATCCTACGCTGTTAAATAACGTATAAATACAAACATAAAACTACTTTAAATAAAATAATAATAATAATAATAATACCTACCTAATAAACATACATATAATATGCTGTATGTATATAGTTTCAAAGTGTTAATGGGTCGTATGATTCAACAAAAATAATTAATTCATAGGTTTGTTAGGCACAATTGGGCATAAAAGGCATCATTTACAACACATGGCTTCATACAATTTTAAATTTTAGATTTATTCACTGGGTAAGATATAATAACTGATATAGTGTATTATACATATTATAATAATATTATATTTATTATTTCAACATGTATATAATTGCTTTTATTTTAAGTCCATACTTATAATCAATATTATAAAAATATAAAAGAATATTTCCGATACTGAGACGCCAAAAGGAACATCTGTAACTAGCAACTACTTATTTTCTGACTATACAAAATTTCAATAATGAAGTGAAATTTTGAAAATGTTCTATAAAATAAATTCATTACAATCTCCTTATTCAGATGTTAGAGAGTAAAGAACATTTCTCTACATATGTAACTAATATTTATTAAATCTCAAGCTTTGAAGTTATATAATACACAAACTACCGGATGGCAATGATTTATGATTAATGTCTGTGAGTACTGAGTAGGTAGGTATTATCAACATAATATACGAATTTAAAAAATATGAAATAGGCTTAAAATATTTCAAAGAATTATTGTTAAGTTATAATAATATAATATACCTAATTATTATAAATTGTTGTTATTCTTTATGTAGTTACCTATTCGAAATAATTATCGTCCATATAATAAATATGATAACAAAAAAATTAAATTAAGTACCTATACTTAATACTTATATTATAATGTATAAGAATTTAATCTGATATAATTTAATCTTCCCATCAAACTATATATATATTTATAAAATCGAATGTATGTTTATTCTTTTTTTATTTTTACACTAATCATCCGTTCGCCAAGACGCTTTGGAAATTTGTTGAGTACACTCTGGCGATGGTTTCTGATATATTACGAGTAGGTACATCCTATTCTAAGTAATTTTTTTTACGTGTATTTGTAAAAATAGTTACTTGCAATATGAGAGCTTTAGATAAACAGAGTTTTTTTAGTACTTTTAAAATTGTAGTGCATAACCTAAATTTGAAAAAAAAAAATGTTTGACTTCGAGGTACCCTTGAACATTGATTGACATAATATATTACGTAAAGATTTGAATGTATGAACTTTTGAGAAATAACTTTTAAAAATTATAAAACTCATAATTTAGATAATCAATAAATAAATTATATTCAATTTATTTAAAAAATGGGAGCGAACACATCATCATTCACCCCGTAAATCCTTATATATTAAATAAAAGAACAGGCCTTTTTTATGTACCCATTTTGTGACGACGCTATTTAAATTTTCTCCATTTTTTTTTTCACAGAAATGTTTCAAATATCTTCTTAAGTATCACCGCGTCACCAAATTTTCAAAATTTTGATTTTAAAGTGATTAAATTGGTGAAAAATAAATTTAAAAAATAAATAAATAAAATAAGTCAGGTTGTTATACTAACTATAATATAAGAACATCGAAAAACAATTTAAAAAAATTTAAATAAAAAATAAAATAAAATAAAACAAATAAATAAAATAAGGCAGATTGTTTTACCAACTATACAAAAACCACGAGATGGCAAATTATTAAATAAAATTCTAATCATATTATAGAATTGGCATTTTAACGAGCAACGAAGTGCATGGGGTCAACTAGTGTATTATAATTTTGTACAATATTGATGCGTATTTATATTTAAAAGAATAGTTTTGTTTTTTATTTCGATTATCGTTTTTATCATTAAGTGCTACTCACGATGATGACAAGTGACGAGTGACAACAATACAAATAATATCATAGTATTCTTTATGGTATCGTGTGTGGTGGTTTGTACAATAAGTCGTCCTAGAATCAGAATATTTTGACCACTGAGTTTTGTCGGTTTTATATGGATCGTGGACGACGACGGTGAAATAAACAAAATATAAACACCCGACGACGTGCATAACAATACAACATAATATAATATTCCATCTAAATCGAATATTTGAAAACGTCGCTTTTAGGGTTGCCCATGAATCATGAACGGATATTTGTGTATTGTGCATTCAATGTTTGTGTCTTGTATTTACGCATATCAACGGCTTACACGGAAATATCATATAGAAAATATGTCCACTCACATAACATTATTTTTGTGCCCGAATAACGACATATCTGGCTAGGTAAGATGTCGGTTGCCGAAGGAATGCAAAAAAATATTGACAATGGATTAGTAAGTATACTTAAAAGACTTTTCGCTCTGCCCTTACAACGATAATTAGATACTGGAATTTGCAGCGACCAGAAAAACAATAAAAAAAAGTACACAGTTAAAAGTGAAAACAAAATTCTCGAAATAATTATCTATGATAATATAGTTTAAAACTATAAAATCGCCGAATAAAACACCCGCTATATCGTAATGATATGTTGTGATGATGGTTAAAATCTGATGTTCACCTCACACCCTGCTTCATTCGTGTGTTATTTACAACTGAAATTAGATTAAAAGACACACAGGATGAAACGAAATTATCACGAAATTCTCATGGGATCATACCTAAACAGAAGGTAAACACAATAAAAAAAAAAGCCGACACGATAATAATATTAAACACAATGAGGACTGTAACGCACAAATATGGAAAGATGAATTTTTTTACGCAGTATAGCCTTACACATGATATAACTCGTTAAAAATACTTTTCAAATTAATTTCGAATAGTTTTATTAAATTAAATACAATTTTTTTATTAAACCTCTCTGAGACATGATTAAACAAAGTGAATTTTTTCTTTATACTTATTATATGTATATAAATATTTATAAAGCAATATATAAATATATTTTTTTTTTAATGAAATAAAATCAACAGACAAATATAAGTATAGTATTTGTTCAAAACGCAGATTTAAGAGTTTTATATATTTTTAAATAAAAATCAGAAATGCAGTGCAAATATTTATTATACAATGTGTTCAGGGCGGAAGTGACCGGCCGGTGTCATATGAAAGTATACCTAAAATGATGAAGAAATACAACTATTATAGGTCTAACTATATATTTTAAAGTAGTTCTAAAAACCTAATAAATTACCAAATATTTAATAAATTCATAAAAATAGTAATTAAATTAATTATATATTATTTTAAAATATTTGATATTTGTGAATATTTTGTTTAAAATTAATTTTTCTTCTATTGTTGGCTGATGATCATGATAAATATAGAAACTAATTCATAAAATTATATTTTTTTAGTCTTCATTTAGGATGTATAATTATAATAGGTATAGATAGGCAATTTATTATTTAAAATTTAGATTTCTATAATTGTATACATATGACGATATTGGCATAAACATTCACCATATTATTACTTATAAATATAAGTAATTTTAATTAATAAGACTATTCTTCTATCACGAACAGACAATATAGTGGAATAATGAGTTACACCCGAAGACACTTGAATGAATCACCTTGTATAATTTAGCCGTCCATGTTGAACTTGCTTTCAATTTAATTTGATCTCATTTAATTTTGTTTTTGAAACTTAAAAAGAATGATAACCTAAAGCGTCAACGTTTTCAAAGGCTTCGTATATAAATTAATTTTTGCTTACAATAACAAAAATGTATGACAAATTATAATATACTTGGTTGTAATCTTAAAAATATAAGAAATTAATGTGTGAATCAAAACATAATACATATACATAATATAAAAACAAAAATAAAATTGTATGTTTGCGGCTTATTTTTAAATAGGTAGTACCTATAATATTTATTGTAGGTAATATAATTAATAGATTTAGGAATCAAAACCTACTCATATATTTTATAATATAGGTAACCTATAATGAAAAATCAAATCAAATGGCAGTATAAGATTTGATTTTGATTATCAAAGCACTACATAGTAATACATTCAGAACGCATAAAATATTTACTTACATAGCTATGTCGGATATAATAAGTGAAATCAAATTATTGAAAGTGTTGGATGGATTATTTAACAATAATGTCATACCTATTTGAACGAGATTATCAAGTGGAATTTATAAATACCGAACCCAAACTTCGTAATTAATATAGTTTACAATAAACATAATATAGGTTATAATATAGTTATTTTAGGTATGGTATTCTAATCGGGGCTTATGTGAATGTAGTAGTAAGCGCTTTTAAATATGCATTAAAAATGCTAAGATGATTACTGTCGGTGGATGAATAAATATGATACCTACCGTAAAATTATATCACCAAGAAAAAATGACGTAATAAGCCAAACACAAAAAACATACTTTCTTTCTTTTACGAATGAATAAATTTTCAGAATTTTTTCAGATCATCAGAGTAGTTTTTACTATTTGACTATATTTATGTTTCACACAACCACACTGATCCCAATCATATTAATCTTTCTGGCGATACAAATGCCAGATTTCAAAAAAAAAAGTAATTTTCAAATTTTAATAAACCAATAGTGCATGACTAAATCTTTTTTAAGAGACCATTAGGTCTCAAATCTATTAAAAAAAGTGATTGTTTATGTGACCCATCATTAACGACATTATATTATTATGTTGATACAATACAACAAAGTATATTTACCATAAGATTAGTCGATAATATTTTAAATATATTTTATATATCTATTATATTCTATTTATTATATATATAAATAGAATAAAATAAATAAAGCTAAATAACTCCTCTTTTAATTGCATTTTTTAACACTTGGCTTGTTAGGAATGAAGCATAAAACATTAATAACGAATGTACTCACTTATGACTTACGTGGGTGATGGATAGAAGAGAACTCAGAAAAGAGAAAAAGGTTTAGATTTCTTCTCAATCATAAAATCATAGAAGTGGTATCTACATTGCGGTTAAGTCTAGTTTATGCCTCATTCAGAAACTGGCCAAGTGTTAAATAATGCAAATAAAAGAGGAGTGTTGCTCTTTAATGTAGAAGTTCAGTGAGGTTATGAATTAAAAAATAGCAGACTTGGCCACATTGTAGATTTCACTACTTTAATAGGCCAACTTTTTTGGGAGGGAGCAGTTTAGAACTTGGCATTTTTTCACCGTTTGGTTTTTGTTGGATTATTTTTACTTTGTTCAACTGTTATACATGTAATATATATGTAAAATGTTGTGAATACATGATTATCGGAGATAATATTATAAATGTATAAACATAAATATAACATAACGTTTCAATGATGATTAAAAATTCACAAAATAAGGCCATTTAAATTATTTTAGTGTTAAATTAATAAGCAATAATAGTATGCGAGTAAATAAATATTTATTTTATATGCATAGACTTGACGTAAATAAACGGTCTCAATTTATTATCAGTTCACGACCGTGAAAATAGCATGATGTTAATAGTTGGTAATTTTATTATATCCTATCCAAGTTTATATGGTGACATACTCGACAACGTCTATACACGTATTTTCTAAAATAAAATTGACATTAACAGTAACGTACGGCGTGTGTGGACATCATTTAAATATAGTGCTCAAATTGGAAAAAAAAATTGAGGATGGACGCTGATTTTAGTTCAGAAAACACCGTTCCATAGCAGATAAATTGTAAAGTAACCAATTAAATATTGATTTAAAATTTTAGCCAAAACATGAACATTTTTAAGTCGAACAAATTAATGATAATGTTGAAATTAGTTTCATATAATATGATACCTATCTCTGCTTTGTACATTTGTAGAATCAGACATGATAATATGATATAATTTATACATCGATACTGAAATAAAATTATACCTCATAATCTTTGAAAAAATTATAACCAATTATACAAGGAAGAAAGTCAAATGTCAGTCTATGACTGAATGTACAGCTTTGTAGAAAATATAAGATTAATATGATTAACTTTAGCTATAAGTTATTAACTCACTTTTAATTTTATTTTTTTATTTTAAAGTTTTCTGTTTCGTTATTTACTTGCAGAAAATTTATAATAAACTTGTATTTATAATATTTTTAGTATTCGGTCAATAACTGGTTCATAATATATTTTTCTTTCATCATCATTTATTTATTTTATGAAATGTTCTTGTTTCAAATGAATTTTATTTCTAAGAATTAATTTCCTGCAAAACAATTTATTAATACCGCTCATCTTGAGAAGCAGTTAGATAAAGTGTATATTATAGGTAAGTACCTAAAATACAAAAACTTTGCAACTGACTTAAATTTATTTGAAAAATTTATATTTTTGTATAATAAAAACCTATTAAAATATTTTTTTATTTTTATCATTTCTTAGTACATGTCCACCATTTTATTTATGGTTTACTTTTTATAACACTTGGTTTTGAGTTTTTAATTTAACTGCCCACCTGTTACATGTTCATTCGAAAAACTTATAAGTACCATAGACATGATCAGAATATTATTTAAACTAATAATTATTTGTAAGCTCCATATTATTTGTTCACTATATTAATATAAGTAAATCGAATAGAGGCCTGTTAGTATGTATAATAGGTTTAAAGTATATTAGATAAAATATTGTTTATTATAATTTATAAATATGAAAATTTAATAATCCACTGTCACAAACAACTACTGAACTAGTGTTTAAGCAAACACAAATACATTTTCTTTTTTTACAGTTATAGATAATAATATTTAATAAGTAGGTAGGTACATACTAAAATAACCTATATTTGAGACAATAAATATTATGAATGTGACAATTATTACACTATTCAATATGAATATTCAAATATATGTAAAATTATGTTGTTTTTTATTTGTTATTTTCAACACAATTAGTTCGTAAATTAGGTACAACGATGGATATTATCATCAAGTGTTTCCTTTTGAATATAATATAGTACTATTATCGTATAGAATAGAAATATCACACATATTTATTGTATTTCAATAGTATATTATAATTCAATTCCAAGTTCTATAAGCAATTGTGTACCTATTAGTAGTATTCGTATAGCACAAAGTTCTTAGTGAACATACAGTAGAACCCCATTAATCCGGACTATTTGGGGCTCTAGGTTGTCCGAATTAATGAAAGTCCGTATTAAACAAAATAACCAAAAATCGTAAATTATAAATTTAAAAAAAATGTATTGGATATTTTATTATAAAAGTTTCAAACTGAATATAAATACATATGTATGTCTTACAATAATATTTAACCTAAAAATTATTTATTTGGATAATTGTAGACCTCATTTTCGTGTTTATTTTAATCAACGACATAAACTAGTGTAATTTACGTATTATAAACGGCTGTCCGGATTAAGTGAAGTCCGGACTAATGAGGTCCAGATTAATGAAATTCTACTGTAATTTGGTTTATTGGGTTTACTATAAAATTTAAATTATTGCAGTTGTGTCGTTGTTCTATCGGACGACGTTATATTTTAAAGGTGTAATGCAAACGGTGTAAAACAAGTGTTAGTTTGATATTAAAAATATTTGAATGGAAATCACATATCGTGTTAATATGTTTAATATTGTTAATAATCATATGTCCTAAATATTACTTTCTTTGAAATGGAATGACGATTTGGCTCTATACAATAACTGCGATCCATAGATAACAAAAAAAAATTATAATCTGAATTACAATCTAGTTTTGTTTTACGCTACACCTAAGTAGCAAACCGATGAATAATTATTATTTTAAGATTTCTATCATACATATAAAGATAATATATAATATAGTATAATATAATAATATAAATGTAATGACATTTTTGATATAAAGTTAGTGTTGCCTGTTTAATAACAACGACAACTAATAGCTGTACAGAAGAGTTTCATTAACCTAACGACTTGTAGGTAGTATAGGTACTATAGTCTATAGTGAATATCCAGATATTTTTTAGCCATCGATATTTTGAGAAATATACAAGAAACACCTGTTAAAACTACCAATAGTTATTCACGTAGGCACGTAGCTAATCACAAAATAAATACGATAAAAAATGAAACATTCATTCAAAATACTATAACACAATTAAAAAAAAAAAACAATTTATTAATAAAAAAAAAATAACAAGTAAATAACAATTTTCAGTACCATTATAATATGCCATACGAACAAGAAAAAAAAATACGACACAATTACCTACAAAAATTAAAAAACATTTTAATCTAAAGTAGTAATTATGCTACATACATTCTTAGGTCGTAAGTACAAAAATGTGAAGGAAATGAATAGGCTTAGAAAAGTATGAAATTAAATGTTCCAAAATATACTAATGATATACATTTTTAAATTTTATATTTAACGAGCTTCACTTTGTTTAAAAGAGAATACTAAAACTCCAAAACTGCGTATTTACATGACAATGTTATTAAGTTCTAAGCAATATAATGATAGGTTTAATAATGACATTTTAGGAAAATCATCGCAGAGTTTTTCACCTTTTGCCGATAGTCAAAAATTCAATGTACCTAGTCACTAGTCAGATATGACGTAAATAGTAAATAGTAGAAAATAAAAACCTAATAAATCTAATAAGTTATAACATCGGTATACATTTAAGTAATATAAATATTATTTATCAAGCTTACATACATTCTTTATTTTCCATTTGATAATTAATTTATTCGAATTCTAGATTTTAAAGTTTTTAGAACATTTAATGACTATAATATTCTCAAATACTTTAACTTTTAGCTGTTATCCACAATTATACACACTTTTTTTTTAGTGAGAACCCTCTGTTGTTATTACTATTGTAATGTAATATTGGAACATACGATTATTATATTCATTATACTTGGACAACTTTTCCAAACATTAATTATGGTTATACTTATTGTATTAATAATAATTTATGTAATAGTTTTAAAAATCATTATTAATCTTCATATATTTCGATCTATATTTAAAGGCTATTATCTCTATCTCAAAAAAAAAAAAATAATAAATAAAAAAGAATGCAATAAAGTTTTATAATTTAGAAACTACTTATTAAAATTTAAATATATATACATACATCAAAAGTTTTTTAAAAAATAATCTAAATTATTTTTACTATTGATTTCTTACTTGAAAAAAAATAAACGTTTACATTAACACAAGTTATTAATTATAAATTAAGTATTTTGAAATAAATTCTTTAAATGCACTCAAAAAGTAAAAAAAAAAAACCCGAATTTTAATAATCTTATTTTTTAAAATTAAGATACGTATAATGTATATGTATTATATAAGTTTAAAAAGTATGTATTATGGTGAATTGATTATTTGATTTTTTTTGTTCAAAAAGTTCTATTTGTTTTAATCCAAAAATCGTAAAAAACATTTTTTTTAAAAGCAATATTTTAGATTTGTAGAATACATTAAAATAAAAATATAGTGTATAACACATTAAACCGATGCCGATATAATATTGTTATTTATTATTTACGATTGTGATATCCAGTAAGTATCTTACATTATTAACTGTTGTAGCTTGACACCGTGGATTATATTGATAGTTGTTTTGATGCATTGTGGAATAAAAAATAATAGTTTTTTATTATTCCTATCGTAAATTGTGTATACAGTTTTGAATATATAGATTGATGACTGATATTCAATAGAATACATTAATACGTAACTTACATTAGAAGGAATGCCACAAACTAACGCAGTTCAAACCTGAGAAAAACCTATAGCATTCTATGGTTTTTACGCGACCGGATCGGCCATTTCATTCAACAATATCTATAATAAAAATGAACGTTATGATTCTAATATTGTCCCAAAATTAATATCAAACATTTTACGAACAACAGATATACTTAATAATAGTAATATTGTGACATAAGCTCGGCTCAATTTATTTGATTTAGGGGTTGGTGTTGATAGGGATTGGATTGCTTCCAACGATTTAACAAAATATATCAAATTATCGTAAAATTAATTTTGAAAACGCAATAGGAACAAATATAGATATCTATAATACCAATCAATTTTTAATTGTAAATATATTACTCATTAAATAGTTTATTTTTCTTAACTTAAATTATAATTCTATAAGTAAATTTGAATCGATCTTTTTTTTATCCTGTAAATTTATTTTACGGCTACCTACTTATTGTTAATCGCTACCTTTTACCAATAGATTCTCAAAAAAAATACATTATGATTATTATAACAATATAGGATTATACGATTATTGACGATTTAACATCCGAGGTCATGAATTTTATCACTTTGTATTAAAGAAATTATAACTATTATATAATTATAAAGGTAGTTAGTTTGCACTTATAACTGTAATCCAATACACAGGGTGAAAAATAATACGATACTTAGTATGCGTATTGCTCATATACTTGTTAAACAGACTATGCAAATCAAATATTATTATCATTAATTAAAAATTGTCTATTTCAACAAAATGTGTTGGAATTTGAACACACATTTATACGACACTGTGATAATTATACAAACGAGTGACTCATGGATTTACAATGACCATTTTCTAGGGTTATACCTTATACTAATAATAATAAATTTTAGTAACTTGTAATATTGTTTTACTCTGCAGATTTAATGTGGCCGAGGAAAGTTTGTTTAATTTATTGTTATTATATTCAAATCAATGGTTAAGATATTATAGTAATTTTGTTTTCAAACTTGCGAGGATAGTGCATTATTAAATTAAAATAAAAAAACAAGCAATTCATCTATTTTGAACATTTTTACAATAACATAAAATAAATTTCCAAAACCATTCTCTAGGAAATATTCTACTATCCAATAATAGGAACTGATCTGATAAGACGATAATCGGCTCATCTCCGCTTAATAATATTATGTTACTGGATCTACAAATAATATATAGATATACGATCTGTGTAATTTATCATCCTACAACACCTACGTTATTATTATATATGATTAAGATAATCATTATTTATGTATATACGATTTTTGAGAATCTACTACCTACCAACTATATTGTAACCACCAAATAATCACGTATATAATAATCTGTTTCATGACTAGGAGTGAAGATCAGTAACTCATAGATCCGGAAAAAGAATATTAATGTATTATAATAATGTAACGCTCAAATTTGTTACTTAATAGTAAATTTCTTAGTTTAATGTCTGAAAATCCACTATTGAATTCAACATTAAATAGTAAACTTGAGTTTAAATTTAATTTAAAATCTACAAAACAATTTATGTGATTTGATTTTGAAACTTTTAAGCTGTATGCAAACGCATTATATATTACTACAGCTCGAGAATACGGATAGATCATTCAGCATCAAAATTAAGTTGTATAATAACGATATAATAGTTAAGTTGTACAATCATACAGTATTCCCACAGAAACGAAAAATGATAGAAATTAATTGTTTTAGTAATGATATCGAGAAAGTATATTATAGAAATCAATAAAGTGAGTTTATGAGTCAACGGTTTAAAACTCTTCTAAACAGTGAAACTGAAATCCACTGGAAAGTTTCAAGGTATTTTTAAGTTTTGTTTGTAAGTCACACATATATGATGAAAAATAAGTTTTGATTAATAGACATTTAATTATAAATAGTTCTTTCACCAGCCAACTAGGTGCGCCGAAACAATAATACACCTCGTACATATTACATAATACATATATAGAGACAAAAAATATAGGTAGGTACTCTTGAAAATCACAAGAAACATCCGTAAATTGTATTATTTATTTTTTAAACAGATACTAATTAAGAAATAATTTATCACATAGAGTTCATGAAATAATATGCACCATGAATGCCAAAATTAAAATAAAAAACAATAGAAATAGATTAATGCAAATAAAACATTTTCAAAATGTATGATAATAATTATTTTAATAGTTGACTATAAAGTAATTTCGGTAGGTATAATAATATATAGATAAATACCGTTTGTTAATAATTATTGATAGTAAGAATATAATGACAGTTTCCAAAAATAAATAATATATTTTATAAATTATAATCAGTTACAATTAATTTAAAAAGTGGTAACATAAAGTTTTGAGTGCTAAAAAAGTTCACAAAATATATTCAATACGTATAATAACGTACTATTTATTACTTATTTATTCCACACCAAAACCACCATGACATTCGTCATACTTGCATTCATATCTTTTCTTATCTGAAGTACATTTTTCTATCAAGTTTGAATTTTTACACAGAAATTTAGTTAAGACAAAACACTCTTATCCAGTATGTGCGTTTAAGGGTTATAAACTATATTATATTATTCACAGTCTAAAATTGTTCAAGACTATGATGTATACATGACTGATATATACATCAGCGATATTACTCGTCAGATTGAGAAGAGGGTCATTGCTTTCGTAAAGGGTTGGATAATTCGATTTGAAGACACTATATCAAAATAATATACCCGGATATATTATAACAATATAATATACACAGTCGAGTCTTGATAACTTAAATCTCAAAAAGAAAGGAATAAACTCAATTTAAAAATGTTTCAGATTGTACAACTCAAATATAACTTTTAAATACTACAAGAGGCTATAAAAAAAATCAAGTTATTTTGAATTAATTGTGTTATGATTTTGATATACACAAAATATAGACAATTATTATTTTTCTTCGTTATAACGGGTACGATCGATATTTGTTTTTAATCTTATAGAATACGGAGGTGAATGTATTATATTATAGGAAAGTAGGTGATTTCGGCTACTGTATTTATAAGCGGTGTAATAAAAATGTTTTAGGTATAGATTAAAACTTTTTTGTTAGTTACAATATTATATTTCTTAATATGCACTTATTATATTGTAGTTCTACGAGTACAATGTAATAATTACTTACACGAATTGCAATAAATTCTATCAAATCTTATTTGTAAAATTGTTGTTTTTTTTTTTTTCAAAATCTAGAGAAAAATGTTGACTACAGTTTCAATCATATACTATAGGTTTGCTCTATTCACTAAAAGATTACTATAGTGTTTTCAGATTATTAAAAAAAAAAAAAAAGTAACGAAAAAAGCTTTGGTTCACCAAATAACCGAATTATTGTCACTATATTTATTATACACAAATAGAATCTAATGCGGTACCCAACTCTAACCTGTACAATATTGACAACTCAAAATTATTATTGAAATCTTATTGAAAAAATATGTATATTTTACCAAGTATGTCATAATTCATATAACTTTTACGCGTTTGTTCACTATAACATCAAAATTCTAATCAAATTCTTAAATTATAATATTCTATTTTCTCTGACTCAGAGTTACAGACTTTTGTCAATTGTATATTAATTCTTATAAAACTATCACAAAATCACATCGGTCACTGGCAAAAGTCAAGGACTCAACTACAACGACAGTGTCTGTGTGAAAAAACATTGCGGTCTCACTATGTTTGTATTTTTGAATCATTTGAATACAGTAAATTGTCGTAGTTTCCTGCTAGTACTCTGCTGTTTATACTATTATAAAATATATATATACAGTCACCCGACAGAAGCTTCCGTATAATTATTATATATATATATATACATATGCATATAGCGAATGAATATAGAGTTTTGGCCTTAATGTATTATGTGCTGCGCTGCATTACACGGTTTGTAATATACGTACAATATAAATATTAAATATTATTACGACCACCATATAATAACAACGACTGTGCGCTAAGACTTTACACGAACGCAAAACAAATGGCCAAGCGATTGCAAGACGTATTTGTGCATGGGTTCTGGTTCTTATCGAATTTATATATTTACCGCTTATACCACTATCCAACCAAGGTACGAGGTTGTAAGCTTCCCCGCTGCAACCCGTATCCGTATACAATATACATACTAAATAATAATACATGAGCGCCAAATCTGGGTCTCTAGTTGTTTATCGCTTTGTTTTTGTTTTCCATTTACGACTTCGATGTATTAAACAGACTTACATACATATATAGGAATACCATAATTATTATGGTGTTATGAAAATTATTATATTATGTAATTCAAAACATAACTGATTATGGCATATATACATCAGGTGTACGGACGAAAATTTCAAATATATAATATTATTATTATTATCAACAATTTATTTCAGTGATAATCTCGAATTTAAAAAGAAGACTTATTATGAAAAGTAACAAAATGAGTTTTAAAAGATATAGGATATTAAATCCATCGCTTTAAGCTTAAATCGACATAATAAACGCACTTTTTTAAATACAGGCCTCAATTTTGTTTACTTGATGAGTATAGTAATTCAATTTGTCCACACTTATTTAAAACATTTTACCTTGATTTTTGTAATCAAAACACTGTATAAATAAATACATATGTTTCTTTATGAATAATAATAATACTACTATACTATATTAATGATTATTATAATGGTAGAGAATAATAACTGTTTCAAAACTCATTAATTTACTTACGTGCAAAAATGTTTAACGTCTGACGATTAGATAAACATTTTGAATTTTGTACAAAGTGACTTGTTATAATGAACGCTCAGCAATATTTAAGCGGTGACATTATTTTTACGTAAAATTAGTGAATAGTAGCGTGGTCCAATAAACTTTTACTCCAGAGTTAAAAGTCTCAATAACAATATAGAATTTCATTACCTGAAAAATAAATCAAAATAATTTCATTAAATATCTTCTAAAAGGTTTCAAGTCATGTCATTTTTTGACCATTTTATTCAAATAAAATTTTTTTCGAAAATCATTACTTTTACTGGGTGGACTATAAAATAATATGACTTGAATTATTTGAAATATTTTAGTTATTCAATTAAGCGTTTTAATTTACCTAATTAAAATAAATACCATAATATAACTATCATTATTTATCTTATGTATAATTAATTTTTTATCAATATCGCAAAGCTATACATATAAAAAGTAAATTTTAGTATTAGATTGAATGAAAATAAAATACAGGTTCTAAATTAAATTAAAATCTTTATGTATGGTATAAAAAGTTTCTATTGTAGGCACTTAATTATATTTTAATATATAATGGTTTGCTGTATTCAGAACAATTTAGAAAATTACATTTTAGGACCTTTTTATCCTATATATATATATATATATATACAAGTATAAGTATATATAATATAACTTAAACCCACGGAATAGCTTCAGTTAACATTATTTTGCAGTGAAAAACCAGCTCAAAACATCTGTTACAGCGGTATATTGTAATAATTAATAGTGTTATATTAGTTCGATCATTCCACTTAAATGCTATACCTGCGACTGTACATCGTATTTATTCCAATCCATTTATAAAAAGACTAGACTGTATGTTAAAATAATAAAACTCAAATAATCGAATAATTTGTATGTTTGTGTCATATATGTATAAAAACAACCGACGAGACTGATAGAAAAAATGTATATATTCGTATAATATTGATTCCAATATCCTGTACTATATAGACAATAATAAGTGAATATTTAGACGAATCCTTAAGAATATTTTTTAACTAACAAACATTTACATTTTTGAGTTGACAAGAAATCCACAAATTTTCTCCACTACTATCGATGCATACTATTTTTATCACATTTATCATAAATATTTACCTATTGCATAAATTAGCCAAAAATATTAAAAATAATACAATTATTGCAATTATGTGTTTTACTTTTTATTGAATAGTATATTTTTTTTTCCTGATTGAGATTGGTCGTACCAAAATAGAACAAAATATAATGCAAATTTACAAATAATTTAAGAATCATAAAAAATCATTCCAATTACAAACAATAAAATAGTACCTACTTATCAAACGTGAATTAGGAGTTTCATAATAATTTGAGTTGGCTATGTCCCCATATTATATCATGATATTCTCGCCATCGATTTATTTTTCACCACACACGAGCAAGTATGCTCTTGGATCAAAAATATTCAGAAATTTCTAACCATAGGGTGCGATGAGCAATCGATACATTTACTCTCAATCGCATCAGAAAAAGTGAACAATATCGAAATAAGTTATAACTTATAAATAACACTGATACACAAACATACAAAGCAATTTCATGCATGACCAATATTATCATTAGATGGCTTTAAGCCGTTTAGACACGTCATATTTGCAAATACCGATGATTATTTTCTTTTAAGTTCAATGCAGAAGCGTATTTACAAGTTATTAACTAGGCAGTTGTTTCATAATAATATTATGTTTGTGTATAATAGCATAACGATGACGAGCACGATAGATCAACTGTCGACACTGACCGTCATGATGAATCCCCGAGGGTCATTATACATTGTTACACCATACACATTAAACACGCACTAACTCGTGCAGACGGATGATTCGCGCATAAAATTTATTTTAGAATAGTAAACACAATGAACGCGTACCTATATGTACAAAAATATTATGCAAAGTCACACTCTCAAATAAGATGGAAACATATATAACGCCAGAACTTCATATTTTCTAATTTGCTCCCTTCTCCCATACACGCGCATACACAAACGGCATCAATACTGTCTGCCGCTCAGACGGTATTATAAAATATTATATCGTTATCACATAATATAAATAATATAAGATATTATCATAGTATCACGAGCACGACACGAACAAACAACCGAGACTTCCGTTCCGGTCGTCTAAAGTTTTTTTTTTCGTTTTATTTGAGGAGTTTGGCGCGTCGTTACTTAAGCTATAATAATACGAGTACTAGTTATTGTATGCCAATCGCCAATAATTATTATTTAATAATCCTGTCATACCTATATACTTCTATCGTCTAAACAGGCAAGAGAATAGAATATAATTTATTGTAATATCATTGAATCCGTGGTATATTTTACGTCAGTGTACGGGTAACCGGTTTTTGAAAGTGTATTATTTAATATTTTACATGATTTTTACTCAAACATCTGAGTAATAATAGATACTCCATTAAAAATGTATTATATATTTAGAAATATTTTGATTTAATGATAAAGCTATACTAGGTGTCTTTATTCTTTTTACATAACTTTATGGTTTAAGTTTTTATTTATATTTGTTGCAAAGGCACAGGCGTGCTTACGCTAATGGTATCGCTGTGTATCGCAGCAGATGTGGCATCTGATAATTTATTTTGGATTTAATTAATTGGTGAAAATATTAAATTTGAAATGCTTGCAGAGTATGAATTATTTTTAAAATAAGAAATTTAATATATTATTAAAATATGAATTAAATTAAAATAGACATATCAATGCGAGAAATACAGAATTTTATAGGTTTTCTATTAAAAGACATATGCAGTGATCGAATCGTACACTTTATGTTAATGTTATTTAAATACTCAACAATGTATTATATATATAATATATATATATATGTTATTATATTAATTACTGTTGATAACCGTTCAAATAGTAATACAACCCGCACTAGTGGATGCCCATAGCTGATTTGTTTAATAATATGTTGAAATCAATCGAACTTTTATTGACTGATGTATACTCTATTCGTTATTATCAAATAACAAACTGAATGATAAAAAAAGTAGTTCTTCATATTTAAATTACGGAACTTTTACCTTTACCATGGATGAGCCGCTTATAGTTCTCGATTAAAAATATGAGTTGCGTCAAATACAAAATACTTTTTAAGCCTATATGATTTGTTATCCTTTAACTTATTTTTATTTCAATTACTAAAAATATTTTTAATAAATCTACATATTATATCAAAAAAAGTTAAGCTTGAAAAATTATAGTTGTCAAAAAAAAAAAAAAATATATATATATATAATATTTAAATAATTATACAATTTCTATAAACTATTTTTTAATTTATTTTCATTAAAAAGTACGTTTTTATTTTCCTTAGCCATTTTTTGGACCATTAAATGAAAATATGCAAATTTAATGAGACTTTAACCCTACTTATTACAATATTATATAAACTCGTTTAAAATTATAAATGATTTAGTTCCCGTAATATTATTATACTTATTTCTTTTTATATAATTTACAATCGATAGACAATTATAAATGAATGTGTCCGATATTATTATTTAATAGAAGTATAAGTTACTGTAACTGTGATGCACCAAGTTTTAGTAAACTGCGTTATCATAACTATTATTTGTCTATCAATCAGTTTATACGAAAATAACTTCATATTTTTAAACACATCAATACGCGATGAAAATAATGTTAAGATCATTATTGCTTTCGGAATAATTTCGTATGTATATTATATTATATATTATTATTATTATTATCGTTTTATACACTGGCGCAAGTCCAAAGCCATACTGTCAATATTTTTGTTGGACGTTAAATTATGTCTCTTAGACACCATTGTTGTACAGGCGGCCAACATCAAACAAGCCAGTCTAAAAAGCACTTTTCGCGACGCCGGTTGTCTCGAAATGTTTACCTTGTGGCTAGTGTATATATATGTTATATAGTACCATTATTATTATTCTGCACTAGAATATTTGAAAAGGAATACGTATTATTTAACAATGTTGTAGCTGCTGATCCAAAAAAATATGAGCAAAATACGACAAATACTTCTGAGTTAAGAAAATAAGTAATACAATACTTTTCAATTATCTATTACGATCATTTTGTCACTGACGTCAGAAATAGAACTTCACTAATACTAATAGAATATTTATCTATAGCTAATATTTAACCACAAATGTTTACTGAAATATTTTCAAAAGTCCAAGTTTCTAATACATTTCATGGAACTAAAAATTAAAAAAAATCATCAACCTATAAGTAGTGCGATTAATAAATTCGCTAAAACTAAAACCAGAAAAGTGAAGTATAACTAAAATATTGGTTATTATAACAAGTTCATAAGCATAGTTTATTTTTCAATACCTACATAATATATATTATTATACTATGTAAAATACATTTATAGATACATATAAATATTAATTCAAGATACTGTTAACAGTTCAGATTATAACATTCTATATATTATAATAATGAAAAACGTAAATAGTTAACAACAGTTTTATTTATATGTATAATAAATTAGCTTAGGTACTGCAATGTATTGTAATTTGCAAGATTTTATACTATAAACATAAGAAATTTTAAAATGTTCGCCTATCATACAAAATATTTTCATAGAACAATAAAATTCGGCAATGCATTAATTATTTAAGGTATATTATATACCATATTACCTAATTATTATGAAAAATAACCAAATCTGTTTAATTGGTTCAACCAAAGCGGTCGAAAATATACTTACTATATAATATAGTAGGTATCTACTTACATATTGTGAATATTATCGTATAATAATTTATGCGTTTATAAAACGGAGACGACAAATCCCAACGGTATCACGCCCTATCATCAAATTTTGATTTAGTCCGCTAAACTGTAATACCTTTGTAACAGTAGGCTGATATTACACGATGCCGCGTTATAATGAAAATATAAAAATATTATTGTAATATATATGGTATATTATACGCATAACATAAAGCTTCGAATCACCGATTCACAAATGGACAATACCATAATATAATAAACTTCAGAACCAAAAAATTCAAAACTCAAAGTACAATATTGTTATGCACATTTTCACGGTGAAAGGTATATTTTTATGACATATAAATATAATATTATGTACTTAGTGCTATAATACATACTAACAGCAACCACATATATATGTGTGTAATCAAAGGTACGGTTATAATAAAATAAAAAAAAGAAATTGGTAGTTTGAATCTACTTAAGTACCAGATTTTTTACTCTTATGAGTAAAGTTATAATTATAGATTTCACAATAAATAATTTGAAATTTGGTAATTGCATGTTTAATAATGGCTTTGTAATATGCTACGTACATATTAATATTATTATAAATGATATACTAACTAACCATAAACAGCTGACATTGAAGGTATGGTGAAAACTAAAGGGAGATAAGATGTTAGCAAACTTAATCCTCCCTCTCAAAATTTCACCTATATTTACAATTATATACGTCATAGGTATATTATGGGTGTATGACGCATTAGAGCAGAATTTTTCTTTCAGACATACAGAATTCCTAAAATCCATACGAATTGACCTAATAATAATAATAATATCAATACATATTTATATACACACCTGCATATAAACTATACGTACACCTGATCGACGCATGGAGACCTAAAAGAATTTAAGTGTATTGGATGGCTTATTGGCCATCGTGGATAATCGTACCTATAAACATTTGTACATTATATATATATATTATAAATAGAAAGTAACGCAGTTCGGCAGTCAAGACTTATGCATTATATCGAATTTCAAATGCCAACTTTCATGACAGTTAAAGTATGTTTGAAGTTGATGCGCCAATGTTGATTTTTTTACACTTTACTCCCCCTCCTTCAAAAAAAAAATAATAATAATAATAATAAAAACCAATGAACGATTTAAATTTGAAAATCTGTCAAAATATACGCTAACTTCAATGACATAAAAGCATTGAATATATTATATCATTAAGTGAGTATTATAATGTATTTTTATGTAACATATAAATATATAATATGCGTAAAATTTCATGGTATATCTTAAAAACATTGAAAATCTGAGTAGACTCTAAATTATGATATATTAGATAAATACTTATACATATCTATTATATTTTAATTATCACAATATTTAAAACGATATTTTTTAATTGAACCTTATGGGTAAGTCATGGAATTACTTTTTGAGTACCTATACTTTTTCTACTTTAAAAAGTTAGTATTCATACAAAAAAAAAAATATATGATTTACATTAGGTACTCACATAAAAACATTATCTGAACATAAAATATTTATATTCATAATCTGTATACAACGAAGCCCAACCATTAAAATTACTAAAATACTGAAATTGTAACATAATTTATCGAATACCAATTATATAACAAACATCTGATAACGTAAGTAATGAAGCAAAATCCCAAACATATAATTTGAACGATAAACAGATGCAACTGTCAAAGTACTATACTATACTTGTTATCTGCTATGATTAACTTTGCTTACCTATATGCATAATATAATATATTGTGAAAATTCAATTATTCATTAAACTAAATAGTTATAAACAAAACAAATATTTTGGTTCTATAACTATATACTAACGGAATCTCCAAAAATACGGGAAATAAAGTAAAACATATTTTATTGCGTTTTTTCCTAATACATTATTTTAAAACACCTATAGGCACTAGACAATCAAAAATCTTACCCGAAAAGTATAATTTACATCAAATTTACTGATGATAACTGATTCAACATAATATTATGATAAATCTTATATCACAATTTTTTCGTCTGAAAAATAATCGAACGAAGACACAAAGAACAAAATATAAACATACCGTTGTAATATTAACACATTACTCATTTCATTAGGATTTTAAAATAATTTTCGTTTATACGATTGATAATAACAGTATTAGAATGCTCACGTGTATTATCGACATAAAAACCATGATGATGATGATAATAATAATAATTGAACAAGTTTTTATTAAACCCGGTTGTATTGATGCGGACAGCGATGGCGTGTCGGCAAGTCGGATCTCAGTATTATTTCATAGCAGCTATTTCGCTGCTGTGACGGAGCAGCCGTGTAAGTCGTACTGTCGTGTACATAAATATAGTGGTGGTCCATTGTTGAGATGCGGAATTGAACCTTGATCCTTGCAGATAATTCTGGAATCCCATTGTCGTTATGGAGTAAGGCTGCAGTTGTAGGCACTGCCGGTTTTGCATACAAACTAGACGAGGTTGACAGCCTTGGTGTCGTATATAAAACATATTATATACCTACCTACACTGAGAGAGATTTTTTTTTTTTTTATTTAAGTAAATATACAAAAACATTTCCCTTTTTTTGGACATGGACACGTAATAATATATCTACACGTACTACACTATATAATATTGTAAATATTTATAGGTAGATATTTAATACATTATATATATATATATAGATATATATTATATACTTTGGTGGATTTATTTTCGTACCGTTCAATTATATACATATAAATATGTAAGACGTTATAACGACAGTCATTATAATGAGTTTGCTGTCGATTCATGTTATATTATTATATATACTGAAAAAAGTCCTATTGTGATGAGCTGTACGATTGATCGCGTCTTGTTCAGCTGCACTGCCGTGGTTGATGCGTTCTAACGATATATAGTTGCCGTACTTCAACTGCACGAAATCAAACAATGTATAATACTATAATATAATAATATTGCGTCGAAACTCTTGAACATTATACGAACAACAATTATTTAGTTGTATTTGATTAAGTAACTCATTTTGAATTTGGATCATACTCTTGATAAACTTTATTTTGTAAATTTAATCAATATAAAATTCCACCAATTTGATTTTGTTCAAATATTTATAAAATGACTCAATATTTTACTTTAATTTTATGCAACAACAATTTATTTGATATAATTCCAAATCATTATTAAAACGCTCGTTGTTCTAATATCTAGTAAATATAGAAATTACAAATGTCCATTTTTTTTGACATTTTGCATTTTGTTTATATAAAATGTATTTATATTATTTGAACCAGTGCCGGCGCTAGGTTTTTCGCTGCCCTGTGTCAAATTGCCAATTACCTATAATATGCCGCCCTTACATAATTTATATATTTTTATTTATACACTTGACCACTCCTAAAATTCCAAAAAAATTTGCAGCCCTGTGTCACAGGTCGCACATGCCTTCCGCCGGCACTGATTTAAACCACAACTAATATTATTGTAAAAATAAATTTTAAATTATTTTCGATTGTAAAGTGCATAGAAGATGAATTATATAATATTTAATGTTATATTTATTGATAATAAATTGTTTGAACAGATGATCTTTACTGCTTATAAAGAAGGTTAATAATGATAATAAATTAACAATACTTAGAATTTACATCAATATAAAATAGAGCAAGTTCTAGGCGAAACGTTTAGATTGTAATTCAGTACAGTTAGGTTATGCAGTAGTTTAAGTAAATGTTTTTTAACACTATAAACACAGCAAAAATATTTACAAACAAATAAGATATTGAAATACGATATCATATTAATAAAAAGTCACTATACACGAAAATTCCGAGTGACAATATTTTTATGCGAGATATCAGCATTTTAATAATAGTATTTTCGCTATACCTATAATAGGTATTATAATATATTTATATTATATGTGCTGTTTAGGTATACATGACTATACCCAAGCTCATTTCGCTCATCAACACCCTTAGTGGTAATTTTCCGTAATCAAAAATTAATCACCCCTTTGCATTTTAAAATGTAATAACTGTGTGATTTAAAAATTGGCATTGCATGATTCGTATGAAAAACATAAATCGTTTGTAATACCTACGTAAAAGATGTTAATATACAAGGGATGTATATTATAATATTGTATAATTAATGCGATATAAACAACACATATAAATTTCACACATTGTTTTAAAAGTTCATAAAAAATATCCAATATGTACTTCCATACAGCTGGCGGTGCCATACTTAAATATATGTATTAATATAAATATATTGTAATAATATATGTACCATTGTTCACGGCCATGATATTCGTTGAGCATCAAATAAAATTATGAACGATTGTTAGTACAGCGTTGTCGTGTCATCGCCAATGGGTTATTTGGATGAAAATTAATCGGATTTTCAGGTCAACAACAATTTATGTTTTGTGGATACGTTCACTACTGGGGTATGGTTCAAATAATATGCTATATACCTAATAGTGCGTGTAACACTCAGTAAGTGACCAAAATCTACCAACAGTTATATATCGATTTTACCGAAAATACCGAACAAATGTGGAGAAAACGTTATACACCAATGTGTGTTACTATTATTTATTTATGTATAATTAATTGATTTCTTTAATATTTTATAGAGATAAAATGAACGCACGGTAGCAGAGCTAGCAGTGAACAAAGAAGTGAAAGTCGTAAAAAATAACTAGCCAGCTGTACAGAAAATAAAAACAATTTTGAAAAATGGGTTTTATAATGATTTTTGGAGAATTCAGGGGAGACAACAGAAAACAAACGAGTGAATAGATGTTAGTTAATTGAAACTTAAGTTTTTCTCATTTCGCAACAAGTAATAACAAAAGTGTTAGGTGAAATATTGGTGTGCGTTATGTGGGACCGTACATAAAAGACACTAGAAAAACGTAGATACATAATTATGTCTCGACGTCCAATTTTATAATAATTTTATTTTTTGTTGTCGTAAAAAAATATTGTATCTGTAATCAGAAACAAACTTCATATTGTAAAAAAGAAAATGTATTATACATATAAAACGGTGATTAAATAAAAAAAAGTCTATTTTCAAAATATTTTTTTGTCTTTCAAAAACTTTTTGGTGGAACCCTTCGAAAAAATGTCTATCAAAATATTATAGTCGATTATTCTCACCAGCTGTTATTGATAATAATATATTATAAAATGTTATCGTATCAGGGTATTGGTTGTTATTTTAAACTACACTAACGTTGTACCTATAGTATGACATTGTATATTATATTATAGCTGATGAGACGTATAAATGCATGATTTATTGATTTGTCAAAAAAAAAAATATATATTGATTTGAACTAATAGACAATTAAAATAGTTGTAATTACTACAAAAGTTTTACTTATTTCAAGAATGTTTATCATTATTATAACATTATATTATAATTGGTTGATACAATAATATGGTAACTTTAAGTAAATAAAAATAAATTTAAAAACCATCGATTCATTTTGAAGAAAATTTATGATCGATGATATTGATCAAACAATAACATACGAGTACTTTCATAAATATTTCATACATTTAATGCAAACATTATTTTAGTAGTTTATAATAACAATTCAAATATCAATTAAATGTAAACGACTATTGGTATAATATTTTTAAATTAGTTTTAAAATACTTTGAATAATATTAAAGTAGTGTGTTATGTATAGTAGATATATTGATTTTGAATGTATTTGAATTGCTTTAATACTTTAACGAACATCAATTATAATTTTATTGCACTGCATTAAATTTAAAAAAAATGGACCGAGAAAAATAAGTAAAAACTATGAATAATTAGTACTCAGGTGATTCAAATAAAAAATGGTAATACCATCCATAATATCCTTATAATTGATTGTACAATAACAGAACCTTTTGAATATTTTGCGCGTTTTTTATAATGTAACAAAGTATGTATTTTAGTCGTCTATCTTCTACCTTATACCACAAGACTAATATTTTATAACAGCAATTTTTGAACTGTTCTGTTACTAAATTATGTCTAATATATTAAATAGAGTTTATTTTTCGAAAGCTAGGCCGATTTGGTATTAAGTTTAATATTATTCCACAATATTTTTTCTCAAATATATAAAATTAAAATGTTGTTACTTGAGCTATGTTGCTTATTGTGTGCTTCAAATAACAAAACGTCTGCATGAGCATATGATATATCATAGCCACAAGAAAGAAGATATTAGCATTTTGCAGACGCAACCAAGACCAGCAGCATGACTGCTGTATAGTTATATAACCGACGGATTTTGTCTGTGGTCGTTGAGATAAGTTTTTTTCTTTTAGAACGTATTACACACACACACACACACACACACACACTCTTACACATTTATATATAATATAATTTGTGTATGTATAATATTCCTAAGTGTGTGCGTGTGTTACTCGGCAAAGACCACCGCCGGATGCAGCGTCGAAAGAATTCAATTGACCATGCGCGCGCGTCGGAGGCTTGTTGACATTCCGACGAAATAGCTATTTCTCAGTGAGTTATTTCTCCAGTATTTTTCAGAGACTGTCGGACCGACGGCGTCTGGGGCAAATAATATAATATACAGGGTGTTTTACCAGTTATTGCGGTATGTCCACCCTACTAGTTAAACTTTACGACTCGCGTTCCATTGCGACCATTTTTATGATTGAATAAAAATAAAAAAATACCATGTATATAATATTATATTATACTAATCGTGGCTCATTTTGAATTCAGTGACTATTTTCCAAAAATATTAATTTAAGGTATATTAATAGGTAGGGGATAAATATAGAGGTATATCCTGTACAATCCACATCCTGTATATAAATATAATAATTATATAAATTATCTGACCATGTGGCAATTGCGGCAAAGTAGAACAATATAACTAGAGAATAGGTGGAAAAACAAATTATACTGTATATATATACAAATATTGTATTGAATTAAGTAAACACTTCGAGTCTTATATTAGCTTACGTATATATGTATAACGACGGGCCGAACGGACCTGAAAAACCTGTCGTATCTCCGTCTTCACACATAGACGTGAAAAGTCGTCTAACACATTGTAAACCATTTATAAATGATATTACCTATGTATTATAGTATAGTATACTAGTATGTATTGTGTATTATAATAAAATCAAGTAAGCTGAACATATAGAATTCAATGGTTCAACAAAACGCTATTACAGTCTAATTTTTGTTCTTTGTTACATTTTAGCATTCACGCAACTTTAAGTTATAATATTTTAATTGTGAACTTCTTGGTGACGATGTTTTTTTTTCGACGATTATCTTTTCTTTCATTTATAGCTAAAGCAAACTATGATATAGCTATATATTTATGGATAGCCAGTAAGCTGTATGATAGATGTACGTATTAGGTTTCTGTACATACAAATATATAATTATTTTTATATCTCAATATACCTATAATATCCTTCCAATTATATTTACGTATATTTTTTCAATCCTCCTTTTTATATATTTTAAGTACTGTCGTTGTGCAATCGTAGATTAGTCTACGTAAATATAATATAGCGTATAACACGAATTAATGTAAAATATTATATTATCTGTCGGGATTGTTTGCAAAACATTTTATTAGAATAGCAAAAAGGGCATAATTTTTATGATATTTTTACGATGGCATATCCTTGAGAACGAGTAAAAACGGAATTTTATAAAGACATCACTATAAACCCGTTGTCGTAGAACGGCGATGAACAGTATAGCGTTGAGATATAATATATATATTATATATGAGCAAATAAGTATATCGAAGGATATTATAGTGTACGAGCTTTAGAATCGATCTTTCATCCCTCATCACTACACCAACAAACGAATTCTTAAATATCTCCATTCACTGGTTTTAATGATTTCATTTCAGTGTTGGACCAAACTACGCGGATCTGCATTACGGATCTACTTAATCTAGAGTTTGATATAAAATAATAATTGTATTATACCCGTATCCACAAAATATCAATAATATTTTAAAATACTGATACTTTAGGTTCTTTAGAGTATATAACAAATAAAGACAACTTGAATTCAAAATTTGAATATGCTATCGTTTTTTATACAGGTATCCATACTAGTTCCAACATCCAACATAAATTTTAAACGTTTTTTTTTATTTAATTTTAGTTATAAGAAACATATCAGATATTGTGCAAATATAATCACTTTGGATTTTTTTTTTACTTTAAGCAAAATAATTTTGAATTAAGTATTTTAATATGACGTACTTACTATATTTTTTTTTAAATTTAACTGTATATAACTTATTATAGCTGTATCTCAATATGATAAATCTTCGAAAAATACACAAAATGCACTATTAATTTTTACCTATCACCATTTATTAAAATAATATGGTATAGATTTGTAATAAACAATACAATATTGTTTTGTACTCTTAAGTTTTCGTATTAGGCCAATTTCGTATATTTGAATTTATAAGTGCAACTAATTATATAACAATAGTTATTAGTCATATTGACATTGTATGAACTGACACTAGTGCATTTCATAATATTAAAGTATACCAATTTTCACAGTTAATCACTCAACTGCGATAATACAAGTAGGTACTTACCTAATATTTATATGAATAATATTATATATTATATAGTACTAATAAATAAAAATAAAAATCTTTTATTTATAAAATAAATATATGTAATCTACCATTTATGTTATTATTTATCAAATGTGTGCTACCCGTATAGGTAATATTATAGGAGTAAATAGTCTAAAAATGCATAAGGCGCAGTCAACGGCCTTTATTTTGAGTCTAATAATAGGTACTATAAAATATTCGCAGAATGTGAAAGTTTTGTATACCTCTTCAACTCTTCACGGTACCATGAAGACGGTACTTCATCGATGTCAAAATATAAAACAATTAAAAAACCCATTATTAAATATAAAATATTGTTATAATGTATCCTTGAGTTATTAAGTTCATAAAACAATAAATTAAAGTTAATTATGACGGTTGAAAACGGACCTTTTTTAAGGAGTTGAATGGGCAATATTTATATTCATATGGGTATTCCGTGTTGGTGTATAGGTAAGTACGTCGTAAATCATCATTAGTGTGCGTGACTTCTTAACCACTATAAATAAATAGTAGGGTTGACGATTTTTAGAAATAAAATAATAGAGCGTCCATACTTACACACATCAACGTAGAAAGTTCAAATATATATTGATCCGATACTACACCAATATTGTGATCTAATTTGGGTATGATCTTACTTTTATTTTATATTCCGTGCAGTAATTAATGTTTATTTTCACATTTGATTTACAAACAATAATACGCTAGGTATTTTATCGATAATATAGGTAAATAAATGATTAAATGGATGGATTTATTTCACTATATTCTCATTATATTGCTAAACTATATTGTTAAAATTTATATAACTCGCGTAAATGTATGAGCGAATATATTATATCAACACGATAGTAGTACCGATCTGATCAAGTAGTTATATAGTACATTATTGTACGAGTACCTTTTTTTATTTTTTTTGCTGTTGGAACCGACGACCGGGAGGGGACTGCTTTCGCATTACTTCCTCCCAAATTGTACGAGTACCTACATAGAATAGAAGTTACCTTAGTTTTGTATAATTATTTTAAGTTCTAGTAGGTTTCGTTGGTTGACTGTAATATTATTGTATTATACTTAATCGATGGTTCATGCTTTTGCAACCAATATCCCGTTTAAAACGATTTTGTATATAAGAATGTATAGAAGGTATAATAAGAAGAAAATGATCATATTAATATTATTATAGTATAGTATATTATGTTAAATAAAAATGGTACCTATAATACAAATATAATATTACAGCACATACGTTATGTTTATACCCTGTATGAACTATGAACATAAGAATTAGGTAACTAAACAAAAAAATTGCAGTCTCTTTTTTCTAATTATTTTTAATAAACTACAGAGTGCAGAGTAATTCTGTATTAATTGATAAAATAATTTTTACACATATTTTTAAAATCATTTACAATAATAAAATAATGGTATGTCTATGATTACTTAAGTCCAAATAGTCAATCCAAACAATATATATATACATGTATATATTATAAAAACGTATATAAATAATAGAAGATTTTTATAAGTCTTATAATAATTTTTGTATTTATAAAAGAGAAGTGTTCGAGTTATTAAAAAGTATACTATGTTAAAGATAATAATCTTTAAAAATTATTTAAAATCAATGTAAATACATAATATACATATAATATGTAATCTAGTACCTACTTAATATTATTCGGTGCACGTTTGTAAAATAATTAACAATTTGATTTAGTAGTTGATGACTATTTATTAATATTAAACTGAAATCTTTTTCTAAGAATATAACACTAACTAAATGAAATTAATTGAAAAAAAATGAAAATAAGATTAAAAAAACATCGTAAGTTTAAAAATAAACATTATTTTTTTGAAGTTTAACCAAGTCAAAAAATAACATTTACTAATAAGTTAAATTTAATATGAGATTGACTCTGTTCGAATATTGGGTTTTGGAAAAAAAAATAAGATGCACATCATCTATAGGTACTTAATAATAGGTGCGTTACGTTTTCGTTGACACATTTTGGTGTATCATAGAGCTGGGAAATTATACGGTACGTATTTCTTATATTTTATTTCTAATACGGCGATTTATATTTTGACAATTTTCAAACCATATTGTATCAAACAAGTGTCAAAGGGGAAATTAGAACAGAAAAAAAACTGTTTTCAAATACACTTTACAACGAATTCCTATCGCATACCAGTAGTCACACCCATTTCACATATTATATACTGGCCCTATCGTTCTTTATTAATGAAAATTCAGCCACTACGTACCATGCTGATATCGTGGACTTTATTCGACATTGTTGACAACTTAATAATCTATATTGCGAAATACTATCTTACGTACGAACGATATGCGATGACGCTGTATATAATATGATGATTGTATCCGACGAATTATTATTTTTTGCGCTAAAATGTTATGCACAGTTACTTACGAAATGATGTATGAGAAAATTGCCACGTGATGTATTTAAATATTCAATACATGAACGCTTAAATGAAACCATTTATTATTTATTGCTTTCTTTCATTTATTTAAGTCGTAGTTAACTTTTCGGCGTGGAAGATGCTTGCGATATATTTTCTGCTATGATATCGCCACAACAAATATAGGTAATACTAATAACATGATAATATTATCAAGGCCTGACAAAAGTTTATGGTTGATATCGAATATTATATTCTAATAATCCAGAAGTATTAATTTTTTATCTTAACTCTTTGAAAAAATATTTCTACATATTGTACGTTTACACTAGAACTCACATTTTGCAATGAAAATAAATAAACTTTTTAAAATTCTGTTATATCTAAATAATGTTCATATACGTAGTTAATCATCACTGCTAGCAAGTATTGAATATTGAATTAATATAGGTTCTTTGTGCAAATATCATTAAATAATTTATAGCTGTAAATTATACAAGTTTAAGACAAAAATATTAAATAAAAACTATGATCATTTCCTGTTCAGATTGTGACGAATAAATAATTTATAGCTGTAAATTATACAAGTTTAAGACAAAAATATTAAATAAAAACTATGATCATTTCCTGTTCAGATTGTGACGAAGTGCATCCTTTTTATTGTAAGGGCACTGGGCAACTAAACATTATTATATCTAGTACAATATAAAATATTATATCACATTATATCTGTACTAATAATGCACTGGTATAAACGATTATCAGATATATACCAACGACGCCGTTATAAAATACAAGGTAAGATCGAATTATTTACGAAAATATTACAAAATGTAATCTCCACAAGCAGAGAATTTTTATCGTTCGCTTTTATGCGTAACTATTCTACATTCATCTTCGATGTTATATGTAATCTATAGTTTTCTAATTTCTATTTGAGTTGTTCGTCTCAAAAGTTACATGGCTTTCGGGAGCTTGCTTATTTTATTTTATTTTTCTTAATATTCAACAACATTCATTTGATATCCTCCTGTCACGCCTCGAGGAACATAAGGGGTGGAAACAAGAGGATGGGCTATGGAAACTGAAGCTTATGATAATATTACGTGACTGGCATATTATGGTATATCGTGATAATTATTAACTTCTTTTTTACCAAAAACGAATAATTTTAGTAATATATGATCATACTTTTAATCGAAATAGTTTTCGAATGAACTATCAGTGATCAATAGAACACTGGTAGCATTTGTCACAAGATAAAAATGTAAATGCTGTACAAGTATATTTTATACTAAACAGAGTTTCATATAAAAAATATAATAATCCTACGATAAAGCTATTTGTATGATTGCATTCTTGAATTTGACTAATAATAATATATTATCATTATTAGTATGGTAATACTGTCCCTTGATTTAAGCTACCTATGATATGTTATTCCACATTTACTTATAGCAGTCATGAATATATCCATCCCAGGAAATCCTTATGGGACACTTGTTTAGCGATAGGGGAAAAGTTAGACCAATACCACGCCGCAATGTTTTATTACATTAAATTATAATATTATTATAATGCATGCACAAGTAGGCATAGACCATAGACGTATGTTTATAAATTCTATATTATGAATATATGTCATCAATCTTTTTCTCAGACCCAAACAACTCTAATAATATTGAAAACAACGTTAATTTCCTTGAAAATATATGCATTACGCATGCAATTTTGAAATTTATATTTAACGATGTAGTTTCTTTTTTAAATATTAAAATTTTTTTATTAGATTAGTTTGAAATTTATAGTGTACAAAAACTGATCAAATTTCCATTCATAGAATCGCTCTTTTCGTAGTCACAGAGTCATACTATATAGTTTTCGCAATTTATGTATAAAAGTACAAAATTAAAACTGAAAAGGTATATAAGAAAATTTATAAATGACGATGACGTTATAATTTATAGTATGATATCTCTATATATAAAGGAAAGTGTACTTTACTAATAATCAACGCAGAGCCGAACCTATTTGAGTTATCGACTTGAAATTTCGAGGACAGATTTTTATAATAATTTCATCGGGCATTAAGAAAGGATTTTTCAAAACCCACATTTTAAAGGGTTGCTCAAACGGAGATTTTGAGATTTACGATGGAAATTTTGTTTATAATTTTTGTTTATAAATGGTTTCTATAACAACCTGATTTATGCGTTAACACATTTATCACTTTATTATTACAGCTAATTATTATGTATAAAAACATGATAACATGAAGTCGTAAAATACCCTACGCATTTACCCATACACAAGGACAAGGTGTTTTACTTGTTATTTTCAAATATTAATTATTAATGCGTCTTCATATACGCACCCCAGTTTATATACGGTTATTTCTAATTCTTATCTAAAATTGTTTAAATTCTTACATATTAATAAAAACTAATTAATATGGTTGTCGGATGTGAGCTGGTGGCAGCCGGACAATTATTTTTAGTATTTATTGAGGTGTACCTCAATGATGAACTGTATGAAAAATTTGGATCAGAAAGGAACCAAGATTGCAAGTTAAAGCTCTGCACAAAAATGTAATAGACGCTATAGTTATCACTGAGAGCGCTAGAGGAGATATAGTTTTAATCCCGAGAATAACGTTGATTCCAACTGATTATCTCTTTGAATTAAAAAGAATACAATTCTCACTCAAAGTTTGCTTTGTTATGACTATTAATAAGTCTCAAGGACAATCATTGAGCATGACAGGGATTGATTTGAGAGAAGAATGTTTTTCACACGGACAGTTCTATATCACATGTTCTAGAGTTAGCTCTGCCAGAAGTTTGGTTATTTTAGCCCCAAAAGGCAGTACCAAAAATACTGTTTATAAAGAGTTATTGAGATGAATAAAATATTTTAATATAAATATTTTTTTTTTTTTGGTTTTTATAACACCATAATGTAAAGTAATTTTTTGCCAACAAATTACAATATTACAATACATGGGCAACCAAGGATAAACATAACATCTAAAAGCAGACTGTAACAAATATAAAAACTGATAAAATAAAAGTTATAGTAGGTAACACAAAAAAATGTACACGGGCAAAGCCAGGTTATTCAAGATTTTTGAGAATCAAAACCTAGGTTAGGATTATGTATTAATTGATTATATTAATCTACCGTATTATTTCAAACTTAGTATAACTTTGATACTTTATTAGAGTTAAATCATACACTACATACAAACAGCACTAGGTCCGCGATCTACCGCAGGTAGATTCTCTACCTGATAATATACTGCTGCGAATCAGAATTTTTATTCTGGGTAACAGAAAACTTAAGATAAATCTAGAACATCATCCATCGAATATTAAATAACGTATTGAACAAAGTCTGAGTCATATTTTCCAATTTAGTACCTAGGTATTATATATAATTTATTTTAAAAAAAATAATTACACAATTAACGGATTACTTGAACAGATAAATCACCCACCTCCCATTCTTTCATTACGAACAGACCTCATACCCATATAGCCAGTGCGACCGTATTAAACTTAATTGAGACGGATCATCTGGTGGACAAATTATTGAGTTTACGGTTACACAGCAGTTTCCCAATATTCGTGATCGATCTCCTCCAGCCGATCGAGGGTTGTCCCGTACACAAACTGCCATTATGTTAAGTTGAAACTGACTCACTCTTGAAACATGCGCCACTGACGCCTTCATAATAATAATAGTAAGATAAAATTATCTAAGTTGGTAATAATAATACGATATCCCTATGTTGCACCGCGCTAGTAGACCCATAATCATGACACTCCTACAAAAGTTAGTAATCCCATACATAGAAATAGTGCTAAAAAATAATTTCAATAAGACTTTAATTAACATGATTATTTTTATAAAACTATCGTTGAGTAATTATGTTACATATTATTCGAAAATATGTTTGAAAATAAAACGACCTGTGATAATACGAACGACTATAATCCCTATACTCTATCGTCTATACTCTATAGGGTTACAACTTACAATGACTGGTACTGTGGCAGACGCCAAAAAAAAAAAAAGTGATTTTCGTAGATGTAATACTAGTTATATTTTTTTTCCATTTAATGCCATAAATTTTTAGGCATTCTTACAAGAATATTGCAATGATAAGTAAAAATTTAAATTTAGGAGATTAGACCATCTTTTATTTTTAGGTAAAAAAGTTATTCATGTAGAGTATAAGGTTAAAATTTAGTCATCAAAATACCTTACGCATAAGTAAGCCTATAAGTTATATTTTAAAATGTGTACAAAATAATTGTGGAACTTGCGAAAACGCAAGCGACTATATTACAAAGAGTATAATATTATATTATTATAATAATATATATACCCATTAAAAATACGTGACAAGAATATAGTCTCAGATGGTGGTGTCGTGATTTAGGGAGAAGGGTTGCATTAAAATGTAGTGTTTGTTCTTCATACTTACGCAACAACATCAAGCGATAGTCAATTAAAATAATAATAATAATAACGAAACAAATTAAACTACTCCATTAAGCCAGACACTTTGGTTGTAATTTTAATGCCGAAATCAATCCTCTCTGCACGCTCGTATAATAGACACACCCTTGTGTACTGTGAATATCCAATGTTAGTACACTTATAAGTTATAATGAGCGTTATTATTAATGTAACTATTACAAATAAGTAATAATATACTCTATAAAATATTTAAATTATATTTTTGCTCACAATTTATTCCAACTGTAATTTTTGGTCTGTAAGACTTAAACTATACTTACGTTTATATACATACATAGCAAGCTATGTAGATTATTAGAACACACTGATCGTGGAACATTGAAGCTTAAGATATCATTAAATGGATAGTTTCTGAATTACACACAAAAATGAATTCTCTCCACTAAGTTATCATTTGTAATCATTATGTGCAATATCATTTATATAAGTGTTATTAATTATTATTATAGTGTAATATATTGACGATAAATCATGCGATAGCTGAAACGAAATTTTATTGTATATATCAGTGCTAGGGAATAAGTAGGTATATTTTTTATCTAGCCTGTCTTATATTTCCAAATTACATCATACAATTTAAAAGTTATTATAAGTAATTTAAATTAAAGTTTATCGTCTATACTCTATATTCTATGCTCTATATTATGTATAGTCTATTTTATCGATATTATAATTGTTATCTGGTATTGAATATCGTAAAATGTCTAAATGTCTTAATAAATTATGTACACACGAATGTATGATATTGGTAATCGCGCGTGAATATAGTTTTCCCGCAACGTAAGTATATAATATTATGAGCTACACGACGTTACGATACGTTTTTGTGTAATATTAATATGATAATATAATACAGAATATAAGTTATAATAGATGTAATTATAATGTATATTATGAATTTCACGATGTACTGATCTTCGATAACTGTTCAAAACAATGCATTTTTAAAATATGTATCAAAACGTCGATAAAAACTATTAAATGTTATAAACACTTAATAAAATTTGAAAAATGGATTATCTAACTCAGTTTATATTTTTTCATCCACCTAACTCGTTTTTGAGTTTTCTGATTAAGATTGACAATAATCGTGTCAAGCTCGTCACCCTGCTAAATGCATACCTAAATATAAGCGCTTGTAGTCTGTCTCACGAAAGAAAGATACCGTTTCGCACATGTAGACTGTTGACCACGGACCACCTGCGGCACGACACACCACCAGATTTTGGAAAAATTACTTTAAAACCGAGCTGTCTTGAACTTTCCCAATCTGGTGGTGCGTAGTAACACAGGTGGTCCGTGGTCCACAGTCTACATGCGCGAAACGGTACCTTTCTTTCGTGAGCCAGACTATAGAAAAGAAATTAAGTGATAGTCATCATACAACTTAGGTTAACATTTATACCCAATAGGCAATAATAGTGAGAGAGATAATTTTAACAATATAATAATATTATGTAAGAGATTGTTAGAAATAGATAGCATATATAAGGGGTCAAAGTGATCAAACATGAGATGCACAGTCTATTATATTATTATATCGTAATATAATTTCTGTGATTTTAACTCAGAAAATGCAATCCATCGTAGGCAAAACTACGTGAAATTAACAATAATCATAAAAGGAATTATAATAATTATTTTTTTTTTCATTCAATTATTTTTTCAACCTAGTTCAGGTTATTAATATATTTTACCAGTCTTCGCAATACATGGATATACAATAATGGTTTTATTATATTATTATCGTAGTTAGAATTTAGAAAAAAAACGACGGGGCGCCAAATATTGAAAAAACATGGTCGATGGTGTACTTTGTATTATTCATATAGCAATACATTGTACCATAAGTTTATACAATAGTATAGCACACACGAATAAGATATTTTAAATATTATCATCACATCTATGCATACCCAAGTCCTTATTATAGGCGATACCTACTGCAGAGTATTGGGCAATAAACCTTTTAGTTTCGATTGTAATATGCGTGCGTATTTGCCCTCGAACAACGTAACTACCAGACCGTTACAAATGTTATTTTACCAGGCTTATTCAACTGCGTATAATATACTATAATTTTATTTCAATAGATATTCGCTATAGTTGATCTGACCGATTTCGTGTGATTTTTCGATATGATTGTCAATATTATACTATGTCATGTATGCGCCACTTTTTCTGTAGATAAACCTAACCTAACCTAACCTAGACGGTACGAGATGAGACCTCTGAGTTCGTGAATAATAAATCGACTTCTATAATTATACATACTACTGGTATAAATAATTTAACCGCTCTTTAACATTAAAAAATAACATAATTTTATTAAGAATTATTTTAAGTAAGAGCAATAGTGTACAAAAAATAATAGGATGAGGGGAGGGGTTGCAAAATTCAAAATTTCTAGAAAATTGTTTTAAAATAGCTTGAAATTAGAAAATATTAATAAATAATTATAGAATCGTTTGGTTTAGTACCTATGTAGATTGAATCGATACCCTAGTATAGAAATACATAGGCGCGCCAATTCCCGATACATATAATAGTAGAAGCAATAGGAGATGCTGATCCACGAAAGACTGATTTTGTGGCGATTTTTCGTTCTTTAATTTTTGTTGTTTTAATCCTCGCATTCATATATTTCCTGTAGTTAATATTATATTTTTATAATTTGTAATTTATGACATAAGTTTATAATATTACCTATCTTTAATGCTTTAGCCATATTAAACATTGAAAGTGAAATGAAATCCACCACAAAATTATGATAGTATAATCAAAGCATTTTTGAGTCATAATGCAGGAAGAAAATTTAAATTTATTTTAAAGTTATTATATATTTTTTTTTATTATTATAAAAATTCCGTGGTTTCAGTCACACATTCGAAATGGGTTTGTTAAGTTTTGTCTAATGCAATTTGAATGGTTATTATTCTGAATATATTATTAAACATTAATTTTTAGAAAATTGCTAACAATACTGCTATCAGTTAATAAAAACAAAATATAAACATCTAAATTAATGATCTAAAGATGATTATGGGTACAATATTCGTATATGTGTGGAAGTGTGAAAATATTTACCTTATAAAATCCGATATACGTATCTACATCTTAATCTTCAGATAAGATGTGTAAGAGTCTATAATAGTTTTGGGTTTTTACAAATCAATAAAATGAATTATGAAATTTAAAATAAAACAAAATATATGTCTATTAAAATACCAACATTTCTTAGCAAACTAAGTCATAAAACTAAGAATTACGATGAATATAAAACAAATTGTTTTTCTTTTGCACTTTTCTTTAGTAAGGCATTCAATATTATATAGTATATGTATATTGTATAATATACTTATCGCTAATTTTACAACTTAATCAATTTGGATTTCTTTATACGTACAAACGAAAAATAAACGTTTAGACGATAAAGTAATTTTATTGTCGATGTCAACAATATGTGCATTGCACCATTTAGAAATTAAAATAGTTTTTTTTTTTTTATGTCAACGTTTAACACCGTAATTTGTGTGAATTTAAATTTTCTAGCCACGCCCAATGAATTTCTCATTTTTCAGAAAACTTAAATTCGTGCAAAATCTAAATTTAATCGAGTATATACTCCTGTAAATTACGTAAATAATCAATATATAATATATTAAAAAGTCTCAGTGGGCGTGTTTGTCACAATGCATGCAACGATACCTCGACATTTTTCGGTGTTATCTATGTTTTTTTATTTTATTAAATTGTTTTTCCTATGTGTCTTTTAGTAAGACACTGAAAATAATTGCACGTGATGATTGCATTATAAATGCCCGCTTAAATGCGATTCCCGTCCGGCCTCTTTGAAACGGTAATGTAACCGCATCGTTCTCGGTAGCGGCGGTACCTACCACTTTAAATAAATGGAAAATGTAATTATATCACGAAGAAATACTGTAGCGTGATCGCAAGTCGAACATTAAAAGAAATGTGTATTATAATATTATTTACTATAGGTACTTACCACGCGTATGGAACGTGATGATAGTAATAATAACAATATAATATATTAATCTTATATTATCGATGCTAACACATTCAAACGGTGTCCATCGAAAAATAATTCCTATATAGGTAGAGATGGACAAAATATGATCAATAGTATACGCATACAAGACACTATCAATATATATATATATCTATAATATTAACAAAATACACTAAGTACTGTATAGGATTAGATATAAAATTGATTTAGAAAGTCAAATCGCTATTTCAATACTTACAATAATAATATATATTATTTAATTTTTTTATAGGTAGTAAGTTATAAAATATGTACGAGGCGGTATTATACAGTATAATTAAATACTTAGACATTTATAATACTTTGACGGGAGAAAATACTATAATATTAGAACAACATATTTTTTCTACACATTTTAAAATAATCCTTACTAATAACTAGACGCATTACATAGTTTAGAACCTTTTAAAATTATTATAAGATCGGTACAATTCCACTGATCGGCGATGAAGCGAATATTCGCGTTTCCTTATATTTTATATACCTAGTAATGATATAGGTAATGTGAAGTGTGATATAAATAGTATAGTAAATAAAGAATTTTTATCTTTTACGACATCCTTCTAAAAACATAAAATATAGGCCATAGGTCTAGGTATAACAGGTGTATATAGTATTTGATACACTGCAAACACTAATTCAATAATTCAAAATACATTACATGTCGAATATTGATCCCAATAAAACCAAACTTTTATTTTTCTTAGTCTATATCTGATTAAAAAACACAACCTATATTTTATTTTGTTTTTAATGTCCTCAGTAAACTGTGTATTAATTATTGATGAGTCTCATCTATAAAAACAGACATGTTTGATTTTAATTTATTTTCCATCCAATCGAAAACTTTAACAGTTGCATACCAATGTGTTTTAACTGCAATATCTGAATCAATAAATGTGTCGTAAAATAATTAAGTCGTTTTCAGAAATGTAAACATTCTTGGGTTATTCCCGGGTGAAATGTATAGAATACAGTCTTCAACGAAGTAGCCGAACTGCCAAAATCTTTATAATTTTAAACACGACTTTTCAGTTCTAACATAATTATGTTACCCGAAGTAATTTATTACTTTCCTATGCAAAGTTAAAAAGTAGCGTTATAGGACTCGGTCTTGTAATGGTAAGGGAGTGCGTACGGCGGATGGGGTTATATGGTAGACATGAAATTGGATTGTCTACTACCTCGGTACGTACCTACGAGTATTTATACAACACGTGGACGTCGAGTACAGCAAAAAGTATAAACAATATGGTTACGACTAGAATATCTATCAATCTAAATGTATAAGAATCTAACTTGATTTTGGAGACGAAGAAACCCGATTGTTATAGCAATTGATATAGTATAAGACATATTTGTTTGTTTATTTTATAATTATTGACCTATAATAATGTACAAAAAATACGCATTTTTTAATATGTCGATATGTACTTATATGGAAATCAAGAAATGCGATTTCTGAGTTATTTAACTTAAAATAATAATGGTTATGATAAAATTTAACAAACTAAAAATATATGGAAGATATTATGATGATTTTAAAATTATATTAATATTTATTAATTATTATTAATTAATTAAAATTGTATAATTGTAAAACGACGTCCCGACAGACCAAGACACATAAATAAACTAAGGTAAATATTACATTTAGCTTATATTTTTTTGTTATAATTGAGGTAGGTATATTATTCTTAGTACATAAAGCTTATTAACTCGATAATTAATCAAATTAATTTAGATGAAGATGTGTTAAAAAATAAGAGTTATTGTAAACTCTCTCGATAGTAAACTGTAACTACCTGGTCTAATACTGCTGCATTATTACCTGAAGAGAATATAAAAACTCTACCGAGTCGGTAATGACTTCGTTTGAATATTATAATTATATTATAATTTAATGTTTATAAATTATAATAAAATAAACACATAACTTTAATACAAAATATAACATAACTCGGAAGAGTTTGTTATTTACTTCAATTAAACATAATGTTGACTCGGTAAAGCTTCCATATTTCTTTATTTTTTTCAAGATAGTTTATCATCGTTTGAAAATCGTAGAAAAAAGAACAAAAACAAATCAGTTAAAGAGCGTGGCTTTCATAAAAAAAAGAGAAGCTTATCATAGAATGATACTTCTTAAATGAAAAAAAAAATACTATAGAGAATATGATTTTTAAGAGTTATATTATAAACAATTGAAAATTCCGGAAATCGAAATTTGAATAAAATATGCATTATTAAAATATGAATAATACAATATATAGGTTGAGTATACTTAACGAATCACCTTGTATATATAATATATATGTATTATATTGTTGTTATTACACAGTTTACACGAGTATCTGTATTTAAGCATAAAGTACTATCATTTTTAAGCTCATAAGCCACGAAAATTCAGAGATAGTACTTATAATAAAACGAACACGAAATACTTAATAACTATCTCAGTCATTCACCAATATCATTAAATTCATCACTACTTCCAGCTTAAAATCAAAAATTTAACAATCAAATTAAAATGTATTATAAGTAAACCTCTGTACACCCAATGACTAATTTTGCCAATTGTCTTTTCTCAATAAAAATAAAAATAAAAATATCAACTTGGCATTGTGTAACAAAGTGGGCGGACATAAAACAGTTTTCGTGGCCAGGACATTAGTTTATGTATTATACTGGAAGTAGCTACGGTAACTTGCAAATACATAATATTATTAAAAATGACTTAGTTAAAAATATTACTTATTTTTTATTTGTTTATTTTTTAATTAGGTCTGCAATTGTTTTTTATTTATTTATTATTATTTTTTTTTTACTCCAGTTATGACATATTCAAATTAAATAATAACTACATACAGTAGTGATTGATACGCAATCAAGTTTTTTTTTTTTTTTGGGGGGGGGGCATTAAAAAAGTTTTTACATATCACTTTATTATTTTTTCAAACTATTAATATTTTTTTTTCGAAGACATTTTGGGGGGTGGAGATAATAGTATGGGTATAGATTGTAAAATCAAAACAAAATATGCATAATCACAATACAGGCTACCAAATATTATTATTAAATACATTTTATGAAACAAGTATTAATTTAAATTATATTAATCATTTGTATAATAAAGATTAGATTATTACTATGCGAATTTAATAATATCTATAGATATTAGATATATAACTTACTGTTTAAGTTTTATAAGCAATATTCATCTAAATGTTAGTATTATAATGTTATTTATATTGTATAAAGTATAAAGATTAAACGTATAAAATAAATATAAAAGCTAAAAAGTATTTTATATTTTAAATTTCTATTAATACCATTTAATGTTATTTTTAAAGTATCATACCTTATAATTTGTTATTATTCAATTATTTTAAAGGTTATACTTGTTTAACAGTATTTCCATTATTAAATTAATCTTTTTCCTTATATTTTTAACAAAAATGACAAAAAGGTTTTGTCAAGGTGGCTCATAAATTTAAAACGATGACAATTACTGTATACTCCCGGTAAGTACCTATACGAGGTGGAGAAAATATTTAATTCCCAACGACCAACTATGCGCGTAAAATTTGACAGCTTTTCAAACATTTAAATTTTCACGCATTAGATATAAGGGAAAAAATAGTTTATCGCTATAGAATTGATTTTCAGTCTACATATCGTTGTGTGATATGTACCTTAAACACTACCATAATCGAAAAATGACAATATCTTTCATATGAATGACAAATGAATGAAGTAATAAGTAAAAAATAATAGTCATACGATTATCAACTATTGTTAAAGATTTGTATAATATAAATAATTTTAACCTTACTTTATTTTAAACACAACACAATAATTTAATTTAATCATAATATATAGGTTAGTATATATATTTTCTTTTGAAATATTTATAAGAAGGAAAAAACGTTATCATTAATAAAACCCAACATGATTTCTCTTATACATATTATATTTTTTAACGTTTTAACTTTATATTCATAATTATTATTCATATTTACGTACCTATTTATGTATTGACCGTAGTAAGTCTCTATAAAATTATAGTATAATAATTATAAACCATTGTTGTTTTAGGCAGATATTTCAACTAATTGTTTTATTTTCTAAATTAAATTGAAAAAGCTACGTCAGTTGTTAATATGAACTTTTTGAACTTAGTAGGTAGTTAAGTTATCAAATGTCAGTTACAAAATTAACTTAGCTAACTTAACTTTTTAACTAGTTAATATCCATTACTTTTACAAATACATATTGCTGCATAAGTCATAGTAAACAATACTACGGTATAGAATAGACTAATATAGTGATGCTAATCAATTTCGCACCGAATTTAAATACTTAAACGGAGGAGGTGTAGTGTCCACTGACCAGTTTGTATATAGTGACTGTATTTATATAATAATTTTCACGCGTTTATAAGGTTAGATTCGGATTGTGTGATCGTCCAAAATACAGTTTTTTTTTTCCTTCTAGCGATTACATGCTGATTCGACACCACACTATAGTAATAATATTAATCTATTCCCGTGTACAGGGTGACATTTATTATCTTGCAATTTAAAATTATATTTTTGAAAGCTTTATAAAATAATTAAAAAGAAACTTTCCCCCGTACAAAATAACTCTTTATATTTTACAAAACGGTTCAATTCTATCGATCTTCATTAAAATTTCCTGATCATTTCTTTAAGTTTCCCTATCGCATATATTATACTCATGACCAATAATGATAAACCACCTTGTACCTAAATTATATTTGCAGCAGCAGCAACAGCAGCAGCAGCAGATATTCAAACACGGTTCCGCTGGCCGAGTTTTCACAAGGCAACCCCTCCACCCACACCACTCATCAACGACGTTTAAGGCATCAGCCGATAGAGTTTTGACGATTTCGATACGGTATTTTTTCGACGCATCTTTTCGTCATAAAATTCGTTTTGTGTGCTCTTCGGCTTCAGCTGTCACAGCATTGTAAAAAAACACAATAATACACATCGATAAGTGTTTATTGTTATGCATATATAGATAATAGTTTTAACCTTTGCCAGCGATACTGTTTCGTCCTGTCAACCGACGTTCGTCGTTCTTAAACGTAGTGGTTCGGCAGTCGCGATCGTCTCGGTCTAGCAGTCGTCCTCGACGAGCGTACGGCGTAGTTAAACTCGCGGAATTTTATCGAGGACGTATGTATTCACTATTCATGCTGTCGAACAATTTTCGAAAACCATGCGAAACGACACGGCGATAAACGAGAGAGCAGAATTTGATGTTAATAAACGGTAGACACACTGACAATATTATTACTGTAATGCCGCAAAATTATGTTATAGGAACAATAATAAAACGTGACCGACATTCATACGCCGCCACGTTGTAGTTCGTTGATTTTTCGTGCGAATTCTGTCAAAAAAATACCGCGGTGAGGACACGCCACACATCCGATTTTATGGGATTTAGGGTTGAAAAATGTAAATGCAATTTTACTAACAAAGCAAATATAGTATGAAATTTGAACGTGGTGTGCGTCGTGTTCTACGTTAATATTTAGAGTGTCGTTATACCGCAGTTGGCCGTACCGTGTGATTACAAAAGTACAAAACAAGAAAACCGCGAGTTTGAGAGGAAATCGAATGGAATAATCAGAAACAAAATTGTCCAGTCGATTATTTTTTTGATATCGAAGTTGGACGCAAAAAGTAATTCAAATTCTTGACGGATGTTGACAATAACAATAGCTTCTTTAATATTATAGTAATGTCAACACCTGACGATCGGAAGTTTTCAAAATTCCAATACTGTGTGGTCGTTAAGTAGACAAACTTGAAAATAAGATTCTGTTTAAGATTCTTGTTAAGATTTTGTTTTGTTTTCCTGTACACCATATATATTGTATCACTCACGTGCCTACTAACACACTACTATTAAAAACTTAAATACAATTATTCAAAATTATAAATCGGTAAAACATTATTGTCGTTTTTAATGTATCTGAACTTTGTTTTGTTTACTGTACCAGGCTGAATCTCCACGTGGTCTTCTGTGTACTACCACGGCTTAAGAACCTTTGGCCGAGAGTATTTGTACACGGTGAAATCGGTGAATATATTATAATACCTATAATGGAAGAGAATCTTTTGAACACCCGTCGTGTACCTACTATCAATTTTCTAATGATTTTCGTTCCTGCAAATTTAATATTGAAATATTCGTATTTGATTACTACGACTTATCATCAACATTCTCTTTTAATAAATATATTACATTATATTGAGTTGAAATTCAATACTTCGTGTAAATAGAAATACCGCCGAGTGACATTATAATGTATGAAGTGATTCACCAAGCATGCGCTCATCTATTGTTTTACTCAACAATTGAACATTGCAGTTATTGAAAATCTGATTTTTTTGAATTTTATTTAGACTAGTTTTTCAAAAATTTTTGAAATTGTTTAACTACAAAAAATAATTTTTCTGAAAATTTCGAAATATTTAAGTTAAAATTCTAATGAGTAATTTTTGATTCTCCCCTACGGTGAACTGCGTCTTAAAAAAATCCAAACTCGAGGCAACAACCTTGTATAATAACTGAAGCTAAAAGTTTGTATTAACTTATAATGTTCATCTTGCCAAGTCGATAAAATATTTTATCGGTGATACCTGGGATATCTGGTTTTTATGGAGGGAATCTTCATCCTAGAAAATTTATTTAAAACGTGCGTATCCACCATGGTTATCGAATTGCAATAACTATATACAATACACAGTAAGTACCTATCCTAAGCATTCGATAATCTAACGATATTAAAAGTTATCGTATCACCGTACATCGGCGGTCGTTACTAGTGCAGTTAGAGTATTTCACTTGGGACGCCAGAAGGATCATCCTATATATAATATATCGACAGTAAAGCGCACGGCTATATAAATAATCGCAATAATTAATAATGTCATTCACGCAAAATGCGCTAGTAATTAAAGTTCGGTTATTACGCATATTATGTTTGGCATCGATCCGTTCGACTGTTGAAAAAATTCGGTGTGAAAACGTAAACTAAAATTATTATTGCAACAATGCAAATGTGAAAAAATCGAACGTAAACGAATTGTGTCAACACAAGTGGCGTGTATTATAGTTTAATATAATAATGTAGGTAACGATAACTCTTGCAATGTTTCTACCTAACAACTACTCGACGTCCACATAATATATTTAATAACCACAATTGAGTATTTAAAACCATTTAGTATATTTCATAAATTTGATGATACCAACAAATACGAACCGGCCAAGCCCATTATGAATATATTATGTAATTATTTATTTCATCATAATGTGTTATTTTTTTTTAAATTGTTATTTTTATTAGAATTTTACTTAAAGTTTAATCGTGTCAAAATATTTATTATATTATGTACGTAATGACTAAATCTATTTGATTCGTTGACTGAGTTCTAATGCACACACACACGCCTATAGTTAATAAATTCATTTTTCTTTGACTTAAAAAATTACCCTATTTAGTTAATTTTTGAATTTAACATAGCAATAGTTCAAATCCCAACTGTAACAACCAAGATTTTTTCAGTTAATTTAAAAGTTATAATACTGTTATAAATAAGTTAAAATTATGTTCATACCTATGATGACGGAACTTTAATCTAATTAATTACTTTTTTTTATAACTGGTGTAAATGTAGTCGGTTTATAGGTACATACTCGTACAATGATATCAAAAACGAATAATCAATTAGGTATTCTTTAATTTAATTGGCATAAACAATTGTTTATAACACTACCGGTAGTATGAAAAAAGTTCGAATAAAATGTTTTTATTGAAAAATTAAAGGTGTTTGATAGATACAGGTGGAAATTAAATAAACATTAGTTGACTTATTTTTAACCACGTTATTATTTTATCCTCTTTCATTTTTAACTTTCAGAGTTGAAATATACAATGTTTATTAACTATTGACTTATAGTTAACGTACTCAACATTGGAATATCATCTTAAAAAACTTAAGTCGATATTTTTCACAAATCTTTGAAACGACCGATAAGTACATTATAGGTATGTCAACAAATTTTAGTAGCACGCATAAAATGCAATTATCAATAATTATTACACAGATTTAATAGGTAATAATAAAATACAATATAATAAGTAGGTAACTCGATAGTTACCTACACCAGCGGCGCATGCTTAAACCAAGATCCAAGTACATAATATATTATAATATACTACCCATATTATATTGTATCCATTATTTCGTCATGATTTACGAGTATAATATTATACAGTCATTTATGCGATTCGATAACCGTTGTAGTGGAACAAAACGCGTACCTACGACGATAGTATAATAATAATAAACACCTATTATAATGTGTAGTAGTATATCATATATTACGCATATTTTATTATTGGTACGATATCGTAATATCGATTACTATATAATATGATCGCTGCAGTTATTTTATTTTTGCGTGCACGCGGGTAAGGTGGGTTTTAAGAACGTCGGTCGTCGGTTGATATGAATAAAATAATAACATTTATCAAGATTTTACAGTAAAATATGATGAACTATTATTATTATTGTAATTTACTTTCCGCATCGGCCCAAAACGATAGTATAATATGGCACTGTGCAATGTGATCATTGACGACGGTTGATAACGCACTCGATGATGATGTTGTTGACAATGACTACGATGGCGATGACGACGGTGATGGACGCAGATGTGAGCTTGTGTACGATGGATAATAAAATATTGTTAAACAGATGTGCTTAAATAAGAGACCTTATACGTATAAGTACAAAATAAATCGGGTTTGCACGAAAATTGGTTTGCTGAGATATTTTTACTCTGTCAAAACGGTTCAATAACGAATAGCGAAATTTCCTTCGAGTTTTAAGACACATTAGTCAATATTCGTAGTGATACACGCCTTAAGGTAACTGATACATAATGTTGTATAAAAATGTAATCAAAATTTGCACATTAAATTAATTTAAATGTTAGCAAATAATATATAATAAACAAATGAAGAAAGTTGGAAATTCAAAACAATTTTTACTGTTGATTTCGACTTTTAAATAAAATACAATTACAATTATAGTGACATATCTTTGAGTTTTCAGAAACTACTTATAATTATAGTAATACTTAATAAAAAAAAAAAAAACGGCAATAATGAACACGAATATCACATATTCAAATAAGTAATATAGGTGGATATTATGAAGACGATAAGAAGTACGGAAGCGTACATATTTTTAAATTGTATGTTTTAACTATTAATTTAACGATAGCTAACCAAAAAAAGTAACTACCTACTAAAAAAATACCAACATGCAGTCAAGTAAAGTGGTTTGGAAAAAATGCAATGAATACTAAATAAAACTAAGTAGTAAATTCCAATTATTATTATTTATTATTAATATTAGATACGAGAAATACGCTAAAATATATATTATAAGTATAACATATTATCATAATCAATAATCATATAATATTGCGAACTATGTAGTACTAAAGACACACGATATTATTTTATGATACATTATTATTGCGTTGTTAATAAATTACGGTGTAGTTTTTTTTTTTATTATTATTATTATTATTTTTATTAGTCAGACGACTGCGAAGTCGGTTTTTCTTTTAAAATTCCTGCTTTAAGGTTTTAGATGTCGGTACAAACGGCGGGTGGCTTAATTCCGATTCCATTACTACATAATACAGTCATCATATAATTTTATCGTAAAAAAAAAAAAAGCAATAATAAATAAAACATTATACAATCAGTCAACTTAACAACCTATTGTTGTACGGCTCAACAACAACAATAATAATAAATAAAAAAAATAAAAAGCTCATTCCGATTTCTTAAAACTATGTCGTTAAGCAAGTGACGACACAAACGAATTAAAAAGTTTAAAAAAACTATTTGTCAAACATATTATAATTTAATACATTTTCATTTTCATTCGTATGCATTAGCACAACAAGAGCAGAACTCTACACTGCATACTGTTACCATGGATCGTGGTTCTATATTAGTGCTGCTGTTATATAGAGCTAAAAGTTGTTTTTTGAAACGGCAATTAAAAACTATTTATAGACTAAACTTAAACAATATTATTATTCAAGAAATACTTTTTCGTTATAATAATATTATAATTCCGATGGAAAACAAAACTTATGAAAACCTGAATTATAATTATGATTGAATAACGAAGAAATTAATGTCTAGAATGTCTAACGAAATGAAAACAAAATTCAAACCAGTCGATAATAATAATTATTAAAATGACGCTGCAGATGGTATTAATTTTAATTTTTGTGTATTATAATATTTTGAAAAAAAAAATTATCAAATAAAAATAGTATTAACGTTATTGAAAATAATACATAATTTCAATACAAAAATAATATTGAAAGTTGTTATTTTTTGTATGGATATCGAAATGTTGTTGGCCTAACCCTATTATAATTTATACAATAAAATGCTATAGACCTCTTATGCCGTTCGGTTTCAAAAGAAAAAAAAATATTCACACTCGACACACGCATATTGTTATATATTATTTATATATTATTCATATAATATGTTTCAAACGGTAAAAACAGTAACGATAACCATTGGTAAATATTGGCGATTAATAATATCCATTTTTACAACCAAAAATATTTATACCGAAACGATGTATGAACCATAATATACGTCCTATTATTATAAAACGGTTTTCATTAAATAACTCTGTGAGAATATTTCATAATAAAAGGCAAATACCTACTCTGTAGTTTGAGCTCAGTCGAATAAATTGTTAAATAGTGGTCGGCCTCAGTGGACGATGACTATAATCAATAATCATATTATATTGCTGTATACCAATACATTATTATAGTCAATGGTGTGATGTATTCGAATAATAATATTCGAAAACGTATTTAATATCAGAATACTTATTTTTATACATGTACATTAAGAAATACTTTGTTTTCTATCAAGAAAAATATTTAAAATTTATAACAAAACCAATTTTTCTATAACCATATTATATTATAATTAATATGTAGATAATATAATAACTGTTATACTAAAAGGCTATTATTTTATCGTAGTAAAATCAATCAAAAATATGACCAACCATTTATGATTGTATATAATATGTATTATTTTTTTTTTCAATTTTATTTAGTTGGTAGAAACGGTATTGACTTGCGAAATGATTTATCGTTGTTTTATTATCCAAAAATATTAATTGAATATAATTATTTTAAAACCTATCGTGCGCAGTCATGCCAAAAGAGAAAATATTAAGTTCGTTTCGCTACACAGATTGTCATTGATTAATATTTATCAACTAAATGAATATTATTAGGTACTATACAGCGTAGAGATCTAAAATCTTTGAATGAGTGTGATTTCTTGAAATCGAATTTTATGTTCTAGTAAAAATATTTTACTAGTATTAAAATGTCTGTTATATGAAACGATTAACAAATGCTTGAAACGACATTTTCCATAGATAACCCCCCCCCCCCCAAAAATGCACTTTTAATTTAGCCGTTGTTTACACTAATTTTATGTGACACGTTTACCTGTAAACTTATGAAATGATTAGATATTATAGTTAATAATATATAACTATGCGGAAACAATTGAAATTGTTTTGAAACAGTGAAGGAAAAACTGTCAGTTAAGTATAGGTACGTCGATTCACCAATTTCCACGCGCGTGTACGAAATATTACAACAACGTTAGAAATCGAATTTGCATTTTCAATACACCTAAACTAAACGACCGTCAAAATAAAAACAGACACTGGCGCCGAACACATTACCCTTACGTTTAGAATCGATAAACGTGAATTTAACGAGCTTTTAACACGGTGAAAAAGCGTTGTCTCATATAATTTATCCTGAGTCAGTCCGTTATTACGATGATGATAACACGCGTAGCCGCTATTGATAATTTCAAAAGCGTTTTCACGTTGCCCCACTCTCGTGCGTCTTAAGTGTATTTTGTTTGAACTGATATCGATTTACTTCGAAATTCTGTTTATCGCTGGAAGATTAGTTTTTCTCGCAGATAAAATAAAAACACTAGATCCCTGGCTCACAAATGTTTACATTGTAAAGATATCAAAGCCGAGAAAATATCCCATGTTTGCTGTCCAAATTCCTGGAGGTAAATGTTTACAAAAAAAGACTGTGGACGGTAATATAATAGAATGGGTATAAATAAGACGAAAAATCGACATTATCCACTTATAAAATATTATATAGATAAATTAAATAAACACATTTTTCGCCATTTTTTATTAGAGTTTACTTTTATGAAAAGCGACATATTTTTTTTTTTATTTCATAATACCTATTCTGAAGTAGAACATTTATCCGAGCATTTTGATGAAATCACCTTAACAATAAATTTCATCGACAAAATAAAGTTATAGATATATATAATATCAATTATGCTAATTCATAATTATTTTAAATAATGTAAAAAATATATCTTTAAAAGTTTAAAGACATTAAAGCTTCTCCATATAATAATAATATTCAGTGTTATTAGTTGTAAAAAGAATCGGTTATAGTATCAATTATATCGACGAGTTATACCTATTATTATTTAATACATTTTTTTTTTTACTATTGATTATTATTATTGTCGAGGAGAAACATTTTCCGAGACCGATTTTCGTATTCTACAATAATATTAGTATAATACACAATAAAAAGTATAAAATATTTTTCAGGAAAAAAAACCGAACTTAAGCCATTTATTACCATACAATGTATACTAATAATAGGCTTGCCTTTTAGACATTTAGAGCGGCAAAAGATAGATGGTTGCACTTGTGTGACTTGTAACTACATGATAATATTTGTATTAAGCATGAAAGGACAGTAGAAAATATAACTACCTATTATTTATAGTGTTATAAAAATATATCACCAAAACTTAATGTCATCTCGTGATATTGTAATATTTTCGCTGCTATAATTATCATTATTAATTTATATTTATATAAAAAAAAGTATCAAAATAACTATATATACTATTTTAAATTATTAATAAATAAGTTAGACGTGAAAGTAGATACTATATTAAGAGGTTGAAACTAATTGTTAATTACCTCATAACAATAAATGTTGAATAATAATCAATTATACTTTGATTATTTTCTGGCAACTAGCATACGGAAATTATAATAGAACAGTATTCTTGAATATTGTACAATGATAGATGATTTTAGGCTACATCGCTTTGGTATGTTTATTCGGTCACTTCTACAGCTAATTTATAGACAATACTAGTCTATTAGTATAATATGATATGTGTTAATCGCGAATTTGTGTTTGTATAATTTTCGTTAAAAAAAAAAAAAAAAAACCATAATCGATACTAATATGGTCATAGTGGCAGTGTCACAATTTAATGCAGTAAAACATGTTTTACAAAATTCATATAAAAGACAAACATAGACTCACACATAGTCCCATTGTTTTATAAGTATAACTGCAGAAGCCGTTATATAATAATATATAATTCGATAATAAATCCAAACAATGTCCATAAACAATATGTGTACAAGATTTATAATAGGTATGTGCCGTATACCTAACGTATTTGAATATAAATTAATAAACTCCAATAACATACAGCGTGATTCACCAAAAATACTGACCTCTTTTTGTCTTTAATAATGCAGGTATTCAAAATATGATTTTCAGAATTTTTAAACGTACCTACTTCAAGACTATATTTTCAAATTTTTGATATTTTTGTAGCTATTACTTAAGGAGTATTCTTGTAGAGATACAAACTTTTCAAATAACCCCCTCCCCTTTCTACTGAACATTTTTTAACAGTACATTTTTGTTCAAATGTCATCGTATAAAAATCAAAATGTAATCGAGTATAGTTTATGTGTTATTTAACTTTGTGTACTACAGATCTTTGATAAGGAGGTTTGAAAAATATGGAATAATGACTAAGTATAATAAATACTTTGATCCAATTCTATATACGTAATATATTATTACACAATCATTTTTAAGCACTATCATCCTTAAAATAAATATTTTAATAACTGAAAAAGTATTTACTTACATTTTTAACTGCTCACGTAAACTTAAAAAATATATACATCCATTAAAACTAATAATTAATATTAAAGTAAAAAATATAATTTCCATTTGTAAAACGGATCTTTGTATAGCCAAAAGATATTTATCATATGTAGTACAATAGATACTGAGTGCTTGAGAATACGATCTTCTGTTTTAAAATTCCAAAAATCAATATTTAAAGAAATTAATAAATTATTAAATAAAAAAAATATTAGTGAGCATGGTAGGTGAATCACTCTGTATATTATGCGATCATGATACACGCGCCCATGATATATTTGTTTATTTCAATCTTGTTTAATACTAAACTAGTAGGTATACACTAGGTATATACCTACTAGTAGGTGGTGACAATAAGAGTTGTACGTGATAAATATTGTAATTTCTGTTCTACCGCGTTTTCCACGTAAGAAAACGGTTACTAGAGACGAAACCAGAGGGGGGTTGTGTATGCCCCAAACCCCTTTAGTCATATTTTAGTATTCATATCAAGTAATATATTTTATTCGGTATTAATATGAACGCCTAAATTGTAATATTTAACGATAATATATACAGTACATATAATATTCACCAATCTTCTGCTTTAAGAATAAATGTATTCAAATCCTGAATTGTAAAATGTTTTAGAGTTACTGAAACACTATATTAAATACTTTTAAAAATAGATTTTTTGTACCATATAATTATTATGAATTCAAAATCATTAATATTTAATTTATATATAATCTATATTTTACATAAATAATAGTAGGTAATTATTCTTTGTTTTTTAATCTAGACTATTATATAAATGACGATTTTATAAGTTTAAAAATAAATTATATTTTATTTTTAACAAAATAATAAAAACTCTTTTAATTGTTTATTATTATATTATTAATGAGATAATTATTTTAGAAGTGTTGATGATATTTTACATAAATTTAAATTTAAAATATAGAGCATATTTCAGTTATTTAATTTAACTCTACTGAAGATAATTAAAGTTGATGATAATGAATTATAAAGATAATAAGGAAGCTGATTTTAAAATTAAAGCAATTAATATTTTATAGTTTGTAAAATTTATCTGAGCATAATATTTATCTATTAGACTAAATATTCAATAAAATCAATAGATTATCAATTTTTACTAAAAAAAAAAAATTTTCCTCGACTAAATAAAAGAATAAATCTGTTTTACGGTACTCCTTAAACGATCTTAAATATTGATACTAACACTCGGACATTATATATATGTATACATAAAATATATTCTTCAAAATAGAATCAGATTTAGAATAAAACAAATTCATTGATATTACTATTAAACCATATACAGCAAGATGATTCGATTACGGTCACGGTGAATCTCCCCGCGTAGAAGAATAAAAAAATCCGGAGTTTTCTATTTACGCACCGCACTGATGGACACGCCGACCGTTGAAATTATTTTATTATACATACAGACAGCGTTTTCACACCACTTGGTTTTTCTGTAATATTATGTAATATAATTATAACGATTCACTGTCGGTATCGTTTGCTAACATTTGTCTGTTTAATGGGCGGAGGTGAGCCGCTGTTATATAAAAACGAAACAAATAATCGATTTTGTTGAAAATTTGCACGCGTACCTAACCGACTATTCGTTCGACCCGGTAAATTTATCAACAATATGGGTAGTAGGTACCCGTCTATAGACGCAGCAGCAGCAGAAGTAGCAGCTATAAAGTCGGACAGTTTTTTTTCTTTTTTTTTTTTTATCGACTGTATATATTTAAATGAAACCGACGCGGTGACGTGAAAAAAAATGTATAATCGTTTTATTCTTTCTCGTCCGCCTTAATGCGTCGGTATTATTTTCCTGTCGCGTTTTTTTTTTTTTTTAATTCTAATTACATAACATTATTATAGCGCAGCGCGTCAAACCGAAAACCTTGTAAATAAAACGCCATCATTACATCGTAATAAAAACTATACGCACGCGGTACGGTACTATAGTTATTTACTATATGCGCTATACTTTTTGGTGTGTGCTCTATTTGCTTTCATACTGTGCATACGTACAATCTACATATAGGTACGCATTATAATAAATTATGAAAAACTATCGTTGTTTTTTTTTTTATTGTTATGCTCGCACGCTCGTCGGCTCGACGCGAAAATCTAAATCGGCGGAAATTCGGTTTGTACTGCTCTCGTCGTTCAATATTAGCTAAGGCATTACAACAGCGAGTCGTATTTAACCAATGCCCGAGACATGGAGACATGGTACTCGGGCGGACCAGAGTAAACAAAATATTATATTATTATAATTAATATTAAACCGAGGAAAACTATGACGACCGAACATCGTTTACCTATGTATATAGTATACGCCGTATTGGACGATATCGCATATTAAATATAAATATATATTATGTATGTGCGTATCGCGTTACCGCGGTATATAGATATGTTTCTAATACGGTCGTAGGGCTTTGTGAAACACAAACGACTGCGCTCGGAACAATATTTGTTTTAATTAAGTTAAGTTAGATTACAAAATATAATTTAAAGTTATGCACTGCTGGTTAACATTTGCTCTCTTGTTAGATTCTTCGTTTACAATGGTCCTAAATTAATCTAACTTTATCATTGCGTACACAGTGTCAAAATTCGTGAGATAAACTAGAAAGCCAAAAAAAAAAAATGAATATTAATAAGTGCATTTATACGTAGAATAGCTATGACGGTATGGTATACCTACCTATATAATAATTAAATTTATTTAAACTTTTTAATTAAATTTTTTTTTAATAATATTCACTTCTCTTACGTCGACAGAGCTCCGTCGTGTTTTGGTCATGAAGAAATATAATATAGATATATTTTAAATTCAGTGTGAATAATGATTATTATAATAACCTCAAATACGTATACTATCATTATGTCTATCGATTGATGCCATATAGCCGACCTAATACAATATTACGGGACATTTAATAAAAATGTTAACAAGAAAACAAATGTTTATTATATACATTTACATAATTATTTACGCAAAGTACATAAATTTATCAAGGACGTGCATCGATTTTGATTTTCCAGTTACTGGTGACAAAAAAGAAATTTATTTGTCCCCAAAGGTGAGATAGGTTTTAGGTCCTAGTTTGAACTTTATGCGCAAGCCGATAATGTTAACAATTTATTTATCGAATATTGTTTTCAGTGTTTGGAGTGGCTTAAAGAATCATAATTAGTCTACTCGAATAAAATGACGTATTGTTATGAAATAGAAATTCTTCGATAGTTTTTTTTAAAGTTGAACATCATACTATTTAAAACGTGTTTAGGCTTTTTATTGAAAATTCAGATTTCCTTGTTTTATTCCTAAGATATTGCAAGATGTATAATATAATAGTTATTAGTTACATACAGGTGAGTATAAACGAATATAAATAATTTCAACAATTCATATTTATTTATGTCGAGTTTTCTGAATTATCATTAAATAGTTTTTGGACATTATATTAATATATCAACTGAAAAAACTTAATAAATATTTGAATAGTTATAACTTATAATACGAGATGCGTCTGTGTGATAAATAATTGATTGGTAATAATAATATTATACTACCTACATTCGAAATCAATAAATATTTATTTTATTTTAATGACACACATTACTTCAAAATATTATTATATTATTGACTAAAATTTAAAAATAAGTGTTGTCCTCGGCGTTTTGATAATAACATATACATCAAAATGTAGGTTAAATTGTTGTGTTTTAGTCGATTGATTTAAATTCAAAAATGCATTGTTAATGATATAGGTACTATTGATTTGGTGATTTCGATACAGCTATATTCGTTTTCACGAATTCAAAACTAATAAAACATATAATAAAATGTAATATTGATAAAATATATAAAGTTTAAAGTTTTTACGGAACAAAGATAATGCACACGTTAACAAAAAAAAAAAAAAAACAAAAAACGTACTGATGGTACAATACAATTGATTCGCAAGAGTCGTGTTCGCAATATATTATATTATTATTATTATTATTATCGTGTTCGCCGGCGGAGTACAAAATAATATTATACACAGAAGCATTTTCCGTATTCCGAAATAAATAATGACCACAGTCCGTCCATTATGTCTCTTCCTAATGCATTCCTGGAATCCTATTATATTTGTGATATTTCCGTCGATCAGACGTATAAAATATTATGTTATATATTGGTGTAGTTCTGCCGAAGATTCGGTGCCGTAGCCGAACAGGTGTAATATAATTGTTGGCCGAGTGACAATTGATAAATTACGTGCTCGCAATAACAATAATTACTATTTTGACAATAATATAATACCTACTGTTAATTATTATTATAAAACTTTATCATAATATTGTAGTGTATTGTTATCAATATTATTGTCGTACTACCATTTGTAATGTTATACTTTACTCGAGAAAACTATTTGTTCCGTGCAATTCGTGTCAATGTATATCTACTGGAGCGCATATTTTCCTCGAGTCTACGATCTAAGATCGGCATAACGTGCTATTGAAAAATCTATTTAGTAATATAATAAACACTCATGCATTTAATGTTGTGCATACGCGTAAAATATGCACAACGTGGTATTATAATTAAGCTATCATAAATATCATATTATAAACAACATTCGTACTCAGGCTCGACGTTTCGTGTTAACCATTCTAAATAGATGTACACTGCAAGGAACATGACGCAATCAACGTTTTGCTGATCAAAGGACAATGACAGGCGACGTTACCGAAGAAAGGATTCACGACTATTCCAAGAATCATCTCCTCGGAGACACGTTCATTTTTTTTTTCATCCGTCGGAAAGACGGAGCGCGAAAAGTTTTCCGAACGGTGAACACCATACGAAATCGTAATAAAAACGAGTCATACACTCATGTGACAAAACAATGAAGCCGAGTCAGTGGCGTAATTTGGTCATTTTTATATATTGTGAAATAGTATGGTAAAAGTATGTTTGTACGTTTTTTTTATTTTTGTCATATTTTGACTCTGTTGATGAACGTCATCACTCATCATCGATAAAAAAATTAAAATAAATTCTGACCAGAAAATAACTTTTTCATTTCTACCCTCCTTTTTACATTTTTTAAAGGGATGTAACCCTTTAGGAATGAATTTCGGAAAATTCTTTCTTACAACTCTCTACACCATTAAACGAAACAACTGACTAAATGTGACCCATAGCTTCAGTGGTATACCATTAGATATTCGTTATTACAAATAGCAGCTTTTTGTAACCAATGATGAAAACCCTACGGCCTACGTAAACAAAAAAACAATCGTTTTTTATGAGCCTGCAACAAATCCCTGGGTGAGTTTCTCTTTTAAATTCGAATTTCACTAAATCTTTTCTTGGTACACCTATATATTATAAAACAAAACTACCGATGAAATTGCATATAGTCATAGGTTTACCAGTTCCGACTAAATGATGATGAATTAGTAAGTCAAGACATATCATTATACATACATATATTTATAATATATTTATTTATATAGTACTATTAAATAAAAGAACCTTCATAAATGTGGTGGTCAATCTTTAAAAAAAAAAAAACATGGTAGAAAGAGGGTACGACGCCGACTACCCCTAATTACACCACTACTCGGGATAACCGGATGTTTTAATTCCTTTTGTCTATAATAATCCATAATATGAATTTAATTACCAACAGAAATAAATAAATCTTATTATCCAATGTACAAAAACAAATGATAATAATTTAAAGACGAAAATATATTGTAATGTCATCATCGCAATAGAATATATACGTATCATACAAACCGATTTAAATAAAATATTATGATTTATTGATAAGTACGAACATATCGTTTTGTCATCCCCGCGCCGTCGAATAAACGCGATAACTTTCCGTCAGTTACGTATCAAAATCATATTATTCTATATTATTTACAATTTTTTGGTCGATCGTTGCTCCGTAAAATAATAATCGGTGGTCAACTAAATCTCAATTTTCAAAAGATGTATGCATTTTTTGCCACAAGTAATGTATCGCTCGACTAGATATTAATTTATAATATATATTATTATGAAAAAACCACGCAATGGTTGGTCGTCGGTGTCCATTGTCTATATTACTATAATAAAGTGCAATCGCTTTGGGATGGACCAGAAATATGATATCATCGAAGACCGATTGACAAGGCAGTACCTGGGGAGGTTAACCCCCCCCCCTCCCGAAATTTTGAAATGAATTTTATACTATATTAAATTACCTATAAAATATTATAATAAAATTAGAACACATTTTTTTAGCTTAAGACCCCCCCCTCCGAAATAATTTTCCAGTTACGGCCTTACCGATCGATAACATTATAATATAGGTGACTATATTAAAAATACGTAAGCATACAATAAAAAAAAAAAACAAGGAAACTATTCTCATCTAAAATAATATATATTTAAAATAAGATTTTAGATAAAAGTTTGGCACCTACCGTTTAAGAGAGTTTCAATTATTCTAATATTATTAAAAAAATTAACGAACTCGAAAAAAAATCAATTTTATATGATTTAGTGTAATGTCAATACTACTGTAGATCTAATTGACGGTCGATTTGAGTGGATTTATTTTTAAAAGTTGAATTATTCATTTCTATTAAGATGTATCTGAAGAGTACAAACGTGAAAAATCCTAATACCTATGATATTTTTTACGAACGAGAACGACAAATTATATAGAACTAAATTAAAGTGGAAAATATTTCAATTCTATAATATAGCCTATATCTGAAATATATCGATCATAAAAGTTCGTTAGAATGTAATTAATTCTTTTCATATTCAAAAACGACTTTTCCCTCGAACGGATATAACTTATATCCGTTCAAGGGAAAATCCGAACCATGGATATAACCATTTAAACATTTTCAACAAAATACATAATGAACAGTAAATTAATCAAACATTCTCACCCTCATCTTTCCCTATAATAATCAAACTTTGATATTCGAAATTGTTAGGTACACATAAACACCATATTATATTTTAATACTTCAATCTTTTTTAAAAATTTAAGGAGTTTCCTGTGGCATTATGTACCATTTTCTTTCATATAAATTGTTAATCAGAAATCTTTATTAAAACTATTGATGCATAAAATAAATATTTCTGAACTTACTATTAATCTATGATAATTTTACATATTTTCCAATTTTTAAGTATTATGTGTATATATTTTAATAATTTTATACTTTATTCAAGCATTTTAAAGAACATCATCCTTAGCAGTTAGACGTTAGAGTATACATTTTACAAACTCTAAAACGACTCATCCGAATTTTATTTGAAAATCTACTTAACAGTTATCTAAAAAAGTAAAAGAAGGTTAGTTATCGTTTGTACAAAAACAAGTACGAGTATGTATCTCCACAAAATACTCCTTCAATTGTATTAGGAATCTAAATAATTAAAAATATGTTACCATATTATAGTTTTATCGTGTACGCTGTTCACTTAAAAGTTCCAAGTATCAGAATTTGAATACAATATGTTGAATGTTAAAGTGGAACAATGAGGAGCAACATATTTGTACTCTGTATATTAATTGTATAAACGATAAAATACATTTTCATCAAGCCGTTGATTTTTGTACCGTTTATTGTTATACGCAATAAGGTACATTGCGACTTAAAAGCGTCGATACATGCCTTTTCACTATATAGTATATACCTATAGACGGAGTTATAGGTACCTATCGAACAGTTTCCTAACCAGCTGTCCTAATTGTTTTTCATCCGGCCGGAAATGCCGCAGAATGCAATACAAAAGCATTTCGCGTACCTATATTATATAGGTGTACCTACTGCGAAACGATACTATATAATAAATTGGCGACCATATAATATGGATTACGCGTGTAATAGAAGTGTTTCACGGTGCGCCTTACGATCGGTGCGGCGCCGAACTATAATAACAATAATATTATTGTGAGAAGATAATATATGTATTGACTTACTGACCACCATCCGCCTACCTATACCCGGGTTTAATATGCTATGTATAACGACCAAAATCATTTTACGTACCATACTAAACCATCGCTGTTAGAACATAATAATAATAATATCATGCCTGGCTTCACTGATTCAGATAATATTAAATGGAGTATTGTAATAATCGAGCGCGTCTACACAAAGTATAGGGTCTCGCGACGGAGCGTACTACAATATGATTTTTCGTTAATAATATTATATACCTACGAGCATTTTTTATTAAAGTCCGTTCTCTATTCGTGACGAATGTTTCGTTTGAATAATATTTGTACTATTATAAAATATAATTACCTATATATATTATAATATAAATTATTATTGACAATATGATTGTGGCGAGAACCGATGAGACGATGCGATATCCGCTTTCGCCGAAACTGAATAATAATATCCGACTGTGGTGCACACACGCACACAAATATTGTTGCTTATTCCTTTATTCGTAAATCGCATCGTCCGTCGTCGATTAAATCGCCATCGCGTGCAACGACGTGGTTGCAGCGGTTGTTTTTGGCGATAATGAATTTTAATTAACTCTCGTACGGTATATAGGTAGGTACACAATGCATAGCGCGTACAATGTATGTCATTATAACACATATCCACGTCGTATTCAGTTATTGTTTTATTTTTGATTAGTTCCTCGGACGTGGTTTCATTGATCTGTACGAACATAATGAGTAGGGTATGCGGCGTGTGTCGTATATAATATTCACAAATATAGCGGATTTCCTATATAAGTATGATACTGTCCGCGGACCGCGAATCGGAAAACTGTATACTATATACGCAAAACGAACCCACATGAAATCGATCTCGTCGAGATAGAGAAATGATAACATTAAACCATGTTCTGCAGGTACTTTACTTTTTTGAGGGGGATGGGAAGGTGTCATAGTCGTGGTCGTGGGGGATGTCAGGGTAAATATTATAATATACCGCCGAGTCAAGTACAGATGAGGGTTAGTTTTCACCGGAGGACGCACGGAGGAGGGGTTTTCAGGAGAGACGCTTACCTGTAGCTGTGGAAGTGGCGTGAGTTGTTGCTGGTGCTGGAGCTGCTGGTGCTGCTGGTGCTGTTGCTGCTGGAGCAACAAGTGTGCGAGATCGTGTTGCTGTTGCTGTTGCTGTTGTTGCTGGTGATGGTGGTGGTGCAACTGATTGAGTAGGGCCAAGGCGGCGGCCGCGGCCGTCGTGGCCGAGTGATGGCCGCCCATGTGATTCGGGTGCTGCGGCGGCGGTGACGGCTGCAGCGGTTGCGCCGGCAACGCGTTCAGATGATGCGGGTGGTGATGCGGGTGGTGCGGGTGATGCGGATGGTGCGGGTGTGGGTTAGGATGCATGTTGTGATGCGGATGCAGTCCGATGAACGCGATGGGCGCTGCGCCCTGCGTGGCCGGGGCCATCGCGGCCGGCGACATGGCGGCCAGCGCCAGCATGTTCTGCGACGGGGCCAGCTGCTGGGGCAGGCCCCAGGGCGGCACGGCCGCGGCGATCCAGTGCGGGTGGGCCACCTGGTGGTGCATGACGGGCGGCGGTGGTGGCTGTACGGTGGGCGGGGCGAACAGGCCGCTGACGGGCCACACGAGTTGCGGGGGCGGCGGTGCGGGGGACGGCAGCTGCGGTCGGTTCAGCACGGTGGCGGCTGCGACTGCGGCCGTGCACGACTGCTGGGCAGGCTGTCTGGCTGGCTGACGGCTCTTCCCGGCCACTGTTGGCACCGCGACCCGAACCCGGTCCGGTTAGCGCGGTGATTGGTGGTCGGGCGGTGCCCGTCGGTCGGTCGGTCGGTCGGTGCTGCAATCGCAGTCGGTCGAACGGTCACCAGTCTGAAACGACATAATATTATATAATATAGTTCGATACAATATATTTTAATCAAAGCTGATGATCGATAATATAATATTGCAATAACGATTTGAGTGTGTGTACAATAAATGAGAAGGAAAAAAATAACGAAAATACATAAATAATAAAAATATTATATTATCGCACTCCAAAGTATAATGTTTATATGTAAGTACGTAGGATTCGTTTTAGAAAGTGCTAAAAATTAATGTAACCCCGTAAGTGCCGACAGTAAATACTTTATACAGTAAATATCGTATCCGAGTCTAAAGTCACTATAAAACCTTGATCGACGATCATTCGAAAGACAGGATTTCAAATTTGAACTGAGTGCACTCGCCGAGGTGATCGGCGAAGACAATATAGTAATTGATATATTACTTTTCCATCGTGGTCAGAAAACAAGTCGAGTGAATGTAGCACGTTTAAAACCTTAACGTCGTGCACTTATAGTTGACACATATAACCGTATAACATGATTGCGATGTCAAACGATCGGCTAGCGGCGGGGCTTATTTTTTTTAAACATTTCAAAGAAAAACTGAAACCATCAGTGTATAATAAGCACTAAAAAAAAAAAAAAAACTATAAAAATCCGAATCAGAAGGGATACGAATATTTTTTTAATGCATATGGCGATACGAATATAAGATGATACAAAGGAGTTCCGCAAATCATAATATTGAACGTACTATAATACGACGTATAATATAAGTGAACATAATTGGTACAGAAATACTAAATATGTGGTACGTCATGAAATAAATTGCTAAAGACGGGTAATTACATGGATAAAGAAATAAGATAATATCAGGACGACTGGACTTGTATAAAGTTGCCAAGTCACGACAGGAAGAGCTTTTGTAATCTACGATAGTAATAAGTGTCAACGAAATTATTGTCGACGATGAAAATAATGTATCTTTTTTCCCCCTTTACTACTCATATAATTATTGAATTATTCTATAACCGTTTCGATTGGTAATATTATATGCGTTGAATAATATTTTTATTTGATTATAATATTATGTCGGTAATGTGTTTTTGTACTATAAATATCTGGTAGCGCGGAGAGAGGCCAAAAAATAAAAAATAAAATGCTTTCCGTCGACTTTTACAAGCAGACGTATATTCTTATGCCGTACATGCAATTTCAACGTGAAAGACACGTCACACGCGTATCACGTCCGATATATTTGGATAGATCGATTTGGTTGTAAAACGTATAATATTATTCCCGACGACATAACGTTTTCAATTCAATTTTAGAATAAATATAATAAAGTCTCCCTACGAGGGGGGTAACGCTCTCCGCGATTCAACCGGAGATGGCGGTACGTACAACACCATTACAATATTATTATTATACACTGCAAACACTCAAGTATTATGAAGAATTCGTATTATAATAGGGGAAGAATATGGTTAAAAAAAAAAGGAGAAAACACATTCATCTCATCGCTCAAAATCTAAAACGGCATTGTGACGACGACAGTATAGTATATTAAATTATCGTATGAATTATTATAAATAATTTAAGCGCATGTCAATATATTGCCGTTGTATTATCTACTCAGTTCGACGATACACACACATTGGAGTATAATATATTTTTATACCGAATATATTATATTAAGATGTTCGATAAAACGTATAGTGCTTGTGTAATCGCGTCGGTTGACCGGGAACCCGGTATAGGAAAAATTAGGAAATAAATCCTTTTCTCGTATATTACCACAAAACCCGCCCACTCGTATTATTATTATGTATTCGCATATGTTTGTCGGTTTGTAAAGCGAGGGAAAGTTCCTCTGGTCGACAGTCAAATATAGTATAATATCGCGTACGAGTACGGTCACGACGAATGTCTTTTGCAGTGATTGGCCACGGTATATTCTCGAGCAGTATTTTGTACTGGGTTGTCTCTCCACTATAAGCTTTTTGCTATTAAATGTTTTGAAAATATATGATTTCGGAAAACTATTAGTTGATCGATCGAACACGATTTCTAAATTTGTTTAGTTGATATTATATTTTGATTTACCCGAAACAAAAAAACAAAATATTACTTACACATAGTTCTCGTTTTCGCGTTTATTATTATAAAAATACCAGAGATATTAGAGCTGTTTTGAATTGGGATAAAACCGTTATCTGTGAAATGTTTAAAAAGTCACCAACGTCTTCAATTTTAGGTAAGCTAAGGGTGAGCAGGCAAATTGAGAAGTATCTCGTGAAGACATATAATACTATAGTATAATATAGCCTAAGGTAGTCGATGAGAATTGAATACTATGATAAGTCGTACTGCGAAACGCTCTCGCTATTTAGCTGTATGAGATTACTAACTCTATACAACGATAGTAATATTATAGATAAATATAGTTTAGGGTTTGTACTCATATTAAATTGTAATTTTATTCCCCTCCTAAGTCAGGGCCAGTAATAAAAAAAATATGTGTATCGATATAATATCATAGTTTAAGAATGCGATGCTGTAAAAAGATATTTGTAGGTTATCATCAATATATTATAATAATATTTTACAACTAATAGATTAGATTTTCGGTTTTATACGAGTTGTATTTTTTTTTATTTTATCAGATAAATAAAGAATAATTTTTTCATATTGTAGATGCATTATATTTTGTAATACAAATACACAACAACCAATACCTTCGATATTTATACCTACATCTAGAGATTCGCAGATTTCGGTAAATAATTGTTTGACGATGATACAAATTATAAATACATTCAACTAAATTTACAAAATGTGTTTATTTTAAATAGATAATTAATACGTTTAAGATTCTATTGATCTAATTATATTTCATCGGTTAAAAGTTATAAAATTTAATTTACAATCTTATTAAATCACACGCTTAAATTTCACATATTATAATATCAGAATTATTTCGCCCCACAAATAACTTCACGACCGTAAAATAACTATAATAATAATAATATAATATGAGTTGTAAGTCGTCTGTCTGAAAGCAGTGGCGTATCTCTGCAACGGTCCGCTGCAGCAGAGTGTAGGACGGACGGTATATAATATTATATGTAAACGCGTATTATAATAATATATTGTCGATTACAAGCGTCAGACGAGATTTTTTTCGCATATCATTGTACAATTTACATATTATTATATTATGTTTGGCAGACGTTTATTTATAAAATACGTGTAGGTACCTCAAATACATTATGAACACGCTTGTAATGTCATAGTTGTCATAGTCGTAAAACAATAATAATACATCGTCTGACACTATAAACGAAATTGTATGTAAAAAAAAAAAGAACTAAAAAACAGCATTCGTCCGTCATCACTGTACGAGTTTTGTGACTTATATATTGTGCGAATGATGCCGTACATCTTATGCGTGACACAAACGACGTGTTAAACACCGTGACAATGCTTGTCCGTCGCGTTCTGACTTCAAATCGCAACAGATAATAGTGACACGATAGTTTGGCCAGCAATTTTAAATCCCCAAAATGTGACTTGTAAGTAACCATGTAGTAACCATGTGGCTAACACAAAGAGGTACAGCCGGTACAGGGTTATTGATTGTCACCCCTGTAAATATGGGTGGTGAGCTATATTCGGTACTGGTAAACTTACCGTTAGACTAATCAATTGAAATACGAACAATTAATACACACCTTTAACATTGTGAATATTTTTATTAATTGAACAAAATTGTTCAAAACATTTTTTTTTTTTTTTTTTTTTATCTTTTTTAGTATATGATGTGAGAATATGCAGTAAAAAATAATGACACCTCCAAAGAAAATGAGTGCAATGCGCCCACTGTTCGCAGTTTTATAGCTCAGATAATGTGTTTAAACACAAAAGTGGTAATATTTTATTAAATCTCTGCTTAGAGTTCATACATACTGGATGAGCTGATATACAGTAAAGTTTAGAGGGTATACTATTATATTGGTTATACAATAAACATTAAACATCGATATAAATTATTGAATTGAGGTACGTTTTAGCACACGTCTTTGTATAAAACAACTGACTTACTTACTTAAGTAAACCGAACGACGAACTTCACTAATTCACTACACTTAACAATAGAGGGACCAACTGATTTCACTCCGAATCGTACACTTAAGCCGCTAAGTGTGTAGAAGCCGATTACAATAGTTGAGCATGCGCGTAAACTGTAGAAAACAAATGGAGGAGGAGGGAGATTTACGATATAACATTCATAAATATTTATTTTTTAACACACACCGGCATATCCTAACTAACCATAATCGTTGAGATAAAAATATTATCTAGCGAAAATCTCTATATTAACATAAAAAAAAAAAATAGGTATAGGTACTTCATGATTATACAATTTTCTAAATCACCAATTAACCAGAATTTTTTTTTTATAGTAACTCGCTTGGGGCTCAGTTTTGCGAAAATCATAACATTAAATATTAATTAATATTAATTAATATTAATAAATATTAAGTAATTTTTTTTTAGAACTTTGATAACGAGTTACAAGTAAAACATATGGTTTGGAGAATTATATTTCTATCGAACCGACCTGAACTTTGATCTTTGATGTCCCACTAAAGCTACTTTACTACCTATTCTACCTCTTCTTACACTTCGATATCCACCTCATCCTGCTCTTTTGACTGCCTCGTGGATGTTGATATTAGCTAACAACTATTGTCGGATCAACATTTATCGGTATATATTCAAGATTATAAAAACTTAGGTAATTTCCCGATTTTACGATTATTTAGTACATACATATTTTATAAAATAAAATTTTAATCATTCAAATTTGATTGAACAAGTAATATTTAAAGTTATTTCATAGTAAAAAAAAAAGAAGATCTATTTTTGTGGGAAACCTACGGTGTATCACTAACGATCAAACACCAACTGACAAAATGTCACAAGTGCAAAGAAAAGCTCAAAGAATTCAAAATACCAAACACCTTAGATGCAATACAAGGACTTAAACTTAATAATAATTAAATAAAAAATAGTTTAATTTATAATTTTAAAGTAAAAACTTTTTTATAACTAATGACTTAAAATATAGTTTAAGTTTATTTTAGATCAATTCAAATATATATATATATATTTAAACTTCAAAAATCATATTTAGTTTATAATGCTATCACATATATTAACAGAATCGGCAGTATACACGACATATTTATTCATCTATTATAAAATTACTATAGATATCAGTTATAAAGAGTTTATGAGTTTAGAAAGATACAATATAATATAATTTAAAATTTACAAAATGTAAAACAAATTAGGTAATATAACAAAAAAAAACATACAAATTCAAAAATAGCAATAAAACAAATATAATAATAATTAGAATACATTACACAATTTTTGTTTTGCACAACTGTAAATATATTTAGTACATTTTTAAAGCATTAAAGTTCAAGCTCTGACTATATTTATACATATATATGTATGTTTATTGTATATAGATATTATATAGATATTAAACACTGTTGCCGAGTATAGCTAAGTTGTAAAACTCGATGAAATATTTTAGAAATAGATACAACTTTGGCTGTCATCCTATCCATTAATGACCTATGTGTTATATATACTATAGAAGATGCACTCCATAAAATGGAAATAATTGATCACGTTTTGCCAATTACTGAACTAGATAAAAACGGGGTTGTGCAGGTATATATTCACTGAAGTGGAAGTACTGCAAAAGTCACTAGGTAACAATAATAAAGAAAATCTCCTAATAACTTTATATATAAGATTATATAAGAACATTTTAGAACATTTATGTCTATATACATTCACATCCTAATATGAAAAAGTTTAATTAAAAACTAAGATGTTGTATATTATAGACAGAGTGATTTACCAAGCATACTCAGTACCTACTCATACAACTCTATACATTTTCTTTTAATTATGAATTTATTCTAATTTTTAATTTTTTGAATATTCAAATATATTTTAGAACCATGTTTTCCAATTTTTGATTTTTGTCTTATTCAAAAATGTATGATATTATAGTAAACTTATCAAATTAAATTTTTTTTATTATATGTTCATTGACATATGATAATTATTTCACAATTTTAAAACGTTTATGTATATAAGTTAAAATTTGAACGGTTCTTTAAGAGTTATTAAAGTTTAAGTACTAAGGATAACATTCCATACGATAAGTTGTGATTTAGTAGCATATGACAACAATGAAGATTTTAAATTTAGTAATTAATTTATTACAATTTTATAATTTATAAGAATTGTTTGAGTATTATGATAATAACAACTAAATTTAATAGTACAAATTTTATACGACAAAAATACTTAACTGCATTTAATTTGTATGTATTATTTTATTTATCAATTATGACGATTGTGTAAAACTATTTATGAAAAATCGAATTGTTTGACATCTGAATATTGTTAGCTATGTGAACTTATTTTTAATTAATAATAAATGGAACTTGTGAACATAATAGTCATATTCAAATAATTACCGCGATAACATATTTTGCGCTTGAACTATTTTCAGAGAACAATCGACGAATATTCATTTGAAAACATGTTTTTAAAGACGTATACTTGAAAATTCTAAAAATCATATCTTGCGTAAATGTATTATTAAAGGATAAAAGCTGGTTAATCACCCAGTTTTGTCGTTACTCGTTAGTTAGCAGTTCACAAGCACTATCAAACAATATCTCGCTCAATACTAATATTATACAAAAAATTCATATAAATACTTTAACAATAGAATTGAAAAAGAAAAGTTTATTATTTAAAAATATAGTATTTATGTCACCCTGGAAAATTCCAAAATCCATGATTTCAACGGACGCATAAAAATTATTTTAATAAAATATGATAAAACGGTGGCGATAATGCTCACTGCAAATTGTCCAACGATTCTCGTTATTTCCAACTATATCCGACCATAAAGCTAAAATTTAAACAAACCTATTATAGAACTACACCGGGACAACACGTTTACGCCAATCGATTACGATTTTTCGAAAACCGTTACTAAATAATGTAATATCATAATAATATCAGAATATACGCAAATACTCAATAATCGCTTGTACAGCAATATAATTACAAAATATGAAAAAAAATAATCGAAAAAAATGTACATAGTGTAATACTAATGCCCGAGTATTAGAATAATCCGCGACAATGCAGCTCGGTCGTTCTATTTACAATATTATATCATAAAATATACATACCGGATTATCAAGATAATATTATATTATATGCAATGCACTATAATACAAGCATAACTGCATAAGTAGAATAATGTCGGGGTATACGATAACCCATTACACGTGTGCTTGTACAAGGTGATCTATTTGAGCGTCGACACACATATTTTTTCGAAAATACTGAATTTTTTTGAAGGGGAAAATATGTATGAAAAATTTCATTTTATATTTCGTTGCCAAAAACAATTAATTTATTTATTTTATGGAATAACGTCCTTTTTTAAAATTTCTCGTTCCAAAGCAGAATAATTATCAGAGTATTTCGAATTTTAATAAGTCATAGTGAAAATCGGATGTTCGAATGAGTAGCTTGTTTAAAAGTAATAACGACAAGGAATTACAAATTTTAGAACTTTCAAAAATGAAGAGTGTGAACGCTTGAATTGTTCATACTGTATACTACTATTATATTATGATGTGTAACATATTATACCATATATATTCAGTGTATATTGTCTAATAATAATATGATATTGTGATTATCGCGCGTACCTAATAGTTTTGCGTCGGAAAACACCAGACCGTTGGTGTTTTTTTTTCACATTTTTACCTCACCGACCCCAAACGCGTAATCAGAGAACTTGATTTATCGCCGTTTACCTGACTCGGATGTACATGTACATTTTATTATAATATAACACACACGCACAAGCAAACCTATATTATTAACGTCTATACCACAGCCGTGTGTTTAATGACGCGTGCTCGAACATAATAATATATTATAATATATATAATACTCTACACGATATTGTGTTATTATTATTATAATTATTCATGGGAAAAAGGGGGAGGGGGTGCCAGGGGGTTTTAGCGCCCCAATATGTTAGAATGGGTTTACCGAAATTTTTAAATTTATCACAAAATGTTAATATTGTGTCTTCGTATTGTTGAAGTACGTCCTTTTAGCATTCATGTATTGAAATATTTAATTTTAAAAGTTTTTGAATTATTTGATAATAATAATGATTACCATCACAGACAGTCTCTACAATAACAGTTAATAGTATTTTCAGTGACTCTATGTTAAGGAAATTCCCGACAAAGGCCCTATTTTAACTCGCATAAATTACTTCAAATTCACAATTCCAGTAAGTGTTGTGACCCACAATAGTAGTTATTAAGTACACGCGTGATGAATCAAAAATTGGTCTAAGACGAATATGCAGTAACAATAATATCTCGCAAATACAACTCCTTGATTTATCTATTTTAAATATTGAATTTTAATTATAATCTTTTAATAAAAAAAACTGTATTGATAAATGTTTTTTATTATTTTTAGTGGAATAAAAAACAACTCAGACTATTCGATCGACCACGGAAGACTTGTAGGACACAGAATATCAAAATTTTTATGAAATTGTGTATTTTATTATTTATTTATAAACAATTATGATACGCATTAAAAACAATAAAATTGTAATGTCATTTTTAAAAATAAAATAATGTATATCTTTTTTGCCAAGTGTGTAAATAATTATGTTATAAGTGCATTGAATGTGATTGATCATAGATGAGTATAAAAATATTTTCTATATAATTATTATGTACAAAAATGATTCATTCCGATAATAAAAAAAAATGAAGAAAAACCCTGTCTGGCAGAATTCTCAAAATCAACTGATTATATTTAGGTAATAATAACGAATTAAATTGGCTTTAAGAGGCAACAGTATGGGTACACTCGTACACTGCTGACTTTTGATGAGTATCTATATCAGCTGTTGAACGTTTAATATTATTATCGTATTTATAATCATTTTAATTTGTCTACACCGCCCTTGCATAATTGATGTGTAACCAGCTTTTACTATATCATTATTGTGTACCGACGAACTGCGTTCAAATCATTGTACGCCGTGCAACATAAACATGCTTTTTAAAAGTACCATTTATTTTAACAATGTCTTTCAAATGTCTTTCTTACAGTTTTCCGAGGCCGAGTACAGAATTTCAGACCGATAATTTGATCTACACATAATACAATGTCGGGTCGCATAAACAATCACTAAACGTCTAAACATATGCATGAATTAATAACAATAAAAACCTAATGTGGTATAAATGGTATAATGGTATATGTGTTACCATGATTGGTTCATTAAATTTAAGCAAACCAGTAAATTGCTCAATTTTTATATATAATCCTATAATCCCCGTCATAAACAATTTTATATATAAATGTTAAGTCGTAATCGAATTTTTCAAACTATAATGTTCTCTCCGTTTCTTGTTTAAAGCGTTTTCACTCCCGACGATATTATAAATTAGATATAATATCACTACAAAAACACAATATAATCATATCGATATCTCTACAATAACATGTGTTTATTATCGAATGCTATATGATGAATAAATTAAATGTTCATTTTGGAAACTTTCTATAGATGGTTCTTTGTTGTTCTAGGGATTTACTTTTTTATGTACGTTAGTTGTATTTCAATCGTTAGTTAGGTTTGCTATTTTTAAGCGATTCTTATAGTTCGGCAACACGGTGCAAAAATAAAATAAATGCTCGAGACCGTGTTACAAAAAAAGCCGCTGCCGATTGGAACCGTATTCAATCGTATTCCATAACAACAATTTAATAATATATTATATACCCGTTTTGACAATCCTTATGAAGATCGACATAACTATTATATACCGTCCAGCAGGTCATCGTCCTCACACAGCGTCGTCCGGTTGAATTATATAAGTTTCGGGGACTTTATCTTTGAATTGTTATTATAAAATTGCGTTTGCCGCGACCGAAGAACGAAAACTTTTCACGGACCATCGCGTCCGCCAAACGTTTCCTCCGATTAATTCCCGTACCCACCGGGCGCCATACAATATTAAATATAGCTATACCTAACCTAAATATATAATATAATATAGAATGGGTGCTTTATTGACTGTTCTTGGGGCCGTTCTGCACGACAGTGCACCGGACCATGTGTTGGACTCGACCGACTTGGTATACGTAGTTTAAGACCGGCAGAAATATACTTTATTATTATTACATATTATTATACTTTTATTGCAAAGTGCCAATAACGTACGTATTATGGAGATAGTATGTAAAGGGCGATTAAATGGAGCATGCGCATTGCGTACTATCTATTTCTTTTACAATAATGCAGCCGTTAAAAATCTGATATTTTGAATTTTTAAATAGTTTGTATATGAGTATCTCGTGGAGATGCAAACTTCTGCTTTTCAAATGATGACGAATCCCCTACCCCTTTATACGGTAAACTATTTAGAGGGTAACTTTTATGAAAATTCTGAGCTTTTAAATTATGTATACTGTCCCAAGTGTAATAAAAATACTAGATTTCATATTTTGGAATATTATTCTTATAATATAAGCATTTTTATAATTGATAAACTACAAGTTCAAATTCGGAATTAGGTACATAATTTAAAAAAAAAAAAAAGTAATATTTACTAAATAATTTACAGTAAAAACCGAGGGGAGTTTTTATTTGGAAAAAAAAAGAAGTTTGTATCATCCCAGCACACTCCTAAAGTAGTACAAAAAAAAATCTAGAATTTGTAAAATGGTCTTTAGGTTTATTATTTAAAATGTCAAAAATCTGAGTTTGAATAAGTTAATTGTTATTTAATGAAAACAGGACAGTTAAAATGCTCAATGAATCATTCATGATGGTAAAGTTACCGACCCGAGTTAGTATAAACTTTCTCAAGATATGTATAGTATGTATGTGGATATAGCTAGCTATGCATAATAAATTGTTATTAATACAATAAAATGCTTATATTTTATCATAGAAAAAAAACCATGTATAATATATCATACATTTAACAATAATCAAAAAAATTTATGAAAGTCATGACCCGTTGGCTTCTAGTCCGATAGTCAGCTAAGCCTGCAATACTGCTGACGGGCTACTTTAAAAATTGGACGTGGGCAGACGCACACATAATACCTACACTACACTACACCTCTGAACCAAACGATGCCACCGAAGGAATTCGGAATGTATCGTTGTTATAATAAAATATAAATATATATATATATATTATTTTCGAGTTCCGCGAAACGGATGTTTTCAATATACAACTTACTGCTCGTGTGCGATTCCGAAAGATATACACTTTGGATAAACAGTCGACCCGAGTAAACTAAACACCGCGGAAAACTATAACGGTACGAAACGGAAATTTTAAACAAACTCGCGATCGAAAAGATTCTAAGCGCGTAAAATCCAGAACGTAAAAAAAGAACTGTGACGTTAATATTATGATCGCATTTCTGATTATTTACACAGCAGTATTATTAATAGTAGTGCAGCCGATATGCATGCTCTTATATACTAGCAATTATTGCCAATAACAATTCAAATAATAAGGAAATTATTACAATAATAATTAGTAATCGAATACGATTTTATAATACGCGTAATAATAATACAATCATTACGGTTTAAGCCTTAACGTCACGCGCGCGCGACATTGGCAGTCAAGAGTGGGTGAGAGTGACGTTTCACTGTAGTTCTACACGAATATTAACACGTCGAATGTTTTTATCGTTTTATTATTTTATTAATTTACCGACTAATCAAGGCCGTAACTGGGGGGAGGGTCTGGGACTCCTTCTCCCCAAAAATATTTTAAAAGTAGAAATATTTAACGTAAATCATAGATAAAAATGACAAGCGTGTTCAGTATCTATACATTTAAAAAAATGTTGGACCCCTCCCCTCGACATTTTTTTCAGTTACGACCTTGCGACGAACGACACAATAATATTATCAATATTACGACAATTCGAGCCTAAAGTCGTGATAATAATAGGTACGCGCACAAATCTGTCGGGGGAAAAAAATCGGTGGCAAGCAAACGGTCGCGATGCAAAACATACGCGATATTATCGAAATTACTTGGAACTTTATAGTTCTTTTATTGCACAAATTTACTGCGTATACGGAATCGCCGACTTCGATTCCCGGAAAGTCGAATGCGAATCGCACGAAAAAAACGTATTTATAATACATTTGTGCATCACGTCGTGCGCCATGAATAAAATCGTAATTGCGCTCCGGTGGTCGGGTGGTGTTGCAGCAGGTCACTTATAATACCTACCTACCTACCTACAAAATATAATGTAGTACGTATTATACGTCGTATTAATATGATATATATCGCATGCGGCCGTGCACCGAGCATATTATTTTTATTATTATCGTCATACCTTTCCCCCCGCGTAATAATATAACAATTTTTTTTTTTTTTTGTACAATATTATCGCATTAAACGCATATTTTTTAATAGCGATTTATATAGCTGGCAAGTATTATTATACTGCTGCTACACGTGACGCGCGTTCTTCAATAATAAGTTCGATATATATAAATATAATAATATGACCGTTGACTAATAAGTGTTATCATTATAATTATAATAATGGGTGGGCGATACACCCATACAATATCGGCTGTGGATAATTTGCACAAAAATTAATCCAAAACATATACAACTATACGCCGTGTGTAATTTACATCAACGTTTTTGAAATTCGTTTGTAAATCATTGCACCGTCTCTGGGCGCGGTAGTAACAAAATATGAATTGTATAATTTACAACAAAATTCGAATCGGTTATAATAATCGATAATACGCTCAACGTTTAGATGATTGAGTGAAATATTATAATATTGAGATGAGAGAAGCGCTAATAATACAGAGTTTTTCATTTAAGATGCTGAGCGGTTTTTTTGCTAACACGAAATTACACCGAGTGGCATTACGAACTTTTTAAACCACAGGGGCACGCATATTAATCGAATTCACTCACTCAAACAAACTCAAATTTTCTTATGAACCAGTTAAATATATATATATACACAAGAACCCAACTTAACTTATATCGACGAAAGATGATCCTCTACAGAAAAATATTGTAAAATTCGTGTTCTATTCATTCATTTTGTCATCACTGATAACTTATCGCATTCAAGAGAACTGATTAATGTACACTATAGTTCAAATTTGTATAGGATTATGATTTTTAGTACAATAATTTCTCTGCAAATAATTGTACTTAACAATATGTGTATATTTCTTTGGGTCTTGTGATAAACACTAAAGCCCTATTGATATTCATTCTCATTTGTGTCTTGGAATTATACGTAAACACTAATTAAACAATATTATAAAGCTTCCTATTGAAATCTGAGAGATATTTATCCGTTGAATGTATTAAAAATTAAATAAGACAATTCAAAATAGCAATAGACAAAGAGATTAAGAAATTTGCCAAAATGCATTATAGGTTCTACATAATATGTTAGCTTGCAGTAAATTCAAAAGATTTATTACAAACAACAACTTGTATTATTATATTTAGTCTTATAAATGATCATTAACCATACAATACTATTAAAAGTCATTGTTTTAATCATAATATTTTTAAAGTTCAAAAGGAGAATTAATTAAATGACATTTTGTTCTATAAGAATTTTAATTCAAGAAAATAAATATTGTTTGTATTATATTATTCTCAGACATGAATGTACTTCTGTTTAATCATATTGTATAGTCTACGCACTGTAATAAAGTTTAACATAATATTATAATAAAATTGATAGGTACTTGAAACATAAATATTATCTACCTACCTAGAATAAAACGATTGCAGACATTATAAGTAGATACATACAGTTTTGATGATAATTTTTTTTACAATTTATTAAACAACATAATTAACACCAAAATTCCAAACTTAAAGCATACCTTGCTTTTTTTCACAAATAAAATATGCTATAGTGCTTTATACATGTATGCCATGTTACTATACGATTCGAAATGTGAAATTTGAAAGTGCTTTTTTAAATTATTTTTTTTATATATAAAAACATTTTTCTTGTTTGCTCTATTTTTTACTCAATGCGTGTTTACAAAATAAATTAAATTCACTTTTGTTTTCGATCACCTGCAGATAGTTAATACAATTAATACTCGACAACACTACGTATAATAATTTCTGATTTCTAATACATGAAGTAATTCTTAACATATTTTTGTTTATATTCGCTATCCAGTTTAGTATCCATTGACGGCCGTGGCAATAAAACGTACGAGTACTTCGATGTTCTTAAAATAAAGCTGCAGAACAAATTATATTTTACAGATTCCCTGTATACCGATGGTTTCGAGCAATACCGACGGTTTGATACAATCATGATTATTCGATTCTCTGTCACGCCAATCGTCGTGTTGTTTCAACGTTGCTCGTATTTCGCGTAATTTAATTTATTAAGTACTTTATGCAATGGGAAAAAATAAATTATCTGCTAGTGCAGTTTTAAAAACCTATTTCAGTACACCTGAATTAGAATCTGACATTTTTTTCCGTGGACGGCTATAAACTATATTGTAAAAACTATTTGAGAGAGAGCGAGATCGTATTTTTAAATTGCTTGCTGAGCACTCTTTAAGTAATTTATTTGATGCTTTGATTTGTACTGTGCTTAAATTCTCAATAAATAACATAGGTAATAACCATCGTCGTAGAAATGGTTGCAAGCATGTAAGAATGCTGCATGACAATATTCAACATATTTAGTGTAGGAAAATCAGAAAGATAACAGTTGCAAACAGAAATTTCCATAAAATCATGTATGATTAAAGATAAAATTTGAATGTTTGCACTTATTTCACGCTTTTAAACGTATCGACTAAATAATGTTTTAATGACATCATGTCATTCGAAATTCGACGATAATGGACTTTGGCCGACTTTCCAAAGCTGTGTAGGTAGGTACCTATAAATATTAAATACATAAATACGTGAACAATATTATTATTCATTCGGATTCGCTCCTCGTCGGTCTCGCCAGTATAACGACGCCGAATAAAACGAGATAAACAATGTTATACGCCAGCTATATATCATGTGTATGCACGCGACGAATGCATATTAATAATAATATTTATGCTACAGCGTATATACACATTATAAAATGTATAATAAATATATTTATAAATTATATGAATGGTCACACGGTAACAGCGAAAAAAAAACAATCCATAACCCTGCAGCAATGTTGTATGCGCATTCGTATGTTAAGTACCTATCTATATCGTTGCAGTATTCAATAATAACTTTTTTTTCCTTCCGTCGGTGATACGCGTCATTTCATAATACTCATCAAATGTTTAATACGATTTTACTGGTGGTCGGACTCACGCGAAATAACAAAAATACGCAGTATTTTTTAATTTTTAATTTTATTTCACTCAATTATAATCAATTATTATATTTAATATACTTAAAATGTATATAAAAGAAATGATTTGATAAATTCATTGATTACACTATGAATTGTTTTTATTACTTTAAACGTCATATTACAAATAATTGCATTACATTAGGTATGAATATTTTTACGTAAACATAAACATCATAATTTATGTCCATATTCCATATTGTGTATCAAGACTCTAAATCCTAATAGTCGTTCATAACGTACGCCTAAATCAAATATCTCGTCTGATTAATGGATGGAAAATCAAGATAAATTAAATCCTGCAAATCAGCTAAAACGTATTTTACTTTCATTCAACAACGTGAAAATATAAATAAAAATTAATTCTTAGGAGTTTAACTCCGAGCTCAACATACTAAAAACTAAGTAAAACTATGTAATACCATTAGATCTCTCCAGGACGTGATATATTCGATAAATCCAAAAACCGACATATTGATAATACATAAAACAATTGTATTGCATTATGTTTACTCAGTTAAAGTGACATTCGAATTTAAGGTCGCAAGCCAAGTCATAACAATACAAGACCTATACGAGCCTTTTCAGTATATTTATCCTAGACAAATAACTGGAGACAAACGTCGTATAAAATCAACGATGTACAACGTATAGGTTTATAAAATATCCTAACAGTAAATAGAACAACAATAACTTTAGTCTATAAACACAACAAAAACTTCTATTTTAAAGTCTAATTAAGTTCAAAAACCTTCAATCTCTCGAATGTGTCATCATTCATCAATCACCGTTCCTATTTATATCTATTTATTCTAAAATATTGAAAATAAAATGACTAAGATATTCTCTTTTGTTGAAAAATATAACAACTATGGGGATGCCTACTCTAGACAATCACGCGTATGCATTATTTATTATTATTAAAAACGAATTAACGTTTAATATTTTAATTATATAATAAAAAAATATGTCGTTGTAAAACTGCTAAACAATTTTAAATTAATCCTATTTATTTCTTACTTTCAGAGTGATTCACTAACAGTGCACTTATTCCCTAGTTTTTAAATTTAATAATGATGAGTTAATTTAAATTTTGATTTTTAAGTACACTTATAAATCATATTTTCAAGTATTTAACTTCTTTTACAGAATGTCTTGCGGGGATACAAACTTCCTTTTTCAAATGAGAATTTTAAATTATAAAATCTTGATTGATAATATTAATTAGTACCTAATTACTACATTTATAATCATCATATTTTAAGTAAAAAAAAGATAAGTAACTCAAAAATACACGTTGAAATTAAAAATATATTTTGGTTACATAAAAATGTGTCCAAGAAAATTATTTGCTTCATAGTTCACACTTAACAGTAAAATGGTCAATATTCTCATTTGAAAAAAAAATAAGTTTTTATCCCTGTAACAGGACACTCATTAAATGATAAATAAAATCTGATTGTTAAATGAAGTTGGGAAATTAAAGCATAATTAAAACACAAAAGTCGTGATTTAAATAAGTTCATTATTAAAGACAAAAGTAAATGAGAGTAAGCACGCTTGACGAATCATCCTTTATAATAAATACACATACTACACGTATTATCATTATTATGATAAAATATAATATAGGAATTACATTGTTACACGAATAAACCGCCAATTCCTGGAATAAAGCTCATACACCATAGGAGTATTATTGTTATAATATATACAGTGCAAAATTTAATCAAACATTTGTTGTCTATATACACGAGTGTATATGCAAATTACAATAATTAATATTTTGATATAGACATGTCATCCGTTTTACATGCACCTATAGATGGTATATTATACTGCATTATAATATTATATGGGTTATAACATCATTGCTCACTTTATCAACAACAACAAAAAAATTCTGTTTCTGCCGATTCGGTGTTATAGCTACTGCAAACTTCAAGCACGTTTAAACCGTCAAATATTGTAATATGTAGACCAACGCAACTATACACTCTTGTGTTGACAACAGACAGGCAAAACTGCAAAACTACCAACGGAAACTAAACAAAATAACAACATTGTCTGTTAAACGATATTGTACTACGTATATAATAGCAATATAAAGGTCTCTCTACTAAAGGGTTTCACAATAAATTTACAAATTGTGTTTGTCGATTTACTTAAATTTTAAAAGCATGTATGTGCGTACATAAATAACAAGTTTGAGTCACGAGTGAAACAAATTTACGTATAATTGAGGTGGACCACTGAACCGAGAATCGCTGGTATTTTTATTGATAATAAATTATAATTAATAATATAAGTGATGATCTATTTAATTTAAATACTCATTATTTTCAGAAAACACTAACGATTTTAAAAAGATTTCTTTCGCATAATACGAAATCGCAAAACAATAATATTTTTGAAAAAAATTGAATTTTTAAGCGTTATCATTTTTCAAGTTTTTCTATGCTATTTTGAAAGATAACATACGTTTTTAATTCAATATTTCAAAGCAGAATATTACTCGGAGTAAATTGATCAATACAATTTTCGGACTAATAGTTTACTGTACCCATAATATTATATATTTAAAATTTACATGGGCAGAGTAGTGTACCAAAATTTCAAAGGGTAGTCTTACACAACTTTATTTCATGACTAACTTCCACATCTAAACTTTAAGTATTTATAACTTAGGTATAATAAGCTACTCATTCAAAATTTAGGTTAGTTTATATCAAAGAGCTTTCAAAATATTCTGTTTTAGAAAAATGAATTAAAAAATACATGTTTTTAAAAAATAAAAATAATAATAATAAAATATATTTTAGAAAAATGTTGTTTTTAATGAATTTTATAAATTATATAAAAAAATACTTTCAAAAACGTTAATAGTTTTTGAAATATGAATGCCTTACGTACTACTTCGGTGGTATGCAACCTAATTTGTACCATGATAACCAAAAAACGAGGTAGCCCTCAATATTTCAATAATTGTCATTTGTCAGAAAAAAACGACATTCCGGTCTGCATGCATGCTTCAAAATGCCAATAAGTATTATGAAGGATTCTCAGTGATCGAATTTAATATTATCATCTCCTTAGGCCCACGTTTCGTTATTTTTTTTTTTTTTGTTATTTAACGTGTATGTGACTTCAGTTTTTTACAATAAGGTCATCTTTCTTATTATTTTGCCATAAATATCGTAAATCAAACCGTATCTCTTGTATAATAATAGCGGTAAGTTAATAATCCGCGTTCGACTTATTCAATACAATATTATCATTAAACACAATGCCTACAACACACTTTGTGGCTTGAGTTCCACAAAACTTTTTTCAAATCCTTCACTTCCCGGAGAGCACATGTCATTGTCAAGTCCTCAAAAATCCCTATAGGTCTACAAAAATACAAAGTAAATGCTTATCCCGTTGTCGTTATCGTTCGAGAGAGTAAAAAACGAATCGAACATATTTCGTCAACAAAGAAATGCTTTGGGAAGTAGTGATCGAATTCGGAGGGGAGGGGGAAATGTAAAATAAGAATCTGTCCCGTCGTATTGGCGCAGCTTACGACCTCGTAATTGCATTATATTATATTATTTATAATACGCATCATAATAGTATTAAATCGTGCGGTTCTTGGAAACGGGACAAAATAAATAATCAAAACCTGTAGAGATATTTTCAAAAAAATAACCGAAGAAACACGTCGCGCAGTCAATGTGCCGAATAATGTATATAATTATAATATAATTCTATTTTAACTGCATTATATTATATTATTTTATATTTTCGCAACAAGACTAAAGTATATAATACACCAATAAATTACGTATTACATACGTTTTATACAGACACCTAATCTGCAGCTGAACAAACATTTGATAGCATGCACGAGTCGTTGAAAATTGTTGGAAAAAAAAACCAAAGCGAAATAATATGTCGTCGTTTATTACTTCGTCGTGTTAGAAATCGTGTACGGGACCGTATAAATCTAGTTTCAAATGCGAATAAAAAACATAAAAATCGTGTTTCTAACCAAACCGCGGTCGTCGTATTATAATACGAATAACTATTATATAGTAGGTAGATAATAATAATATTTATATCATATACCTACGGTCGAGAATGTATACCGTAATCCATCATAATATTATAACGTTAAACTATGTATATATGGTTTATGGAAACCAGTTAAAACGCCCGTAAAACATGTATGGGTGTGTAATATGTATCGCGTGTAGTATAAGATTATATACAGGTACAAAATATTTTCAGCCGTAATGCCGATAAGACTATTAACGCGAAAAGTTAATCTTAAAACGTATTCGTTTGAAGTTTACTTATGTTGAATACAACCGTAAGATTATTCAGAACGATTCACCAAGTATGTTCGTTGCTAAGCTTGTACCTAACGTGTTTCCTAAGTATAGCATACAAATCTCGAGAATTCGAATATATTTTGTTCTTAGATATATTAAAAGATTCCAAAAATTAAATTTTGAATAATTGATTTGGCGAAAAACAATGGGTGAGCACGCTCGGTGTATCACTCAGTTAGGTTAGGTTAGGTTACTCAGTAGAAACATATTTTTTATTTTACACTAAGTTCTATATTACAGCATTGACAATCGTCAGGGGAGAGAACGAAACCCACTAAAAACTAATAAAACAATTATTATTGTAATATTATTTTCATTTGAAAATATAGTTAAAAAATGCAAAAAAAAAATACTATGTAAATAATGGAATATTTTCTTAGTAATAGTTGTATTTTGACAGAACAATTCATTATTATCCTTGAGGTTCTTATGGAAAAGCCACAGAGTTTTATTTTAAAATTAAATTATTTAAAACCAAATAGCTTGCTATAAATCATTCAATTAATTCATTACAATATAAATTCCCTTATCAATCAAGGGAAGGTGAATATTATGAACTATAAAATGCTTTTCAAAAAAAAATTGTGCACAATATGTATTTTCGATATTTTTAAAATTCTATGATAATGAGAAAATTTTCGAAGAGACATTGAATTATTTTCAAAACTTAAGCATTTAATTAAAGTACTACCTATAGTTTTAATATATTAAATCTAATATAAAATATATTATGACTTTTTGATTTTAAATTGTATATTATACTAAATGTAAAAAAAAAAAACATTTTATACAATCATTTATAATTACATCTTATTAACAATAGTTCAACAGTTCAAGTGATCTCAGGTCGAAAATAAATAAGATATATTAACAAAGTGAAAAAAAAGTCATGTATCTATAAAAGAGAGAGTGAAAGGGATAAACTGCAGTTCAACGAATCAAATACGAACTCATGTGTGTATACAGAGTGGTCATTTTATCATAAACGTATATTTTAGATGATTTGTAGTAACTTAGGTAGTAAATTAACGGAAAATATATAATGGCACACAGGTGTCCTTCAAAATTTTGATCGTCTACTCAGCCTATCATAATTGTAAATATTATGTTTTTAGTTATAATTAATAAGAAGTTTGACTAATTAATTGGTAATTTATTATCGTTGATATTATATTTTTGTTGTACCAAAATTTACAAAAAAAATAAAACCATATACCTATTATAATATGATGATATTTTTAGTAAAACTCTATCGTAAACCATTTGTATTCAAAGTATAAATACAATAATATATGTATATATGTTGTTACCACAATAAGAATCACTATATTTATTTACATAGGTCATAGACGAGTGATTCCCAAATTTTTTCGACTCATACAGTGACCTTTTTCAAACTAAGGTTTTCCCATGGCGCCCTTACCCAGTCAAAGTATTACAAATCATAAGGAAACCGCTGCCACCTTTTAGGTAACCAATTTATTTTTAGACCAGATATTATTCCACGGCGCGGCGTCCCTGTAAAAATATAGCAACTTCCCACTGTGCACACCATGTGAATACCTGTAGTAGTTGACAGTTAATGACACAGCAATAATTAATACTGTATAAAATGTACAAAGCAATTCAACCAATAATACACTCTTTTTATTTTTCGTCAATAATGTGATTATTATCTGGTTTACGGAATTTTAATATCTTCTTATTTATAAATTCTTATGATTTTGTACATCGATTAAGGAGTCTTGTGGAGATATAAAGTTTTATTTTCCAAATCATAACCCCCTTTTATACTGTAAATTATTTGAGTGGTTTATAAGTTATTTAACTTTGTGTTTGGAAGATATGAAAGCTATTGGTGAATTGAGCATTTTAATATTTTAATATTAATCCATAAAAATGTATAGCTCATAAAAACGGTCTAAAATATAAAAATCACTAGAAATATCCAATTTTATATATATTTTATATTTATGTAGTAAAACCATTTTTAGGGACTATTATTCTTAGTATAAACATTTTAATAAGTGAAAAAACTTCTCGTTCGAATTTGATTTTGATACGCCGTCAAGGGATTTCTCATTCGAAAAAGAAGTTTGTGTCGCCACAGTAGATACACTTTTTAAGTGGTTTAAGAATTTGAAAATATGTACATTAAGTATGTATTTAATAATTCAAAAAATCATAATTTAAATAAATGCATTATTAAATGGAAAGTGGGGAGGGGGCGAGCATACTTGGTAAATCATCCTGTATAAATTATTAATAGTATATTATTATACAAATAGCTTCCAACACATACATCCTCTAATTGTTTTCGTTGTATACTTCCATTGAAGGTGCATGCGATTGTGAGAATAAAACACACTTGTCTTCAAAAGTTTAATGAGTACTTGTGTGCGTGGATGTGTGAGTGTAAATTTCTGCAAAACTTTGTGCGGGTGTGAATAGCATCCCGTTGAGTTCTATAAAGCTTTTACCAGAAAATTAATGTATATAATATTATACAGGTGTGTACAGACGGCGTTTGTGTTTGCCCGTCCGTTGCATTGTCATATTTTGTTTACCGGAGCGACACACTTTACAGCCAAAAGTATATTTTATGAGTTTCCCTTTTCGTTGGATTAATTTTTTTAACCAAATAAAAGGATAATGACCGATACTCGTTTCCACCGATTTAATGTTTTCTTACATACCAATTATTATACATCAGCTAGCGCATACAATTGTGTATAAATATATTATAATACATAAACCGTTTCGTAAATACACATTATTTATAATTTACAATTTTTTTTTTTTTTTTATCAATGTCTCTTTTAATAGTAGGTATCTGGTTTTTATTATTTTAAAATAATAAATATTTCTTTAAGCACCGTTTCATTTTTAAAAGTATAAAAAAGGCCTTACAAAAATATAATAATTGAAAATATCATTGCATAAATTTTACAAACAATAAAATTGTACATGGTATAGCTGGTAGCAATATGACATGTATAAAAACGGGTACCTATTGGACATTATGTTGTTTGACGGGAATGGGGACGGTACTTTTGTTGGAAACATGTTATTGGCTATTATATATGCCAAATGTAACTATTATTGTGTTCTTATATTGATTAATATTATAGCAGACAGAGGATACTGCAGTATAATGCAATTTAGATATTTTGTATCATACATAAACCTATATATTTTATGTGTACCAGATAATATATAGGGCGATTCATTATTTTGGAAGCTATTAACGTTTTTTAAAAAGTATGATTATATAGATATAATTTTAAGTCCTCATAAATTCAGCATAATATTAATATTATATTCTTGAAAATTTACAGCTATAATTTTTAAATTTTTACTTTTATACAATTTTCAATTTCATATTCTGGGACAGAAAATTATTTCTATGATAAATTATTATGAAAAAAAAAAAGTCAATTAGTATTTATAAGTATAAATTAGTAATATAGTGGACCAACATTTTACATGATATCTCATAATGAGCCCTTTAATCAATTCCAACCATTTACATTTTAAACATTTATACAAATACCTATATAAATATTAGTAAAAACTATTCTTTATAAAAATACTAAATTATAACTTGGAATAAGTGCATTTTTAAAATATCAAAAAATGAAAAACTAATAAATAAATTTATGTATTATATTTTTAAATACAAATATCGTTTTGGAATGACATTTTTTAAAATTATCATTTTCTTACGTTAAAAGAATCATTCGAATAATAACTGGTCTGATTTTTATTTGGAGTAATGAGAAAAATATGTAAATATTGAATAACATTTATTTTGCTGTTAATAGTTTATCGACCAGTGTATTAATATCCGGTTTTATCCAATGATTTTTCTATAAAAAAAACCTTTGTGTTTGGTATACAACGTTTTATACCTTTGTAATATATATTTCAACCGTGTAAATATATCTGGCTGGATTATCCTTACTAGTAATAATATATATTATTATACTATACTAGTGCAACAATATTCGTTTAAATTAAGATTTTATATTTTATCCAATTTAATATCTGAAGTTAGTAACATCACTATCGGTTCTCTTAATACTTATTGCGTTTTCATATTATACTATGTTAGTATAAATTTTAACTATTAATTATTCGAGTATAATTCAAAATCTAAAATAACATTAAATAGTACAATCATAACGATAACGAATGCTTAAACATATTTTTAATTACACTATTAATGAAAACATAAACATTAATACGTTTTAAAAGCTGATCGTAATTATTTTGAATTCTAAACGGAGCAATATTATACCGTTAACAACTGTGGTTAAAAAAATACTCTAAACGAAGAAACATTTACCCATCGATTTTGGTTATTTTATTGTAATTTAAATAATAACAATATTTTTCTTCGATACTTGAAAACTTAGATGTTTACTTTTAGTTTTATTGTTATTTCAATAACTCGGAGATTTAATGGAATTCACCAAGGTTAATAATTTTTGCATTTATAGTGATTTGATATTTTGAATACACTTCATCATAGCAAATTTTTAAAACTATTTCATAAAGATGTTATTTTTACGGTTTTTCCTTATTAAATTCGTAGCTTTAGGTATCATGACTAAGTAATTTATTTCGATACAAGGTTACAGCGTATTAATTATGTTTTAATTTATTATAACCTTATATATTCAATGAATAATATTTATAAACGCATACAGTTAATGACGGTGTTTGAAGTTTGAAGTATTGTAAGATATTGCTCGAAATTAGATAGCACAAAGGTTAGGTATAACTCTTATTAGCTGAAAATGGTTACTTTGCTATTCGGCAAACAAGACGACCGATTGAAACATCGAATCAACAATAACATCGTCCGGTCTTCGAAATATTTGGTCGGGATTTTTTCTCTATTCGAATATCGTTAATTTACTACGAACTATGCACACGTTGAGGATGCCATTCTATATATCATACTCATACTTGAGGGCAATCAGTAATAATTAAATAAATGTGTACTTATAAAACATTGCATTTGAACCGAGGCGCCTAGCAATTACTATAATATGCGTGGCATGTCGCCGACGGGCTTCTGTCAAGGTAATGTAACGCGTGTTTTTATGTATGATAATATAAATACTTAAGTTGTGATCCTAACTTAAATGCAATGGCCGGCGTTTGAAAAGCAATTATTATTTGAGCATTAAATTCTTCGAAGTCGCGACCAACCTCTCTTGACGGTTAGTCTCCAATATATAATGTATTTTTTTTTACATTTTATTTACAATACCTATTTTTTATTGTATCGAGATTATACTGTTGAGAAAATCGAATAATGATATCTTCGATGACTGGACCAGTGTCTTTCTAAGGGTGTATACAGTTGGGATTTGATTTTTTTTTTTCATTCGAGCACTTAACGAGGATACAAAATACTATTTTAAACACATTTTCAATAAAAATATAGGTATTAAATACACTATAGTTGTAAATATTTAGGAAAAAACAGAGAGGATAAAAACCGATTTGGGTCTTTCGTTATATCATATTTTATTATTATCATAATCCGGTTGAAGTCATGCACCCGACCGAGATCGCGTAATTCGTGTAAGTATAAATAAATAAGTATTATAAAACGGTAGTACGTTCATAGGTTATTCATAAATCAAAGATTTTTTTTTCATTTTTATATTTAGCTGTCGATAGATTCTGAAAGTACGAGATGGGATATTGTGTTTTGTAGATCCATATTATAAACAACAACAAATTCACTCACACCAGTAAATTATACATTTTTATACTATTTTTATTATATAAAAATAAAGCAATCACACCTTAAAGATGTAAACTTAAAAATTTGAAAATTGTAGTTAAATGTATTTTTCTTAAACTAATTAATTTTTGACGTTTATACACTCCAGACTCAACATTTATACTCCGTGTAAGAATACAATATTTTTAATAATAGATAAAAATACACATTTAGTACCTTGATAAATATTATAATATACTAATTTAAATAAATATGTTGCTATTTGTATTTTATAGATTTACCATACATAATATATTAATATATTATTATGTTCAACAGAGTAATATTAAAATCAGTAAATGGTTACAGTAATACATATTTTAAAATATAATCATGAAGGTTAAAAATATTATAACTGTATAATATTACAGGATTTATTTGATAAGAAATTAGTATGAGTAATTATAAAATTTACATCACTAATAACACCCATCCAACTTGATTTTAGCATAAAATTATCACGTGATATAGACAATACCTACCACACACTAAATCACTATCATCTACATTGAAACGTTGAATAGTTATGTTCTATACTAATATATTTATATATTTTTCTATACTATACTACTGGAAGCAGTGCGATAATTGTTCACTTCCCTCGCGTTTTCCAAGTCTAGTACAATAGTTGTCAAAGTATTTAGATACTTATACTTATTTTATTACATATTATGTATGTTTAGACCGTAAATTTCTTTAGTAAATAAATAAAATATTAATCATATAGAAAAACCCTTAACATTTGCTACGAGTCTTGCACAACATTTCAATCTTCTTAACTACACGTCATGATTTTTGATAATTATTTCAAATTGCATGTCAAAACTGTTTTAAATAACATTAACTGAAGGATTCGGCTATTATACAGCGGTGATATAATAGATTTTACGTTTTTTAAATGGCAAAGTGCTATCTCGTAAATAATAATACTTATTGTAATATATATATATATATATCGTACATAAAACATTTACATCTCATACGAAAATTAACTTCGAGAGTGTACGCCATACTATCATCATGGCATTACGAAAAGTATCTAAATAATAAATTATATATAATACCACGTCAATGAACATTCAGTACATATTTGGTAAATCAGCCTGTAAGTTATTACAATAAATAAATACTACTTATATTTCTGATATTTTAGTTAAGTACAATGCATATATAATATATTTGTTATATACATTTAATTAGAAAGGACTTTAAATATATGTATATTATATACAATTTATAATTCCTATGTATATTATTATTACTATTTTTATTATCATAAGTTCTTCACGGATAAGTCATTCAGATACATTCGATAAAATAAAATCTTTGCAAAAGCTTTATTTTGTGTGTATTTTATAATTATTGTTCTCTATTGAAGATGACTCTTTATAATTAATACAAAATAAAAACCTTATATAAAATCAGACTATTGATACAAAATAATTTAAAATTTAAGAAGAAAGATTTTACTATATAATTCGCGATGCGTAATAGCTGGTATATATATATATTATACGTCATATTATGTTCTGGATAATTCCACAGTTTGATTTTTTACCCAATTTTCCCCTGAATTGTGTATTTATTTGAATTCTGATGTTTGGAAGACTAAAGTATATATAATTAAAGAGCCATATATTTAACCACTTAAAGTCAATTATGTCTTTGAAGGAGTTGCATGTGACTATACCTACAATTTTCTTTTTTTTCAAATGTAAGCCATCCGTTCTTACTATAAATTGTTAATGATGATTTCTACATTTTTAGAACTCAGCTGCAGGAAAAATGTATTTTTCAATAAAACCGAATGGTTTGTACATATATTATACTCGCATTCCTTAGTAGAATAAAAGTTAGATACTTATAGAACCTTAAATATTATACATAATAATTTTTATATTTATGTACAATATGGATACTACTATTAGTCAATAATTGTTATTGAAGTTTTAAATGTATGTATATAAGTCCTATATATATATAAACAATACGTTAGAGGTATGGTTTACCTAAACTAGGTAGGTACTAAACCAGAGCCATGGTATAAAAACCATAAAATATTGAACAAAATTTAAAAAAAAATGTCTTAAAAACTGGCTTCAATAGTTGAAAACGGCTACGTAATTTATTAAAATAAAAGTGCACCTAACGTGGACTTAACGTCTTAAACGTTTACAAACTTTTATTTTCCGCAATTACCCTGCTGACATTTGCCCTCCTACTCTAATTGTTATGATTTGCAAGATACATTAAATAAATAAAATAAAACTAATTTTTTGTTTTATGAAAAATAAACTCTCCTAATATATATTATCATAATTATTCGTTTTATTCGTTTCCAGTTCGGTTTACTGGTTTGAAAATCGAAAATCATTTGCGAAGGGTCAGCCCCAGCAGATGCGAAATGAGGCTATTGAGTTCACAATATTATATTATATTAATATACGATCGCCGTGGAACACTCTGCAGATGACGGGACTCATTTATTATTTTACATAGTTTACACGGCGTTAAAATATGACATTGACGATCAATGACGTGTCGTGAAATCGCGTAAAAATCGAAACTAGTGATATTCGCGGATACTACTCTTACAGTTTTTAACTCCTCCGCAGCTGTATTTTTTTTTCGATGTCAGTAGTCGATGATAAAATAAAACATATATTGTTTACTAATAAGAACGAATTGTCGGCGCATCGTAATGTGTGAAACAAACAAAAATTAAAATGTTTACTCTTATTTAACGAGTGTTTTAAATAAAAAAATGAAATAAAATAACCCTTCTTGTAAAAAAGATATATAAACTAAATATTTTTGTTTTCACTCGGATAATACATATTTTAAACTGTTGTAGATAATATGCTAAATTTGAATTCAAATATAAATCGTTGAATACGAAAAACGATTCTGAATGGAGACTAACCAAGTTTATTGTACTAAATAATATACGAAACGATTTTAACTAAATAACTAAAACCGTTATCCTTGTTTATTTATCTAATTTCATTGAAATATATTCTTCAAATTATGTCTATATAAACATTATTGTGTTCATATATTTTTTAGATCGTTTTTGGGCTTATATAAAAACTAGGTACTTATTTATAACCTTGTATTGTATTTTAAAGTTAGAGCTACGTATACAAAATATTAATTGGATATTTGAAAACTTTGGTTTTTTTTTTATTTCATTCAAATTTTGACTTTGAACTCCAAATGCTGGTTGTGACTTTTTATTTATTACTTTTATTTTTTAATTATTTTTCAATTAAAAAAAAATAAATAATAAACAATTTAGAGAAGTGTATAAAATCATTAGTTTCTAAGATTCACGCATTTGTTATTTAAGAAATTTTCTAAAAGCTGATTGCAATACCGCCTACCGGGTCTAACTTTGAATCAAGACCATCTAAAGACCCCACTCAAAAACACACAAAAAACGTCATCAAAATGTATGCAGCCGTTAAGGAGCAATTCAGTGACGTACACACACAACGAAGAACTATATATTATACAAAGATTATATGTATATGCATTTTTTTATGTTTAAGTTATTATTAACCGACATTACTATTATAGGTAGCCCACCTCATCAAATATGTTATTTAGCCAACGCTTGAATAAATTGCTTTCAAAAACGAAAATCACGTTATGGGTTACACACCGGTAAATAATACGCAGGATTCTAGATATTTTTATTAAGTCCTTAGATGTAGGTTCGTGACTTACGTGATCGTAAAAAATAAAACTGAGAAAAAAACATTCTTCAAACTGAACAATGCATGTCGTAAAATATTAATTCAGTTCAATAGGCGTTTCGCCAGCCATTTAGCATGTTATACTTCACTAGTAAAACGAGTATGATAGTACCTACAATAATGTAGGCATTGTACCAGAAAACTCATCATTGCCACATTAAGATTGTCGGAATGTCGCTAGCCCAACATTCTGAGTTCGATTTGTGTACGAAAACGGTGAAAAATAGCTGATTAAGTCTAATTATTATAACTCCATATCTTACTTTTGATAAAATATATTTATTCAAAAAAAATTTTTATCATTTATATTTTATTGAAAAAAATGTCATATTCACGTACGCATTCATTGAAGATTCTTATGCAACGGAAACACAAGAAGTTAAATAAGAGGAACGGCAATAACAACGATATAATAAATTAATAACATTAATACATGACATTAGAATCGTGGATAATTCCTGTTTAACAGAATTCACAAATGGAATGTGCAAGTTTAAAAACTAAAATGTAAATTTTAATGTAATTTTTAAAAGAAAAAAAATTGCTGAAAATGGAACGTGAAAAACTGTACGTAAAGTACCGACGAAGACAACTTGACGTTATTATAATGTATATAGTTATACATATAAATGTAAGTACTAATCAATTTTTTTAATTTTAAACGAATAACCGATTCCACTTATGGGTTTGACGTCTTTACTTATTAACTAGGTAAATAAAGTTTTATTATTTATATCACACAAAAAACGACGACCTTACGACTTATACGATCGCTTGATAAAATGAAAATCATAAAACTTACGTAATACGGCATGCAGCTGCAGTGTGTATATTGTGCTCGACAACACATGAACAATTCTGTAATGTGTTTAAATACAATTATAACATTTTAGTGCGTTGTTTGGTCGTTTATCGCATTTACGACGTACAATAAAAAAAAAAAAAATAAGAAAAATAATAATTAAATAAGAAAAAGATGTTTAAGACTATTTAACTGTGACAAAGTTATCCGTCAGTCAATTTAATATACAGCATAGGGTAATGCATATAAGAGATACACTTAACGAAAAAACCGTACTCTTCGTAATGTCGATTGGAAAGTATGTACGCCCCCGCTCACATTTATACATAGCTATTGGAAATATTCCGATGAAATAATATTTTTTGTACTATCAATAATTTATAATAAATTTGCATGTTTAGTTATTCACTTTTCCATTAAATTAATTATAAATTCAAAACAAAAATAAAAAACTGTATTTTATTTTATCAATAATAAACATTATTTGTATAATAAATAATAGATTTTACACTTAAAGACATTTACATTTTTAAGTAATTATAAAATTTTCATGTCATCAAAAAACTTTTTAAAAAGTGTGCTGGTTTAAGCTACTGAACTGTATGGTTTTGACTTGTATTTAAGTAAAATGTAAGATTTTTGAATTCTACGATTATAATTTATAATATATTCTGCAACCTATGAGGACATCGGGCTATAATCATTAATTGAGCCAATGAAATCTTAAATTTTCAAAATATTAACCTGATGATCGGATAACCGTCGATATATCATATCAAATAATTATATTACAACTAAAAAATATTTAAACATGTCTTGTATTACACCTATCGTCTGAGCTATATGTTTTTACAACACTTATAAGTTATAAGTTATAACCTTAAACGTAAGACAGGACCAAGTTGTAGCCTTCGTAGGCCATACGAAATGCCAAATGGTAATAAATTATTTGATATTACCTAAAATAATATATTATGATATTGAATAATCGTTACGTCGATTACGGATATCGATGTTGTAATTATATTGCACGAGTATAATTTACATTATAGGTAGATATTGATAATACACAGAATAGGTACTAGATCACGATTATTCCGATATTCGACATAATATTTCGATATGATATTATTTGAATACTTCATTTCCCAATGCATAATAATTGATATGTGTGTGGAACGACTTTCTGTGAAAGTCTAAAATGTCTATACGATATAACTCATTCACCAGTGATGGTTGACATTCGAAAACATCATAATATTATTGGTGAATGTACGAAAATAATTTGTATGATTTAATAATACTTATAATTTGTGTTCGTTCATATACCGGTGATTGTCGACAATCAGAAAATAGGTTTAGTAGTGGTTGATAGTAACAATTGATGACATTATACAAACGAGCAGTGATTGTAAAAACTAAAAAAAGTGTCTCACTAAAAGATGCACACCAGCCAAAAAATGAAGGAGGTTATTTTTTAGAAAAAAAAAAAATTTATCGGTGCAACTGACGATCGCCGATATATGCATATCAACCGTGACGGATCCCAATCCCGATTTTTTGGCACAATACTGTTTCGTGACCTTTGCGGGCGACCGTATAGCGCGTGACGTTCGCCTGAACCGTGGTCGTAGTCCACAAGTGCAGTGCAATATACACAAAATATAATCTATCCGTATTGTTGTGCTGTTATACGAGCAATAAGCATATTATTATTATTCGTCGCACGTATGACGTGTCCACCCGTATCGTATTATTATAATACGGCCGACGAGCCCGCCGTCGCGGAATCTAGCTGCTGCAGTGATATCGACCGTCGCCCGTCAATTATTATGGTTCACGACGACGACGACGATTGTGGGTTTTCGGGATCCGCTGAATCGCTAAAATGTCAAATTCTGTAATATTTTATACGCCCGTCGTGTAATTAAATAGCATAATAGAAGTGGCGAATTCTCCGGTCGTGCCGAGTACGTGCCACAATGCATATAAGAATAAAAACGTAATAATATTATAGTAAATTTAACGTAATTTAAGTAAAAACAAAAAAAAACCCCCATTTTGTCATCAATAATTATTATAATATTGTGTATTCAAAAACGTCTTTTTCGTTATACTTATATGACGCGTGTTTATCTCGATCGACTGAGCATAATATATTGTGCAATTGCAGTGATGACGTTTGATATCGCTGTAAAATACAGGTTATTCCGAGATCCGCTCCATTAGCAGCCGCGGTACTATAATAACCACTCATCAGGGCACGCTCGTTATTGTGTGGCGCTTCGTCAATGATTTATATAATTTACGCGCGTACGAGTGTGTATAACAATGTTTTATTAATTACGAGTTAAATAGAATAATGCCATACATTACGGTAAATAGGCATGCCCATATTTCGGAGTCAGCATTCGTCACTACGTCATGATAGATTACGTCTCGTGGCGTGTGATATACCACGTATGCTCAGTGCTTACTGCCCCGTTTTTTTTCTATAGTAATGAATTTTTTTGAATTCTGAATTTTTAATACTTTAAGTGTACTCAAAAACATAATGTTTTCTATTGTTTAGATTTTTTATTCCATTGATAAACACTATGATAATAGAAACTTACTATTTTCAAACGAGAAGCAGCCTGTTTCGTTGTAAAATATTAGGCAGATACGATTTCAGAAATTTAGATATTCTTTAATTAAAATACAAACAAAAAAAAAAATTAAATTAATGGAAATAACGTTTCTTTAAAATGGTTTTACAAAAATATATAACAGGCGTACTATCGAATGTAGTATTTATTTTATTGCAATAATTCTTATAAATTATAAATATCGATTGATTAATAACAATTAAAAATTAGATTCTAAAATTTTGATACCACCATAGCTCGGAATTCACTCCAATCTGCTATTCTTCGGGCTTGAAATCGAAAAATTCAAAAACTATACTTGGTAACTAAGATAGATAAAACTTTCAAAAATATCATCTGCATAACTATATAATATATGAAAAAGGTGGTTTTCACATTGGAAAAATGAAGTTCAAATCACTAGAGAACATTTCTTAGACGGTATAAAAAATCTAAATAATTACTTTAAAATGTGGTCATTAATATATGTAGGTATACAATTTTTTTTTATTTACGCTCTACACTCTTTCTTATTTGGATACTCTTAATAAACAACTAATTCTTATAATAATAATATATGCGATTTACATTGTAAGTAAATTCATTGTAAAAAGTTTTATTTTCTAGGAAGGCGAACGATCAAACGCGACATGACTACGGAATCACTTTTCAGTTGAGTCTTTGTATAAATACAATTAATCTATGGAAGGGACATTCACGATGAATTTAAACACATTCAAAAGACACTTGAATAATATTCTGTGGCGTTATGTTAACGCGTATGTCTATAGTATCATGATCGAGTACGGTTGATAGTTGTTATACAGACATAATATTACAAAACGTGAACAGTTCGTAATTTGTCAATATTATTGATATTCTAATGATAAATTTGAACATCGTATTAATGTCCGTTTTCTCATGATTGCACTTGTTGCCGGTATGAAATGTACTCATGTGATTAATTGATTTAGGTGCACAAATTGTAAACACTAAACACGAGTATTATAGGTAATGAAATACTAACAGGAATCGAAAAAACATTTACATGCACGACGGCCGACATTTTTATAATATTATTTACGATCTGTATTACAAGACAATAATTATTAATTATTATTTATAGATATATTGCAGCTTTTTATTGTAGCCACAATACACTATGAGTTTTTGTAAATGCATAGCATTAAATGCACTCGATCGCATAGTGCGATTGTTAAAATAAAAAATAAAACTATCATATTTCTACCACAGTTTACATCTGATAATTTATATTCTCTCGATTAAATAAACCGTACTGTTTATACAATGAAATATTTACCTACATTTTCTATCGATGCTTTCTTTTGTACCGAGTATATATATTGCCCCTCCCCATACTCTCTCTCTCTGACAATACACACATATATATTTATATTATAAGTATATAACGCAATTCGCGTATAAAGTTATTCGATTTGTCGACGAAATCAGTTTGTCAAACATAACTTTTTGAATTTATCAATAAATTGTATAACTATGTGGTCTGTGACAAATCGAGTTTGGACTACTGTGACTAGAAAAAAAACCAAAGGATGAAGAATGGATTAAACTATATTATCGACAATCGTGCAGTGTTATTTTAGTACCTACCTACTATAAAGTATTTAACAAAAAGTGAGTTCCAGTTATACGCAACATGTAATAAATAATGTATTTGAATAATATTAATTGACATCAAATGCATTATATTGAAATGTTGACGTTGCACATAACAAAAATGCATCTATATAAAATGTATATGCATACATCATATTGATTCAATCTTAATTATTATAACTACACACTAAATAAATACTAATATAAGTAACCTTTAAATGCGGAATTGCTAGTGATTTGACGGTCAGTGTACGACTGTCGAACAAATATGGAGTTATTAATTTTACATTTGGAAAATACAATATAGAAGTATAAGTGGAATAAAAGTATGAAGACTCTACTTTAAAAAATTTTGGTACATTTTATATTGTTTGACGTCAAAAGTGCGAAAGCATAAAGTGAAAATGGAAATATTATGATGGAAAACAACATTAATTATTCAATAATTATAAATAACTCTTTAGTAATTATTATTAAATTATTAATTAAAATAAATCAGTTTATTTAAAGAATTTCTTTATAATAAAATTAAATTTCACACGTGGATATTGAATTCCCGAAAGCTAGGTGCAATAGGTGCATTTATTGCATTAACTTATTCATTATTCCAACAAGAGTATGATTATTTTCAATATATGTGATATTTAGTGCTTTTATTTGGAAAAGTCTGTACTCTACGTTGTAGGTTTCTAATAAATTGATGCTACACTTGACCCTAAACATTAAAATGTTGGCAAGTATCCAAGTTTTTTTTTTTGTACTTTTGTAATTTCAAGAGGTCATCTGGAAACATGAATTTTAACGTCATACGTTGTACTGAAAATGACCTCATTAACGATGTTTGTTTTTTATATCTCAGGTAATTATCATCATACTACAAAGTCTAATATATTTATTATTTTAAAGAAAATATTTTCAAATCGTAGGCGTAATTAACTGGTAGGTGGTGTATAATGTGATAGATTCTAATTCATTATTCAGATATTTACACAAAAATTGTATTTTATTTAAATACTTTTATTAACCGTTGTTTGGGTTGTATTACGTGGATATATTTTGCAAGAGGGTCGGAGAAATGCAATTATTATTATTAATACGATACATTTAATCAATAAGGTGTAATATTTTATGGATAATTTAGTGTACTTGCAAAACAATTGTTAATTACTAACATAATGTAATGGAAAAATAAATCTAATTACGTATAGTAGTCCCTCTAAAACTAAAGTAATTTAACTATATTTTAAGTTCTAGGCGTTAAAATATAATAAATCGATTGGAAAATGTTTATATCTATAAGAGGTCTGCGGATTAAAAAAAATATACTTAGTAAAAAAAAAATCGAGATTGTGGCAATAGATGTCTGGTGAATTTAAATACGAATACACGATAGAAGGTTAGAAAGACAAGTATTAATGATTGTTATTAATAAAAAACATAGTTAAATTTTAGATTATATATGTATATATTTAAGGATTTTGTGCCAATGAGTTTAAAAGTGTATTTATGTCATTTTTAAACATATTTTGCTTTTAAAATGTTCAACAATATTATATACACAAAGTTTTAAATTATTTGAATAATATAAACTTTAAAATAATGATAACAGAGACTGTCAACTGAAAAGCAATTTTCACTCTCTACTTTCATATTATTTTCGAACCAATTATAGGTATTATCATTTTATATTAATATTCAATTGCTGTTTGTCGAAAAAAATGTATTGTTTCATAAACTGAAGCACAAAAATAAGATTTAAAATGTACCTACGAAAAGATCACCTCAAAAAATATTAGTATTTCAAATTATTATAGTTTACAACTAAAACAAATTAACATTTAAATGAACAATTTGCTCTAACAGTATAGCGCATATTTCCTCAATAGTATAAAACATATCATTGCTCTGTGGACTAAAAGTAATAATACATTCGTAATACCTTAATGAAGTTATTATTAAGTTATACATAATAATATATAGTAATATTTTGGTTTCGTTAAATTTTAACCACAAAAATTGTTTATATTGTTTATAAGATAATATTGCCCTTGTAACACACATTCGAATTTTATGCAGAACGGTCGGGATCGATTACTACAAAATATTTTGAAATATCAGAAAAATAAAAAAATAATATTACAAATGCAGTAAACAAAAAAAAAACAATAAAATGCCCTATTGAAAATACTTTACACTGTATACAGTTTGACGAATTTGGCTTATACTTGAACGTAGTAGGATAACACTTTTAATGTAATTAAAAGACGAGTACATTTTAGCGGCGATCTTTTGTTTATAAATAGAGAGTGCTAATTTGTAATCATTCATCCATTTGTAAATACTCGTAGGTAATAAACACATAATAAATAATAATATAATATAGGTACGTACAATCATAATATGCGATCTGTTTGATATTTTCAAGTTCAAGTTATACGCTTACTGTTATAACAATGTAAGAAATGAATAATATACTGTATGCCCTTTCACCGTAGTAGATGTTATTAGGTATACAAGGTTGAAGACCAAGCATACTCACAACCATTTTTTCCTTTAATGATAAACTTATTCAACTTCTGACCTTTGGTACTTTTAAACATACCTACTTAAGACCATATTTTAAATTATTTAGATTTATAAGAAATTTAAGTATTGCCCAGACGCCCAGTACAAAATTATTATTTTTAAATGAGAACCATACTTTTTATTTAAACTTGTTAAGCATGGTTAGTTTTTTTTCCTGGTAATATTTAAGTAGGTATTTACTAAATTCAAATTCAAATAAGAAGTTTTTCACTACCTAATTCAATTTTTATTTTATTTAGAATAATAATCCCTAAAAATATTTTTACAAACTATAAAAATTAGTAAATTGATGTTGATTAAGTACTATCATTTTCAAATAATCATAGCATCCATCGTATCTTTTAAACTTATTAACTATTATATTACCCATAGTACATAAAGTTCAATAACTGTAAACTATTGGTTTCGATTTATACACCTCCATCAAATTATCAAAAAAGTTATCTGCTAAACAATTTAAACAATTTATAAGAAAAAAAGATGATAAATAGCGACAAATATAAATAATTTAAAAATAGTAAAAATCAGAATTTGAATAAACTTATTTCTAGTAAGCATGATTAGTGAATCACCCTGTATACACAGCATAATATTAAAACGTCAGTAAAAAAAAAAATATATATATATGTATAATACAATATTATAAAAAAGAAGGATAGAATTATAAATAGTTACCAAAAGTCAAAGTACCTACCTATGACATACATCAAAACTTGGGCCAAGAATTTGATGTATATTGCATTTAATTTTATTTTATTACTTTAATGCAATGATCTTTGTAAAACAAACATTTAATTAATCAAATTATATATTTCTTTGATATAATATTTTCTTTTTTTCTTATCATTATTGATATTGATCATATCAGATTGTATAGTAAATGTATACAATTTTATAGATTTAAAAGCATTATACTGTATTATTGTTATTTTATGATATGATATTAAAATAAATTATTATTAATTTATGCTTAAAAACATTAAGAAAACGATTGATTATTCAGTCCGATAATATAGAAAATAAGAAAAATAACAATAAAACAATTTAGAAACAATTTACTACTTTATAGTTTATAATTACTAAATAAATTATGAATATACGAAATAGACTAGGTCCCGTGAAATTAAATATATTCTTCTTTTAAACACTTTTATGTATTTATATTATTTTTATAGGTTATAAATAAGTTATTATTTTAAAACAATAAAATAAATAACAATTAATAATATCTAAATAAATATTAAATATACATGCAGTCCGTTCGGACATTCAGACATTGAAACACATTTTTTTTTTTTTTATATATAATATTACTTCAAATTAGTTATACTTAATTTTTTTTTTTAATTTTCTAAAGATATCATCGTCTTATTTCTTTTAGCATCTGTTTATTTGGATTATAATTGTATAACATAGATTAAAATATGTCTACTGAAATGACAACACGCGTGGGAAGATTTTTAAAAAAACACTCGATCACTGTTGCACAGCATCTAGAATACAATACTAAGTTTGATTAAATTTAAGTTTATTTGATGTACAAGCTTAGAATATAGGACATAGAAAAATTCCTGAACACAAATTCAAATTTGAGAAGAAGAATTAAAAAACGTACGATTGCCAAAATACTAATGTTTTAAAAGTTATTTTCTGTATCTCTTTAGCTCTTTTTTAGCCAAATGCAAGTTAATTGAATCAAATAAATACAATGTATCATGAGTTACAGTGATTACTTAAAAATATATTAAATTTAGTACAAACTCAAAATTTCTGGCATTTCAAAATTTACAATAATCCAAAATGTAATTTAGTACGTTTAATATTAAATATTTTATTCCTGTATACCGTCAATACGTGCAAGAACGACGTTTTGGCATAGTAAAAAAAATAAACTTTGGAATAATTTATGGAAATATACAACATAATGTATTAATTTTTGCGTTTTGTAAAATATAGTTCGACAAAAAGGCCAAAATTATAGCTGTACACAACAAGTTATATAATAAATATTTAAAGATAACTCCTTCGTTAAACGGTTATGTTATGAAAAGGATATTATTATATCATGAAAATATTATCCTCTTGAAATGTGTTGATTGGTGTTGAAATCAAATATTGTACTAGAGTCTAGACACCAAAGTTTCGATTTTTCATAAAAAAATTTCAGCATGATTTACATTGGATAACAACCGAGACGATTGTAAATACATATCTCTTATATTATAAATGTATAAACTTATAAGACTAGTTTGTTATACTATGCGTACGTAACACATCCCTTCTCAAATCATTTTTTTTTCTCCAAAAATAAAATACACATTAACCACTCACATAGAAGATAACTACGTATAATATAACAGTGTAATGTTGTGTTTTACTAGCAGGTAATATAATTATAACAGTTTATACACGTATATATATTATATATGTTATAAAATTATATAGGGATGACTCATCGTAGTCCCATAGGGGCTTAATAGTTTTAAGTGGAGGATTCTAATGCAGATTTCATTACGTTGCACAGCCATATAAACTATATATACACCACCGTGATACAAAATCCGAGAGTAGGTACTCGTAATTCAAATTTAGTTTGGCAAAAAATCCTGTATCATTAGGCGAACAATAAAAATATATAATAGACAATATAGTACTGTACTGTATTTGTATTATAATATAACGCGCTTGAAACTATACACCTAATATTACATCTTTGTACCTACGATGATTTAATAATTATATATTTATATTGTGTGCGAGCATTGTAGTCGAAGGAGAAAGTTCATTTGTCTAATACTGATTTTTGCTGCGTAGAACTCCAATAATCGGGATAATATACGTATAGCTAGGACAGCTAGGTATATCCCTCGTTTATGCCCCTCCTTTATAAGGCCCAAATCTGATATCTATAATGGATAATCTTTATTATGACTGCGTTAGCGTAGAATTGATTTTTTACTTTGGTACTTATTGTTATTGTTGTAGACCCAATTGCCATTACATAGTAGACGGGTATTTTTTTCAAATACGATCATTGTAAAACGAGTTGTAAAATAATACCATTTATCGCTCCGCTCGGAATCTAAAAAACGGTTAAAACTTTTTGCAGAAAAATTTGAAAATTATATTGTAGAAGTTATATAATATCAGTTTGGTTTTTTAGGATACGTATTTGAATAATAAGATTTCCAGAGAGGTTGTCGAACGCTACATCGAATGTTTAGGTATGATGTATAATTTCCACAAGTAATGCCACACACGCACGACGACGTAGTTTATCGTCTGTATGAATAATAATAATTGTGTAGAATTTATTTGTTAACGACGGGAGCAGAAACCGTACATTTTTTTAGGAACCAGATAATAATACAACTGTATATACATTTAGGGTTATATTGGTTAAAAAAAATAAGATTACAAGCAACGTCCTCGGCCCGTTATCATTAACATAATTTATTTATAAGTATAATTACATACGTTATATATAGAGTGATTCACTAAGTATGCTCATCCCTTTTTTATTCAATAATGCAATTATTCAAAATTTAATTTTTTAATCATTATAAAATTATTGAGATAAGTATTTTGTAATATTTAAAGAATCTCGTATTTTTGTATTTTAAATGAGAATCCCCATTTTCTACTTCAAATTATTTAGTTAACAATTTTTCTGAATATTTCGACGTAGGTATCTAATTAAAAATTTAAAAGAGCTTTTTTAAGTATATTGTTTAATGAGAACAAGGAGATGAGCAGACTTGGTTAATCACGCTGTATAATATATTATAATGAACACGAGAGAGTGGAGATAACGATAAATTGTAGGTGAACGAGTGTTCAGAACACAACACATAATCGCATGTACGCGGGACATTCATAAGAATAATACACGTGTATGGTGTGCAGATAACGTAGTTTGGATGGTAAAAAAAAAACACCCAACTACTGCATACTACTTTCATATTACTATTATTTCGAATGCACCGATGCAATGCCGGCGGCGGCGACCAGTTGCAATGTGCCGGGGGCAAGGTCACCGCCGCACTACAATGACACTATAATACAATATGTGCACGGAGTACGTAAAATATTTTATAGGTATTATATCGAATTTTATTATATTAAATTAATAATATTAGCTTTTAAAATGAGATGTAAAAGTGTAAATGCAATTTTAAAACTTTTGAAAATTGTTTTTTTGTTAAGTTCAGTTTGCGGTGCGAATGGTTTGGTATGAAAACCAGAGTTCGTTATTTCAGTAGGTAAATTACAATATTAAGCGCAACTGCTGTCGTCTACCACAACGTTATACAGGGCATATTTTATTTATTTGTACACTGATCTGATGTTATAAGTATATATAATGTCATAAATATATAGTGCAGTAAACACATAAAAACACATCTATATGACGTATTTGTTTTGAACACTTCGACATTTCAAATGTGCCATAAATACAAAATATCTTATATACTTCATAGTTACATTGTCTTATTATAAATAATATCTATCATATAAAAATCGTACACCGTCACTTAATATTTTGTCGAATCATTTATTATTAATGAATAAATTTATAATTTTGTTTTATTCTTCAGTTACTCATTACTATATCCGTGACCTATTATCTTCCATAGTAGTGTATCATTTAATCCAGCAGTTATTATCATTAATAGTAAAAATTACTTATTTAATATTTGGTATGTAATTATCGTTTGAAAATAATAATAATTCACGTTTTTTTTTTTTTAATACAGGTTTATTAATTTTTGTAATTTAAAAATTGATTGATATAATGATGTTTCAATTATAAAAATATTAACCACCATTAGATATAATAATATATTTTTTCATTTTGCAATCTTATTAATGTGTGTCTGTACAAAAATCGATCTACACCAATTACACATTTAGTTTGGAACGTGTGCCACAAGGTCGTTATAATAATATCTTTAGTGGTTCCTAACTAAAAATGTATTATTTCTCGGAAGAAAAAAAAACACGTTTTCGCAGTACCCATCTATGTAATACACTGATATACACGTCGTAAGTATGGAATAAAACTAATAAAAAAACGTAACCGTAACATAAAGCCTTGCAGTTAATTTTATATTTATAATATAATATGATATACAGATAACCAGAGATATACAGACATTTAATTGTGTGTTTTCGCTTAAACCTTTAAACTTTTAAAAAGCCAGCTTGTGTATGTGTAGATTGTTTGAAAACACGTCCAGTAGTGATTGTAAATGACGAAATATTATGTACAATACTATAATAGGTATTGACATTGCGTCGAATGAATATAGACGGATTGAATGTTTTTCAAGACAGACCACGATTTTTTGGGATTTTTTGGCACTCGCGATACGCCGACAAGACTGACGACTGACGTATTATTATTATTATTATTATTACGGTATGCCATTCACGACACACGCCACGCGAAAAGGAAACGGGACAAAAACAACGAACCGTGAACAATTTCTCTTATTGTATAATAATGTGAGATTTAGCGAGCCGAGGTCACGGCCACCGCCGTCGAAGAACGGTTGACCGTAACACTTTATCCGCCGCATCAACGCGACCTTTCCCTTTTTTCCCGCGTTCCCTCTTCGCCAAATATTAATTTTCCTCGTTCGTTCCGAGTTCATTTCACATACAACATAGTGTTGATGATACTCTCTGTGCTGGGAGGGGAGGGTGTACAAGCAGACCTATACAAAAACTTAAATAGAAAATTAGTTTATTAGTTTCAGTTTGTACGTTATGTAGACGTTGACATTGCATTTAGAAAAGTTACTCTCTTACATTTATTATGTCACGGGGTATGCTGTAATTTATGTCATAATGACTTATCTCTCACAGAAATAGTATTTCGTGGTTCTTGTGCAAAATGATTTTACCGAGCATACACTGAAGTAAAACCATTGTCAAATTTTTATGAATTCAAACAAGAGAATAGATCTTAGAATTATTCACTAACAAAATAAAAATATTAGTATGAAGATGAGAGCTTATGGAAGTATAGTGTTGCGTCAGATTTGGATCCAAGCAACAATCTATAAGATTATAAATACTATAATAATAAATAATATTAAAAAATAAATTAGCTTACTAAAACTAATTCTGATTTGGAAAAATTTGTTGATAAAATATCAAAAACTATTTATGAACATGAAAACAGAATTACTAATACTGATATTAAACACATGAATTTGGAATTTAAATTGAAAAACCTCATACTCATATCAATTTGTTTGAAAAATAAAACGTCGACAAAAATATAAATAGGTATATGCGATATCCCAATGACGGATAATAAAGATATTACAGAAACTATCAAAATCTTTTCAAACACGTTAAATATAGAGCTCGAAAATTATAATGTCGTTAAGCCTTTCAGATGTTGATTAATAAAAATAAAATAAAAAATAAAAATTGATAATATCAACACTAAATTGAAATTGATTAAATCAATACAGTTAAAAGTTAAAACTTTAAATAGGTTTTTTTTTTTTGTTAATAAAACGATTATTCCTGAATAGATTGGTTTCCAAACCATATTACTATCGTTTTTCATGGCCGAATCATTCTAGTGAATTCTTAAAACGTTATGAAGGAAGTAAACCTTTAAAACCCATTACCCATCAATTAAATAATATATTGGATACAAATAAAAGCATAACATAACATTGATATTATTTTTTTCTCCTCTCTATTTTGTTGTATTGATAATTATTATAGAAAGTAAATTATTTTCTAATGTTATAAAAACTAATACTATTAATAAAATAATAGCTAAAAATATTGTCAATAATTTATTTGATACGAACTTCAATAATAATGTATTTACGATTTTCTATTGTAATTTCGTAGTACTGCTCGTTATATTATAATCTTTAATATAAATAAATACTAAATCTCATAAGTTTAATACGTATAATAATTCATGTTAAAACTTGGCTTATCAATATTGACTTAAATTTTAACATTAATGATTATTATATCAATTTTTTATTTTTTAGGCGAACGGTTTCACAATATTCATCTATGATATTAGTATTATATCAGCATTGAAATTATAGTTTTAAGTAAGATTGTATTACAGTCACATACTTTTTAATTTTCATAATATTACCAAAATCTGAATGTTTTAGTAGGTACATGCAGGTTATTACCTGTATTATAATTTCCAGCTAAAATAATTAAAAACCACAAAATTCAAGGACGAACGTCTCTTTTTATAGGGTTTCATGAAATTTTAATTTCAACAAATGTTTTAAACTTTTATCTATTAAATCTAAGTTTATATATTATATATTTATCTAAATAATATAATTCGTTTTATAAACAAGCGTTAATATTTGGATAGTCTGATAAAACGATGTCTATATATAATAATATAGAAGTATAAAAACACACACTAAATTAATTAGAATACAAGGGGTTACTAAAATCCATTAAACAATTTATTATTTCTATAAGCGTAACCAAAACATCCGATATAGGTATACTATTTCGTTTGAGTAAAACAAAACAGGTCGATTTTGGGGGAAAATTCAACCGAAGTAATGACCATTTCATTGTTTACGTTCTTTTCAGACTGTTTCAGCCCAACGGCCGACCGAGACCCGACGAAACCGCAACCAAATTATTTAGTCGATATTTTATAAATCTTGAAAATTAACCGAATTTGAAAGAGGCAAATAATTTATCTTAGATAATTATTTTATTGCACAAACGGTATAGTTACTGACTAGTAAGCATATTATAATTATCATTAATTATATATTATGATTCTACTAAAAAATTAAGCTGTTGAGATAGACATCACAATCGTGCTCGGATTTTTAAAGAAATTTATTTTCTTCTAAAACTCACCTAGAATAATTTTGATAAACAATTTCAAAAATTCGTAACGTTTATTGTGTATAGTCATTTTTTTATTTTAAACAGTTTTTACTTATTATAATATAACTAAAACATATTTCTATATTTTTTCATATAAGTTACATAATATTACATAAATAGTATATCAATATTTTTTTTAAAAATTTGCTTTGATTCAAAAACTTAATTTATTTTTATTATTTTTCCTTTTATCAGAAGAAGTTTAACCTGAAATTTTTTTAGCGAGCAATAAAAAGTTTTAAATTGTATATTTTTTGCATGTTTTTGCATTCGAATCTACATAAATATGTGCATATTTTATAATATTTTTACATAAAAATCCAGGTACTAGACATAACTAATATTTTTTTATAGATAATCGTAGTAATTGTTGTATTCGTATCAAATTAAAACATAAAGATACGAGTTTCAACCGTTTTAAGGTTTTATTCACGATTATTTTAAAATTTATCAATTTTTCTCGTAAGGTATCCTTTTAAAATCTCCTAGTTGATTTTATCATTCAAAATGACTTAATAATCGATAATTGTAAACTAAGTTTTGATAAAAAAATTATTATTTTCATACTTATTTCGAGGAGCTTTGTAGGTGTAATACAGTGCACATCTTTTTTTAAAAAATCTGTGTTTTGGAATGTTGCGTTTTCGAAAAACATCAATAAATTACTTTAACAAAAAAACAATAATATATCACATTTGTCTAAATCAAATTAAATTTCATACCATTTTTTTTTATCAAAAAAATGAGGAACTGAAAATAAATTATCTTTTAATTCGTAAAGATTTTATTACTGTAATTAAAACGAAATATTTAAATTAAAAAAACTGAGATTTTATTGTCGTCATTAGAGCTATTATTCATTAATCATTGTACACGATTTTTCATTTCATTTATTATTTTTAATAAAATGTTCAATACAATATAATCATCTAGATAAATGGTTATCAAATTGTGTTTATCGTATAAAATAAATTCTATTTAATGAGGCGAGAACTGAACTGTAAATAGTGGGTGAAAACAAATGCGTTCTCCAGTCGATGGGAAATGTCATAATATTATAATATGAATAATAATATTAGCGATAACAATAACCATAGTATAATAATAATTACTATAATATTGTACGTACCAGAAATACCTTAAAAAATACGATACGAATGAACTTTTGCTTACATACATAATATTATTTAGATTTCGTTTCGTTGTTGTGTACAGTTTGTTAAGCCAATATTTTTCTTTGCGAAATCTCCGAAACGCGAGACATAATAAAAGTATACATGGCTAATGTTATCCAGCCGATGTTGTTTTCCCGCAGTGATTTGCATATAAAACTGTTCTCTGCCATCCATTATATACATAACAAAATACCTATATTATGTATATGCCGTGCACCTATTATATACATATATTTTATATACACGATATAACCTGCAGCATTATAGCATTGGCGCACACGAGATACAGAATTTTTGGATAAATATTAGTGTTACAAAGCGTATAATACAGGGTGTCAACATCGAGCGAAATGAAAAAGCAAATAAACACCAAAGATAAATTAACTTAAAACTTTGCACGCACAAAGACGTAGTCGTATAGATAAATAATAATAAAAAAAAAAATTAAATAGCTATGGCTATGCGAATGAAGAAAAACAGATACCAATCTCGGCGAAAAAAAACGGACAACCAAACGTTGGAAAAAAATCTTAACTTACAAGCAGCGGAAGATTATGTAACCCTAACGCACCTCATTAGGTTACCTTATGATGATGGTGGTGAATAGAAGACTTCCAAAATTAACCCAATACTCGGTATGTGGAGTCTAATGGAGACATTTAACCTAACAGCGTCTTCTTTGTTAAATTATGTCAAACAGCAATAAATTTCTAAAAACCGAAAATGAACATATGGCATTAGTTTTTTTTTTTAAACTTTGATTACAATATTTTGGCTTGTAACTCGAAACAAGTTTTTTATCCTTGGAATATAGGTATAATAAATACTATGGAACTCGATGGGATCCAAAAGAAGGATAAAAACTTGTTAACACCGCCGCTCACATTGTCGTCACAAACTTGCAACTACCGCGATAGCTGAGGAAAGCGAAGTCAATATTTCCCAAACTTTTTTATTCTACACCCGCCTACTTTTAAATTTTGAAAAATTGTACGCTTTTATTCTTTTGATGTTATTAAACACTGGATCGGATAGTTCAATTTCCATCCATTTCTCAGTCAAGTGTGTCGAAATGTATAATAATAATAAATATATTATAACCTTATATGATATTATAAAATTGTTCTAATAAATAAAATAAACAATTACAACAAATTATAATACAAAAAAGAAAACACATTCCTGACGCGATTGAGCGGTTGAAGCGAATAGAACGTATACCTACTTCAAGTCTCATGAGATGAAATTTCTTACCCATATCAGACAAATTAAATTAAAATGTATTACACGATAAAATAAATATTTGATTCAATCCTTGGACAATACATATATAGGTACTACATACATAACATAATGCATAATAATGTAACAAAAAAATCGAGCAAAGTAAATATCATACCTAAGTATTGAAAAAAAGCCTACATATGAAAAAAAAAATGTTTTGTATTATTAATATTGCGTAGAATAAAACGAATTTATAACTAATTTAGCTTCAATTGAGAAAACTATGGAATGCTCAAAACGTCTGAACTATAATTGTATTATTTACCCTAAACACGTCTCGTCCCTTAAAACATAATATGCTGAGGCAGGTGAAATGGCGCATTATTTAGAGAGCATAATATATATTATAGTATATTATATTACTGTATTATAGTAATGTTGTTTGCTGCATACTTTTATACGTAAGTACGCACACACTAGCTAAATGTGTACAATATAACGACTGTTATACTGCCGTGGCGGCGTAGTTTTTTTACATATATTATAAAACATGTAATACTCATAACATTATCGTAAGTTGCAAAGGAAAAGACGAGGCCACAGCCGCCATATAAATCGGATTATACGCTTTTATTATCATAACAATAATAATATTCGAATATTGTGCGACCAAAAATAATATTATTATTATAAAACCATAACATATAATATGTACAAGGTGATTTTTTTTCAAAAGGAAACTCATTGTGTTGACTCTTTGGGGATGTTTGTACTCACACAGTTTGAAGATTTTATTTTCAACGTCGTCATTCTTTAAGTCGTGACTTTTTTTACAACATACATTATTAATTTTATATTTCAATATTTTTTCCGAGATTTTGATACATAAAAATACAATTTTTAACATATAGTTCTTATAAATTAGTTACGAGTATTTATTGATATATGATCAATATAATAATAGATCAATGCTTAGCGGTGTAGTACTATGGTGTACACAAAAGTACATATAGCGTTAGCCGAATACCTACTAGTTTAAAATTAAATTTTTGGGTATTTACATAAATTCTCAAAGATAATTTCGATTCAGAATATGAATGATTTAAAAATATAAAAAATTAAGAAACTATAACGATGAAAAACTAGAAAATCAATATAACTGTTTTCAAAAATGCTTCTTTGAAATGATAAAAAAAAAATGCAGACACGTGCTGAAGAATATTGAACTTAAACATTAATATAACAAATAATACAAAGAATTGCAAAAAAGTTTGACGAAAACATTGACTAATAAATTAATTTAGTGTCTTTAATACAAGTCAATTTGCATAGAAATTAATGCATTTTAAATATTGTTTGTATTTCATTTTTCTTGCAGTGAAACAAGAAAAACCAAATAATTGGTCGTTTTTTGACAAAAATTACAAGTCCAAACGTGTGTGCACTTTATTTTTGTGTCAAGATGAATACGAATAAAAATGTATACTATTCAATTTTTTTAGGACATACGTGTTGAGAATCAAAAATTGAATAAACGTGAATTCGATTCGAGGTAAAAGTAGAAAATTTAATTTTAGCGGTTTTAGACTTTTGGCCGAATGATAAATTCTCGGTTGTGAATTTTCCATTTTTTTCATGCCCATTCCGACCAATAAAAACCACCAAAAAAACTTAAGTGATAATATAAATAAAAATTGCATAAACCGTTTCTGGAACCGTATAATGATATTATAAAGTGTACGAACATTATTATGCAAAACGTTTAAATATATTTTTATATTCCGTTTTTTTTTACATTTCGTTACGTTATACATCATAAACAACAGTGAAAAAAACCCCGTACAAACAATATTTCTCAAACTCTAATCCACAATGCTAACTACAGTACGTTTTTTGTATTATTAAAATAATATGTTTACTCACAACACGAGCGTAGAGTCGCGACGGCGCCGGATGAATTTCAACGCATTTCTTTTTTTCTTAAAAACCGTCCTAAGCCTCTTACCCCAAAAAAATTCGGTTCACATTATGATATAACCTATATAATAATATTATTATTATTAATTTGTATACTCGCTGCAGATTAATGTTTGGAGGTCGTTTATCTCCGGCACGAAAGTCTCGACAACGGTGCGTGATAGCGATTGTCCGGTCGGCTGTTGTTTGTTATATTCAATGTACGTATTACTACACATTATATTGATCAATTTGGATAGAACGAATAAATACATTTTCGTTATAATTTTTTAACATACACATTTGAAGTAAAAATGTTGACTAAATCGGATATTTAAACATAGAATAATATTATTTTAGTTATTTTGTTATTGGTTATTCAAAACTGTATCTGTAGACTTGAAACTTTTAGCTACAGGTGTGCATATATTATTTTGAATACACAATTCATTTTTCAAATTATTTAAATTAATATTAAGCTATATATACCAAGAATTAATAATAATCACATAATTGTGTGTATAATTGGCAAGTCGATATTGATTTAAAAATATACTTTACGAGATGTATTTGAAAAATAATAGTGAAATATACAGTATTATACGTATAGAAAAAAAGAAAATTAATAGTAATAGTCTAAAAATGTATTAAAAAAATAGAAACTGAAAACAAACAGTCTATACTTAGAACAGTTTTTCGTGTACAATTATTTTGTCAATGAAAAATCATCATTAAATTAAAATCCATAACATATTCCTAATAGTCGCTATCGTAATAATGATCTCTAATATAATAGCTACTCAATATCGGAAAAACACTTGAGGCTACAAAACAGCAATCCATCTATTTATAATAAATACTCATTGTCTATGCATGATACATTTTTAAAGATATTTCAACTTTCTTTAAGTTACTGAAATTTTCATTTACTTTTATTTTTATTTCCATGAATTTCAACTATTTGGTTGTTAAAAAGCTTAAAAATTAATACAAGAACACACATGATTTGTTCTTATAAGTACACACATATTTTATAAAAATAAGAATACACAAGGTAAAAAATATTTATTTTTTTTTAGTCAATTGAAGTTCAAATTTTGACAAAATTCTTCAATATCGCCAAAACATGGAAATTGTTTTGTAGTTGAAAATGTATCGAATAGGTAATTTATTTTAGAATCGACATTTTAATACAGAGTTCCTTATAAGTAGCTCATACTGAAACCAACAAATTTAAAAAATGTACAAACCTATTTATTTTTATAAACATTTAATTTAAAGCGAATTAAATTCTGAATTAAATTACATAATACTGAAATGATGAACAACGGTGTCAATTATTATGTTTCAATAATAGTTATTCGCGTTGATTTGAAACTTTTACGTTTGTTATTATATTTTATAAACACAATCACAACAATATACTGTTTATTAATAACGATGAATTAAAGCACGATTTCCCGATCCGTTGTCACCATCATCATAATAAAAATATTATCGTATAACCAAGTTTTAAAAGCAATTAATTCAATGGTTAAAATTTAATCCATTGACGTGCATGAATACAAAATGCTCAATATTATACCTTTGGCTAGACGTCAGCACTCAGCATGTACATCGCTACATATATTATGTATATTGCGCACACACACGCATATAATATTGTTCTAGATGTATGGTAGTCTACACGTCAAAAGGAGTCTATGTCAAACTTCAATATTACACATTATGCGTCGAGCTATCCTACTGTGAGGGTCGAAAATCGGTGGCTCGGTCCATAAATATTATGGATGGCTAAGTGACGCCAAAAATTGTGCATACGTCACATACTAAATTCTGTAGAAAAACTAATTTAAATTTCCCAATATTAATTAAAACCGTTCGATTATTATTATTTTTTTTTTTTTTAGTTCGTGTTCCGTTATTGGTTCGTAATAAAGGGTAAATGTAAATATTGCAAGTAAATTTTGTACGTTATTAATAGGTTCTGAATACGCTTATAGAATTATCGGTATTCTATTATTAAAATAAACTTCTGATAAGTGTCTTTACAAAAATATTGTGGACCGTACAACTTATGACTAATTATAAATATTATAACAACCAGTGATAGTCCATCAATTACCTGTAATACTGAAATTCTAAAAATTACGACAGTAACGACGCAGCCGGTTTTGTTTGATTTTAGGTATTTAAATATGTATACAAACAATTTTACATAATTATTCAAAGGTATATTATTTTTAAACGCATATTTAGTGATACTCTGTGGTTTAAAATAATTGAAATAATTTATTATAGGGTGAGAAGTCCTTCTAACCCTAATTAAGTATTCATGTGCAATTCACAAAGGTAGTGTACGAGTTGCACCGATAACAATCGTCGGTAGTGCCAATACTTCTAGTTCCAAGCATTACGTTTTATCTTTTACTTTCGCGTTCAGATCACTGTTATTATTCTACGAATTCGTGAAACGGCAGTTGATTCATTAAATTACTAGAAAAATAAGTAAAAGCATATATCTCTGCGAAATCGGGATTACCAAATATTTATTGCTAATTTAAACCATATATTAAAGAGAACACATTAGAGGAGAAAAATATTTATAATATATTATTCACTGCTTGAATCTGAAACAGTAGCCAAAAACGCAGAAAACGAAAAAAAAATGGGTCAAATATTATGCACAATACACTAAAACGCACAATATTTTTAACGTAAAATCTTTTTTTTTTTTTCGTAATGAAACACATTTGTATGATATCACTTAGCTATGCTTTCAACATTTACGTGCAAATTCCAAAATGTCGTTCTAGCCCTATACATAATAAATAATATTTTTTATATACGTGTCGGGCTACTCCTTCGCGAGCTAAATAGCTGGTAAACTACACTCGTACGACGTATTGTTATTTTTAGTCGCCTTCTTCCACCGTGTTTTTACGACGCTAATTAAAAAAAAAAAACCGTCTATTATAGTACCATCATCGTATAGACCGCGCTCGGATCCATTCTTTCTTCCGTTGCCAGTTTAAATTATTATTATTTTTAATCTCCGTTTCCGATCCCGTGTAAAATTAATCTTTAGTTACCAGACGCGACAAACGGACCAGAAACTTCAAATGGTTGTCATAGTACCTACGCGTGCGATAGCGATGTCAATTTACGTAAACACAGAGCTAATTTTGTGGACCGCAACAGATTAAAAGCGAGTTCATTGACAGTACAAGCGTAACAACCATTCGCACAAACCTTTCGGTACCTTAACTGCCAATAATATTTTATGGTATAGAAATCCGAGATGATAAACAAATTGTCGATAAAAACATTTTAAATTAATTTCGTTTGATGATAAAAAAAAAAGGTTTGTACAATTATATTGCATTGCATTGTGGGTATGAAATTTTTTTCATTCCATACCAATTTCTTGGCAGGATTACGTTGGATTCAATCCTTTGAAATCGTACCGAAATAAAAGTTTATGGGAACATTTTGAATCTTTAACAATAAATTAACTATCCTAGAACGCACACATGTAGTAGTAAGCATTGTATTTTTATAAATAGCAGCATCTATTTTTAATAAGTATATTGTATAAGTACCATATTTTTTGAGCAAGCTAATTTTAAAAATATATATATATATGATTTAAAAACTACCTATAGTCTTATACTATATAATATTATTTGAGTGAAAAATATTATTTAATTATTAAAAAACAATTTTTTTTTCGATTTATTTATGATTTACCACATAATGAAAATCGTCGCATTGAAGTTTTCTGATTTTCATAATATTTCAGATTAAGTTTTTTTTTTTTGAGTTATAGTTTATGTTTGGTGTTTGTACCCAAATTGTTTTCTATATTTTGGCAGGTAATTAAGTAACTAATCATTATAATATTTTGTTTAGTCTAATTTACGTGTATTTATCGATTTTAAACGTTGTTCTCAAACTTTTGGTCAGTGTCATTTGCGTTAAAGTATGTAAAAATTATTTATTATAATATTATTTTAACACAATGCCGTTTAACCGCATTAATCAAAAATTTCTCAACGCGTTTGAACACGACTTATATCAATAATAATATTATTTATCGATTTCGTTCCAGTTCGTAACAACACAATATTTATACACTATTAAATACCTATATTATGTCTATACGGAACATTATGTATTGCACGACGAACAGTTCGAGTGACGTGCGGTATGGGGTCCAGGTTTTTATGCACACGTCACGAACACAGTGTTCGGACATTCTCATCCGCCGCTTCGGTGCATTTCACCCTGTACACGGGGCATTTTCCACGGTGCTGGACAATATCCTCGCCCGTCTCCGGGATATTTCCCCACGAGCGACCATTTAGTTCGACGTTTTCATTTACCCGTTGACTAATCTGGCGTGGTTTTTCCGAAACAACGATTCGATGGTTTTCGTTTCTTTTACGTACGATCAAACCGTTCCGAGAAGAGTTGTGTCTACGTATACGCAGAAATGAAAACAACGTTGTTTACCGCGAAGTTTAAATCGGCGCGGGCTACAGTATTTCTACGGTAAGAAATTATTAATATCACAACTCTATAGGTCTATCTATTATTGCTCAAATGGCAAACCATATTATTATATTATTGATATTGGGTTGTATTTGATGTATTCCATTTTTGGAGAAGGCACGTGCGAATGCGCCTCAAAATCAACTCGAAAACCTCGTCGGACTATCGAACGAACGGTGTACGAAAAGAAAATGTAAATAATTTTTTTAAAACACGAAAATTCAAGGGGGTAATCAACATTAGCATAATAACACACGATAATATAATAATACACAGTGTGTGTGTGTGTTTGGTGTTACAAAGAAACCAGAACGACAAAATAATATGTTTTGTGATAACAACAAATTACCTCCATCCTTTCTTTTGCAGAAACGTTTTACAGAGAAAACTTTTCAATAGTTCACACCCATAACGTCTACACTGGCGTGTCTTAATGACATAAATACAGTCATACAGATAACAATATTATAACACAAAGAATAAAATTTAGTATAAATGTATAATGCTTTAAAAATTACCCTTATAACATTTGAAACGTTTTTTTTGTTTAAATATTAATTTACAAACATTTTACAGGTTTAAATTTTTAGTAATTAACAATCATTAAACTATCATCCTGCTAACCTTCATATTTTCTCATTGTTCAAACATGTATTTATTTATTTTTCAAAGTATATTAATAATTATCATTATAATATTCAATAATAATATCTATATTGGTAAATTGTAACATCTGCGTGATGCTTATAAAAAACTTAATACCATAGTTATTCTACGGTGACACGGTACTGCGCACTTATACTTGTTAAATGATTAAGCATTCAAACCATGCTTTGGACAGAATATTTAAGCGCCGTCCGCTTTGAGATCGATAATATCGGTACGATCGACATATTATATATTTTACTCGGTTCCCTGATTATAATGTTATCTTTAATTCAGCGTTTATATCGTCGTTCAATACATTACGATAAAACAATGTTTTGAAGTGTTTTACTCCCCAAGTTTAGGGGAAAAATACACTATATGCGTTCCCACGTAATCAAGTGCATTTGTGAGTTTTGTATTCCCGGGAGAGCCCATCATAAGTAAGTTATATTTTAATATTTTAACGTCAATTACTTCGTGTTATTTAGTTTAGCAGACGAAGCGGTATTGTTTGTATAAAATAATATAATATGGCTCATACGTATAATAAGTATATGTCGTTTATAATGAGAGCCGTGCACGTTTGTCCTTTTTGTTAGATTATTTACGCGCGATTTTTCAGTGCTGCAGTTGGTCGTATAAATTACGGTAGGTAATTAGGTTAGTCGACAGCGTTCGGCTTGAATATGTTTGTGTGACTTTTTTGTTGCCCGACCAGATTTACAAAATCCATTACACAACACTAACCTATGAATGCGGTCTCTGATGCAAATGGTTTGTCGTTATTTTTCTTCTTTTCGTTTTACCTGCGCAACGACTACATTTTTGCATAGATAAGCACTTACTTATATATATATAGTTTATGACTATTGTTTGATATGCAATCGACCCGATAACTCAAATCTCATGAGCATGGCGAGTGGGAAGTAGGAAAAAAATTCGGCTTGTGTATTTTTCGAATTATATAACTCAAGTATACGACTTATATAGAACTAAAAAATTATTGAACACTATATATAATAAAAACTTAAACACATCGAGTTATCGAGTATCGATTATACGGTTTAATGATTACACCTTTTTTTCATATATTTTTGTAAATTCTATATTTATATCAATAGTAAAATTACTTATTTAGTGCTTTAACGGTATTAACTAAAATGTTAACAAAAAGAACATGTGATTAGAATTTGTGTTGATTTTGGAACTGTACGCACTAACTCGACATATTTAATAATTAATAATATAATAATTTCAATAAATCTTTATTATTAAACGTGTATAATTTTAAGATAAGCATATATTATTTCATTTCCATCATCAGAAATCGTTTTATTTCTTAAGTGATACAAAGATTTAAAAATGTCGACAGAGGTAAATTCCAAATCTTCTTATTACATCAATTTTTGCTAAAAATTATAATCAAAATTAAATCTGTATTTTTCAGATTATCATTGTAACTGGCATAAACGTATACAAATAAACTACTACTACACTTGAAATGAAAATTCAGCTGTATTTGGTTTACTGGAAATTGTTGTATCCGTCATCGTTATAATTTATAAAGCAAATTTGACTGTATATTATGTATGGTGTACAAAGGTTGCAAATTTTATTTACCTTAACGTCACTAAAACACCCTACGAAAACTTTCTAAAGTGTTTCTGTTTGCGTTGAATAATTAACAACTTTAAATTCCATTCAGTTTGTTTTCATTTTAATTAGTAAAAACTAAAAAGTTTTATTCATGCAAGATCACCGTACATATTATAAATATATAATGTACTAATTAGTAACTATAGGCACTAACACACAACGCTAGTGAAAATGTATGTAATGAAAAGTTAGAGTTGTTTTATGATTTGAAGTAAACTCCTTTCCGAAAACCGAGGGAGCCGACCGATAGAGTTAATCGGGATTCATCCCCACCAAGTCTCTCAAGTCAACCTAAAAACAATCAAAAGCCTAATAACTGTACCCATAATTATGGTAAATTAATGTTTATTATGTATTAATAATACTTATTTTTCAGAATTTTATATTATACCATCTATTACAATAGGAACAATAGGTTTAAGTGATAATAGATAATATATATATAGTATATAGTGACAAAAAGACAGAGAGAAGAGGCCTCCCAGTGGAGGTATTTCATATACAGTAATCCCTCGTTATCCGCGGAGGTTACGTTCCAGTAAATCTGCGCGGATAACGAAACCGCGGATAACGAGACCATAAATTAATGTAAAAAAGGAGGTTATGTTAAATTTTTTTAATTTTAAAAATCAATTAATAATTTTTTATTCATAAAACTAATTTATTTATTATCTATTATTATTTATTATTATTATTATCTATATCAACATATTAAGAAGGATGGAAAAAATTAGTAATAGATGTTTGTTTCCTTTTATTTTCTACGTCTTTGCGAATTTCTTCGTATGGCACCAACAGTTCTTGGATTCCCCTTTTGAACTTTAATGCTCTTTCAGTGAGTGGATCTGTCTCAAGAACTCGTTCAGTCAGTTGGTTTGCCAATGAAAAAATCTCATTGATTGATTTAGAGGAAAAATCCAGCTTCACAGGCTCTTCTTCCTCTTCTTCCTGGTTAAATTGTTTTGGTTCGTTTTGGATTGCGGTAATTTCTTCCAGCTCCTCCAACGTAAGTTCTTGATCATAGTTATTCATCATTTCTTCTATGTCGTCTCTATTTATCTCATCAAAACCTTCTACGTCTCGAGCAATTCCTACGATTTGATTCACAGTGGTGCTCAGATCGTCAATTTTATCGAAAAACACAACTTCCGGCCATAACTTTCGCCAACAAGCATTTATAGTGGAGTGTTGAACTTCGTCAAGTGATTCTTTGATGTTGACAAGACATTCGGCGATGTTATAATTTTTCCATCCTTGTGTGACAGTGAGTTTTGGATCTTCTTCCATGTTTTTAATAAACGTTTAAAAGTTCTTCTTACGTAATAAGCCTTAAAAGCTGCGATCACCCCTTGATCTAATGGTTGAAGGAGTGAGGTGGTATTTGGAGGCAAAAACATGACTTTAATGTTAGAATGCTGAAGTTCTAATGAGGAAGGATGGCCTGGGGCATTGTCAATCAGTAATAAAGCTTTAAAAGGGAGATTTTTTAATTTTAGGTACGTCTCCACTTGAGGAATAAAACAGTTCTTAAACCAATCACTAAAAATCTGTGCTGTAACCCAAGCTTTATTATTTGCTCTCCAAAACACAGGCAAGTGATTCATATCTTTACCTTTGAAGGCTCTTGGGTTAAGTGACTTATAAACGACCATTGGCTTCATCATAAAACCACAAGCATTGGCACAAAGCAATAAGGTTAGTCTATCTTTAGCAGCCTTAAATCCGGGTGCTGTTTTTTCATTTTTTGATAAAAAAGTTCTTGATGGCATTCTTTTCCAAAAAAGACCAGTTTCGTCTGCATTGAATACCTGTTCAGGTGTATAACCTCCCTGTTCAATAACATTTTTCAACTCTAACGGAAAATTCTTAGCTGCTAAATGATCTGCAGAGGCAGACTCGCCGACTAGCTTGACATTGTGAAGGTTACACCGATTTTTGAATTTTTCAAACCAGCCTTTGCTTGCAAGAAACGACGAGTTTTTGCCGTCTTCCTGCGATGAACTTGTAAAATGCTGATGAATTTGTTTAGCTTTTTCCCGTATAATTATAGAACTGAGAGGAACTTTTTTTTGGGTCTGGTCTTCAATCCAAATATTTAAGGCTTTTTCAGTTTTCTCCACCATAACATCACGCGTATAAAACACGTTTTATTGGAAATAGGAGCACTTTCCATAACACTGCGTCGTATTGTTTCTTCATTTTTACGTATTTCTCGAACACTAGACTCATTCATTTTGTACGTTCTAGCAATTGACGCTACAGTATCACCATTTTTTAATTTGTCCAAAATTTCAATTTTTGAACGAGTGATAAAACATTTCTTCTCCTTTTTATTGACATTTTACATTGAGAAGCCATTTAAAAATATTTTCGCTACTAAATTATTAAACACTGTTGTACACGTGTCACGCACAAATATCACCTTACAACTGAGTAATTGACGATTATTAACGTGCATGTGTAGGTAACTTTTTGTGGTTTATCTGCAATAAGTATATATAATGTATATGTGTTATACCTTTAGCGATATAACAATAATTATCTACAATTGTCAAAAATAAATTTCTACAGTGTTCGTGGAATAATGATTATCGCATTATCGCAATCGCATTAATAATATGTTATCGTGGACCCAACCGCGGATAATCGAAACCGCGGATAAAAAAACCGCGGATAACGAGGGGTTACTGTATTAATAACACAAGAATATCTATCCTTCGTTTGATGCATTTATCCAAATACTGATTTTTAGAATTAATTGTAATTAGTTGTACTAAATTTTGTACCAGTATAGTTGTTTCTGGGTTATTAAAATGTTTATATAACAAGAGATAAACTTCCTTAGTAATAGATAAAAATAATAATATATTTTAATATTCGTTCAAATTTCGATTACTTTTCTTTTGCAAAATAGTACTTTCGTATTTTCGTGCTTTAAACTGATTAAACAAAACAAATATGTGATATTGTTTTTATGGCATATTTTGGTAAATTTAGCATATTATTATATAATTCTCTACTTAAATTATAATAATAAGTTTCATATAATATGCCGTAGGATATTGCGTATGAAAGCACTATTAAAGTGTGTATTTACACCAGCACAATTATTTTTGAAATTGGTGGTCTATCACAAGGTTATAATCATTTTATAATATCGATATTGTATGACGTGCAGTACGATGAAGCCGTTATTAGATACGCGATTATTTTATGGTGGGGAGGAAGGGAGGAGAAATTGATCACCGTGTTATCCGTAGTGATCACAAAACTAACTTCACTGAAAACAATAGGGGGATTCAGTTTTATTTTTTATGGAAATTGCGTCCGCGTCTTTGTATTTTACCGGTAGTTTTACGACACTACTGCACGCACGATAACTATATAATATTATATGCGCGGTACCTATAGCTATATAGGGACGGATTGCCACGTATATAGAAGCCGTACAGAACGACGAGTACTGTTTTATGGGCTATTATTATATGCCGACGAATCCGGGAGTCTGCGAGTACCACATTCACCAGCCTCGTCCGATTAGTTATTGGATTCCAAATCGCCCGTATAGAATAGATCACCGGGAGTATACGTCCGTACGTAATACAGGGTGATAAATACTTATATGACTTGAATTCGTTATAAAACAATAGTTTTAATATTTTTCGTCGTTATCGGTGTGTTATCTGAGCGTTTTACTTTTTTATTGTCGTTTTTAAGAATATATTTTTTATCATTATTTATTGATCGTATTGAAATGTTCACGTTTTTCTCTTATATCCTTAAACAAAATATTTTTCTGCTTACTTTGACAGAAAAAAAACGAATTTTAGACGTGTAGTAAATTAGCTATAACTTGGTATATCAAAACTCCCAGAAAAACGTTTGGCCCTCGTAGTATTAATTAAAATAATAAAAAATAAAAATATAATATAACAACAAACATAATATAGTAAAATTTTCTTTTTTTCAAAAATATTATTTTGCATTTTATAAAAATATATTTTTAAAACTATAATACAATAGGTACTTTTCTAGATTACGAGTGTTATTATTAAAAAAATTACCCTAGGCAGAGATCAGATTCTATCCTCTATAGTCGGTTACATAACAGTTGAGTTCCAAATACGGAATTTTGTTATTCTGATTTAATACGAAAGTTTTAAGTAAACAGTTTATACGAGTTGTGTCCGCTAGAGTTATGTAAGTTACACAATTTGTGTGCCAATAAATTATAATCGACCAATTTGTTCATTTCAATAATATTATACATATTATTTTATTTAAGATAGATGTTATTTTATCAAATTTAAAAAATTATAACTTTTATTACAACTTAATGTAGTCCTTATTTTTGATCATTGGAACATCACTTATTCTATTATTATCACTTGTATTTAAGTACTTTAAAACACGCAAAATTACATTTGAGTAAATACTATATATAAAAATAACTCATTAGTAAATTAGTTATTTCACTTCAAAAATTTTTACATAGATAAACTATGAGAATAAATTGATCACAATAATTTTTCTATTATATGTATATTTAGTTATGTAGAACCAAACAAAATTGTTATACAATATACATTATAACAACAACGAAACTCTCGATAAAAAAGTTTTTGGAGACAGTGTATGTTGTTATAGAAAACATAATCCATTGCTCCTAAGAAATATATAAAATAAATAATATATCATATTCGTCGACCGCGGAAATTTAGACGTACCTACCGTATGTTACATAATATAGGTATGACGTAGTAGGTATAGGTACCTAAACCCACACAATATGGCCGTTGTGCGGTTTATATACCTACGCGTCATGCATTATATATAACATATTATTAGATTAATGGACGAAAAACGCCGGTGCAAATAAACAGAGGTGGCAGGATCCGCCGCAGCAGATGATGACCGGTGGTCGTGCGGCTCGACTGAGGATCGTCATCAGCAAAGTGCTCTCTGCCACTGCGACTGAGAGGGTCGTCTTATCCGACAACTCGCAATCAATAATAATATCACTGTACGCGTGCGAGAAACGGGCCCTCGCCGCAGCACCGTTTTCAAAGAGCGACGACAAACGCCGTCGTCGCCGGTGACAGATGGATTACCCACCGCCGGCCAAAGGTGGCCTGTTTATAATTTATTTCGAGAAGCAAAAGCGTCGCGCAATTTAGTATTATGCTCGTGTCTATAATAAGCCCGACTACCTACATACCGGGTGCAGCGTTTCATTTCTGACCGATAATATACATCATCGTGTCAACATTTTGAATCTAACGCCTTTTATAAATATTTGAAACGTGAAAACCAAAGTTCCCAAATGCAATGACTATTCAACTATAATATTCTATATTACTAAACAGTTTAAAGTTTTTGTTTCATGCATAAATGCATAATGTAACTGTATATTTTCTGACCCAATTTTTCTTCGAGGATTTGATGGTTTTTTATAACTCTGTTCGTAAAATCGAAAAGTTATAACATTACTTTTTTTTAAATACAAATTAAAATTGTATATATTATTATTCTTCAATTTATTGGATAACTTATGAAGTGTTTTGATTGTTCTTTCAACTTCAATTTAAACAAGGCTGACAGTTTCAATCAAATTCTGAATTTTTTCGACTTTAAAATGCTTTTAACGAACTGTTTAAAACTGGCACGTTTCAATTGATATAATATTATAATATGTTTCACAAGCCACGAAAAACGAGAGGATATATTATATGCTGGTAGGAGATAAAAGTTTCACTGCTCGTTTTTTTTTTTTTTTTTGGCACAATGTAAGTAATTAATTGTAGATTTATAATAATCCACATATATACACATAATTATACGGATTTCCGTGCACGTATGTCATAGTAGTAAGTTACATACAAATAGTAACGCCGAAGCTTTTTTATTCGCACTTCTGTCAACTGACCTACGTATAGTATAAACTATACAGCATTCTATTTGAATAACTTTAAGTGGTTCTTTATTTTTACTCTAAACAACTGTTTTTTTTCAATAAAAGTATTTTAATATAAAAACATATTTATTTTCCGCACAATTGTTTGTTTTTAGAAAATAAATTATCACTTTTTTATCATTATTAAGTTTCAGTTTTATATTTTTGAGTAGAATATTGGGCTGAACATATCCATAAATACAAATCGATTTTTGAATTTGTTTTTAATTACTCATAACACTCATAACTTATAAGTTTCTCCCAGATACATATAAATATGCACAAAATTTTAATATTATAATATTGTAAACAACAAATACATACATAATATGTAAACATTTAATAATTGAAATTAATCAATCTTTAACTATGAAAACTATTTAAAAATTACCTTCTAGTTTACATTAGTTAGTTATTGACATTCTTTTGCAACTAAGAAAAGATTGTCTAAGGTATTAAAAATATATATATGTACAGATAAACTTAAGTCGTATACATTATTGGTTTTTAGTTATAAAAATTCACGGTCAAATAATTATTAGATAAACGTTTAAAAACGACAGTGCATCGAAAAATTGATTTAAAACATTTTTGAATCGATAATATTTTTATGGTACTCAATATACAACATAATATACGTCTTATTTTCTTTAACTTGAAGGGAAAACGAAAAATAAATTGCGATTTATTACCAGTGAGATACGACTACGCCGAAAAATGAACACATGAACGGAGATATCATAACATGATGAAACTCAACTTTTGTCTAATTCATAAATCAAACATCACACATCGAGTGCGTGTGCCAGATGTACTCATGTGTACCGCCAATTAGCTGTTATTGGTAAAACGGTCGTCGTTACGTCGTACGAGTACGCGTTTCTCGCCCGTATGCGTCCGCCGGTGTGCCATCAACTTGCTTCGATAGGCAAACCATTGGCCGTACACGTCACACCAGTACGGGTTTTCCACCCGTGTGAGTCCATCGTCAAATGGCTGCTATTGTAAAATGATTTAACGGACCCATTGCATTAGCACAACTGTTCGTTGACCACGCACGTCTTCCAAGTACAGGCGGAATCGATTATTTCGGTTTGGCGTTAATCCCATCCCGCTAACTTCAACGTCGCAACATCGTTTCACATAATATTAATTGATTTGGTTTTTGCAAAATATATTAGGTACATCGAATACGATTTAACAAAGTCTAACTGTATTTTTTTATGTTAAGAACAAACTAGAATTAACGACGTAGTTACTAAATTGTCACTATCAAATAATCTACATTTAACGGTAATTTATCATTATTAACTATAATAGGTATACTTGAATAAAAGACAAAATAAACTTTGGAAGACTTAGTTTATGTCTCGTGTATAATATTTGATATAATAACAGAGTATATTAATATTAAATCATCACGTCAGCGTTAAGTCAGTTAAAAATTAATTCAATATATACGAGTTTCGAGACTATGACAACCTTACAACGCGCGTCCGCGAACTGGACTGTTCATTTCGTAGATAAATTTGTTATTGTTGTATTTGTAATTATTGTCAATTTTACTTATAGTAATAAATATTAAAATATAATACTATATGTATAATTAAGTCTTAGAAATGATGATTGGAAACTTGGTCTAATTACCATTACACAGGCGTGCTTTGCATAGACGCTACAATATTGTACTACAGCACACACATTTAAATCGGTATTTATTCATAATATAATTTCGGAGTTCTAAATTATATTTGATGTGAGTCTAATAATATATTATTTTACCGTTTAGAAAAACCTTATTATATAATATATTATTTACTTGTACGAATTATATTATAAAAGTATAAAATTGACCAATATTTAGTAAAATTTGAAAACAACTTACTAGAGATTTCCCTGTGAATCTACAATATTGTGATCTATAGCAGTGTTTATAAATTTTTGATAATCACATATTACTCGAGTTATTTATCTAAATTTAAATTTTATTATAAGTTTAATACCAAGAAAAGAGGGTCATTATGATGATAGAATTTTGTTTGAAATTAAATACTTAGTATTGTAATTATTTAAAAATAAAACCTCGCAGGGTATAGGAGAGTAAACAAAGTACAAACCTTAACGCCTCATAACCACCTACATGCAATGAGCATCTCACCAATTATATTGTTGTATGTAAATGGCCAGCACTTGAATGGTGGCGCGCCACCGTGTCAGTAAACAAATTAAAATAGCCAACTGAGGCATACTGTATACAACTTATTGTATTATTGTACCTACTATGTTCATGTATTTATAGATACATCTTTTATTGGAATGAATGCTGAATGGCACGTTTAAATTGTTTTACTACTTACCTACCGGATTAAACTAATAATATGTATATTATTCAGACAAATTAAAAATAAAAATAAATAAATACTTCACGATTATTTTTGTTATGTGTTATACATGATCTCTATTATAACTTATTAATATATTAAATTGCATACACAACGAAGCATACTCAACTCCCTCCGTTTTATTTTAATATATTTACACAAATTTTGATTTTTTGATTTTTAAGTATTTAGATTTACTTAAAGTATTATTTTTAAATCATAATTTAAAATATTATTGTATAAATATATTTATTATATCATTTATATAATTTAAGGATCTGTGACGATACAAACTTATTTTATTCAAGTGAAAACCAACCTTTTGGTATAAAATAACTAAAATCTTTGGTTTAGCTAATATTTGATATGCTCGCAAAATGTTTACAAATTATACTACTGCAATAAATTAATATTAATAACCATGTAATAATATTTAATTGTTATAGCCTTCATATTGCCTAAATTATATTGTCAAATACTATAATTCTTAGTACTTAACGTTTAATAACTCGAAAACTACTTTTTCGAATTTCAACTAATATACATTAAAATGTTCAATATCGTAAATATATGTATAATAATTTTCATAAAAAATATGGTTTACATTTTAAATAAAGATGTTCATATTGCTACAGTATAGAATTTTCATAAAAATATGAGTAATTTATTATCCTTAAATAAGTATACTTATAATTTTTGAAAAACCAAAATTTGAATAAATCCATTACTAATAAATCCATTACTAAAAACAAAAACGAGCCAGTATGCCGAGAATGTTTAAATTTAAAATGTTAGAATATACTTATATACTTATTAGGTATACATTTTATTTTAAAACAATTTAATAAATTTTTTTTGAATCATTCTGTTTTGAGTTTTGACACGATTAAATATTGTTTGGTTCACAATATAATATTATTATAATGGTTATTCGAAATACGTGTGACTTCGGTTTTTAATATTAAATGTACACAATATCATATTTTATTTCTCACTTTTTTTTTCTTTTTTTAAGCGTACAATAAAACTCACTCGCACGTATATTATTATTGTTGTATAGTCGGAAGAAATGCAAAAACAACGATTGCCGATAATCACATCTTTGGAGAAAAATATATTAGTTTTATATACATTTTTTGTATAACAATATGGTTGCTATGAAAATACAACAAAAAACGGCGGCAAAATTTGCCACGCCAACGTTCATTGCCATTGTCTGAACCTTAAGTTTTTCGTTTTCTACGCCTCGGTCACAATTTCAAATTATGTTTTACGCGTGGACAAAATAAATAACTAAAGATCGGCTAGCACTCGAGATTTCTTGGAATACATTTTTGAGCCATTTTCAATAAGGTGTTTTTCCGCTAACTTTTCTGTGGCGAAATTTCCAAGAAATATCGAAAAATGACTTCTACGAAAAACCAATGAGATTACCGTCTCCCGACTATCATAGTAATTATATTAATTCTATTATTGTAAGACTTTTAGAGCTATTTTACTATATAAAAATACGTGGAAAATATCAACATTAATAAAATGATATGATAATGAAAATTAATGATTGTGATGAGACCAAATGCATACTGATTATTTCAAAGTTTGACTGTTTGTTTAATTTTCAAGAATTAACGAAAAATCGATAAAGAACTTACGAACTAACGACTTACGAGAAGAAATTATAATGTTATTATGATGTGACAATATTATAATCTGACCAACCACGAAAAACCCGCAAGGCCTTCAATTACTTATTTTTAAACATTTTAATTTTAATTAATCCCATGAGGTATAAGTTAATTATGAGACTGTTATGATTCGTGTACAAATAACGTTATACCTATCTACGTAATAAAATGTTTGACTTAAAAATAAAATAAAAATGTAACGAAATTTGGCTAATAATTGTAAATAAATTTAAATCTAAAATTACTTACATAATATTTGATCTGTGTTAATATGATTTACTTTATTTAATTCAAAACAATGTCATCTTCTTTGTTTTTAATAAGTAACTATTCATAAACGTTGTACCTACCTGAAATAACAATTTTCACTATTAAGCTTATTTATAAAACATTCCGTTATTTCCCTAATTCTGACTTCTGGTATGGCATACCAATATCTAGCAAAATTATTAATATTGTAAATACTTTAAAAATGTATTATAAATGTATATAAAGACCATATTTTCATATACAATTTAATATTATATTCAATTTTTATAGAGTATCTCAGTTTTAATACTACATTAACCTAGGAACCCAAGTATAATGTAAAATAAAACTATTGTAAATCATCTTGGCCACTCACAAAAAAAAAAAAAATCATGCACTGCATTTTAGCATTTATCACTATTGATTCGGCCCTGTACGCTAGTAAACTATAATCACGCGTCCAAAAAAACCTAATAAAATACGGTTCCACAATATGACAATTGACAATATATTATTCCCAAACGCTCTAAATTTAACTCATATTATATCCTTATACAACTTATATAACAAAATAGATCGTGACAAATTAAATATTGCACTTTCAAATATGTATGTACAATGCGCGAAACAAGCTTATGTAGTCGACCGATACTATACCTCGTACGTAATATCAATTATTATTATACATGAATAGTATACACTTTTACGGGTCGGTTGGCATTTTTTCGATTGTGCGTGACGTTGACATTTTTTATTCGCGGGCGCTCTCGTAGCTATATTGAATTTGTACAGACAACGGTGGTGAATACAAAACGCGAATAAAAAAAAATATTTGGATCGAGACGCAATGACTATCGCTGCGACAATATGAGCTGTCACCGTCTTCTACACAGTCCCATACCAATAGTCTATTATATAGCCTATAGGAGGTATTAGGTACCTGTAACGTACATGCGTTAAAGCTCCACACAAATTTTATAGCAAAAACTTTCTCCAGTATAGCATACGGCATCGTCGTCGAATTATTTTTACCGACAGTCGACTTTCTAACAGTTTTCGTGTATGCACGTTTAGTAAAAATATGTGTGAATATTAATTATTAATGATTATCTCGAAAAAAATATACTGACTCGTATAAATATCGAATAATCATACGGTAATAATAATTTAATCAATATTAAAATTATACGGTATATTATCATTATACCATGTTACTGTGATTATTAGAATTAATAATAATTAGAGATATATTTTCTCGGTTAAAGGATTTGTTTTGCAAAATCATTTCATGTCAATTTTCTTGGAGTAGGAGCGGTTCACTAATTTTAGAAAAATCGTATTATCGATTAATAAAAAAAAAAATCCAACTAGTATAGAACAAAATATAAATGATTTATAAAGTATGGCATGCAAAGCGTTTGCTTAGTTATTGGGTTTGCTATTAAGTAGAGAAACTATATAATAAAATACCAAAGTAGTCATTCTAAATGTATATAAAAAATGCATACAAACATTTTATAATATTCATTTCCTATTTGTACGAGAACGATATTAATCACACTGTGCTGAACAATTTTGTAATTAAAAACGAAATACGTAATAACATACATATTTTAATGTATTGCTGTTTACCTCTACATTATTTTAAAATGTCATATATTATTGACAAATTGCACGAGTACCTACTACTGATTTTTTTTCGACTGTTCTGCTTAATAATATATTATCATAATTTCATTAACTCTAAACGCGTGGGTAGTATTGTGACGAAGTTTGTGTTTCAATTAAATTATAAATATGTATATCCGTATAGGTATCGTTACATAATGATATAGCAAGTGTCATACGAGTTATATTCTTGACGTGAAATTATTTTTATAGTATTCATTTATTGATATAATGTTAACAATTAAATCTAAAGTATTAGTTAAAAAAAATAATAAGTAGTCATTTTAAAATTGTTAATCGAACGTGTCTTCTTATGACTGTGAGGATATTCTCCTAGTAGACATGTATTATTATTTATTTGTAGGCCACCCTAACATTTATTTTTCACAATCTATCTGTCATAACTACAGTAGTGCATATTTTATTTAAATTAATTAATTATTAAACCAATATATTAAATTTACATTGTAATATTGCCATTTTGGGTAGTTCAATTATAAAATATGAATAGTTATAAATATCTCAAAAGCTGAGTGTCTTGGTGATTTTGGGTTTTAGCTACGCCACGCAGTCGCCAAATTAGCTTAAAAAGACAATTTGAAAAATGTAAGACCAACAAAAACAATAGCAAACTATAATACAGTTACTCAGTAATAAAAAAAAAAAACTAAGTTAACTACTAATAAATTAATTTTTTACAAATCAGACACACTATTCGCATAAATACTATATATATACTACTTAATATATCTTATGCAGTTATACTATATATGTATCGGTTGTTATAACAACCGGTTTCCTTCCGTCTCCAAAATCAAGTTAGATTCTTATATATATAGAAAGATTTAATAAAAACGTATTGTCCTCAGACAATTTTACGATAGTTTCTAGCTGTTAGTCACTTGGTCACATGGTACTGCAACAATCATCCCAGACCTATGATAAATATATTTTATAAAATTGACGTGTACGATGTTTTTTTTATAGAAAAGCGGATTCATACAATTAATTTTAAGACTTCATCAAAAATAAATCACCAATTTTTATCTTATAAATTATAATTTTTTATTAATGATTTTTATATTTTTTTAATGTTGACTTAAATTTTATTTTATTATTGAAAAAAAATAATTTTCAGAAAATTAATATGTATAAGCGAAATAAAAATGACAAATGATACCTCATAAATGATGGCACTAATAATATTTAGACGAAATAAAACCTTAACAGAATATGAAATTAACAATATATGTTGGTATTTTAAAAAAAAAAACGTAAAAACCATAACGATAAAAAATATTTTAAAATCTAATTTTTATTAAAATACATTGTTTTTTTTTTCAACTAAAAATTTTTAAAAAAAAAAGCCTGGAAAAATATTAATTGATTTTTGAAATATTTAATGTTGTTTGATAACAGAATTTCCGTATGTATAATATAATTACTTACAAAAATTAGTAATTAGCCAGATAATTAGCTATATAATTGCATAAAAATGAAGTGTTAAAAATATTTAAAACTTCCTATTTAATATAAATAGTATATTCTTTAAAATATAAAAACTGATTTTTACATGCTCAATTTTCATTTTCTTTTGAACATTTTTCAATTTATTTCAGTATAAAAACGATTGGTACTTATATATAAATCATGACCACAAATATTATGCATGAATATATTATACATTTATTATATTTATTGGATATGTATGACCACGTGTATAGTATACAGGACTAGTATATACTCACCATTGAACGTACGTTTAACATTTTACGTGTAAATCGAGTAAAACAAAATTGTATGGTATTTTTATTTTTTGACTAGAAAGATCATGAGAAAAGTTTATGAAGCTCACAACTGTTTGGAATTTTTGAGTTGGGCGTTAAACAAATACGTATTGCCTATATATTATGATTTATGTTATTAAGTTGTATTACAGTTATTATTATTTTTTATTATTTGATATACCTAATCTTTACGTGTTCGGACACATTAGTGACAAAGTTTTATGCCGAGTACTTAACGTAAATTTTGATGTAAGATGTTTATCCAAGTGGACTGCAGTAATAAAGAGTTTTACGTGCACCCGAAGAGAAATGGAATTGTCATTGATGGATATCGCTGGCAAGTTTCCTGCGCAGTGTGTATAACAGTAGTGCATACGATTCTCTAAAGAATTGTTTTTCATTTCTAAATACTGTAGACATAAATTATTGGTTGATAAATAAAATACTGTTGTGAGGATTGAAGTGGCAAATGTATCATAACAATTAAATGCAGATAAATGATAAACACATGTACCTACCAACTGAAAGAAAAGTTTGAAGTTGAACTCTAATATTATTATTTTTATGTATTACTAATTAACTGTTTAACTCTATTGCATATACAAATTATATTAACCATTACTAGTTATAGGCATGAAACTAGATTCAAAAATGATGTATACAATATACAGTAGATATATATAGTAGATATACATTTTACAAATTATCTGTGGAAAGTTAGATTTTAGTATTTAAATTAATAATACTTATCTCATAATATAGTAATAAAAAATTAATCTGAGATTTGTTTTAGATGAATTAAATGTCATTTCATTATTTTGTTTTTTTTTTTTTTTTGATATTATTATACCGAAAATATTTATACAAAAATATATGTTCTCGTTAAAAAATCTATAATTATAAAAATATTAAACACAATTAAGCATGTTAATAATTGATTTTCAAGAAACTGAAAATTGTAATGTATATATTTATTATAAATATTTTATAAAAATAGTTTGAACAGATTTAAAATGTATAATTTAAACAGAGACGTAACTACGTAAGTACATATCATAATGTTAAATATATTTTATATTACATACAATACATTTTATATTATAATTTATAATGCTTAAGTATTTTAGGCAATAAAATAAAGTATAAAATTTAAACCTATACAAATATATTAAATATGGTAAAAAAATACATTTGTACACATATTGGATTATGGCGATTAAAGTGAATCAAAATGGAATTAGTTATTACAATTTAAACCTTCCACAAAGAACGGATTTAAGTATTATATGCAATTACTAAAGAGTGTTTATCTATTATTTTTTACAATTAAATATAAAAATAACGACACGTGCAAATTTAAGAATTCCATTTTAAGCAAAATCAAATCTCGATTTAGCGAAATCTCATTAAAATTAACTGTGGTTTTAGACAACAATCAACGATGTATTAGCTCCGTTAAAACAATTATAAAGCTCAGCTACAAAAAATTGTTTTTGTCTATAGAGGTGCTAGCTTCATTTAAATAAATAATATGTGAACCTTTAGGTTTGTGAATAGCTTCGTTTTTATTTAGCAGACGATTTTATAATTCTTTCGTGATGGAAATGCATTAAACATAATATAAAATAAAAACCGAGAACAAAACACTTCTCGATCAGAGACACACTTATAACAACAGATACGTGTACTCTCTACATGAATTTGACCCAATTTACCTCACAATATTAATGTTAAATTAAAATAATTTACTAGCAAACCGCATAACTAGTGCATTATAATATATTTATGCATATTAAATGTATTATTAAATATTACCTCAATATTACACGAAAAGTTAATACATTAATATTGTAGGTCATTTTTTTAATATATACTATTATTATAAACAAATTTTATTGAATTTGAAATTTGAAATGAATTATTTTGAAAACGATTTAAATAATTACTTGTATATCAACAAATTTAACACTCACAAGGATGACCTCTAAAGATAACTGTATATAGCGTACCTTTTATCTTCTAAAATTAACAAGCTTTCACTGTTCACAATTATATTTTATACATAAAGTTGTAGAATAATAGTAAGGTAATTAATAAAAAGGACATTTTATTATTGATTTTATTAGATTATTGTTATTTATGAGTTTTTTTAAAGCAAAATTATTTTTTGAATTGTTTATAATACCTATAATAATATAAATCAGTTTTTTTGTCTATAACAATTTTCGACACAGAATGTTGATTTTACATACTATATCAATACTATAGAATCGATAACATAACATGGAATTTGTTAACAAATAATATTTCAAAATAATAATAATTTACGTTTATGATGTAATTACTCGAATATATTATTATATTATTATTTACAATAACTATTTTCAAACAAACAATAATATAATTATAATATTTATTTTGAAGTGAGCTAGGTAGTGGTTTCATTATTGTGTTTATATATTTATATAAAATGTATTTATATATTATAGAAAGTTCGACAGATAATTTAACCTATATAGATGATCGATGCAAATATACTAATTATAATAGGAAGAGCACTTATTGTGATAATATTTTAGATCTTTCGTTACTAAAGAAAACAGTTAAATAGTATAATATTTTAAAACGTTAATAATTTATAAATAAAATGATTCCTTTATGTTTGAATGATTTCTATACTTATTATTAAATTTCTATTAAATATCGCTAGCAGTGTATGCATACAATTACATAAACTATACCTATGCGTCGTGTTAACAATATTGAATACTATATGGTTATAAGTGCCACGATTTAGGAGGATATATACTTTATGAAAGTCTACATTTCATACGAATATAGTGTACATATTATAAACTTGATTGTATAACAACAACACATATTATGCAGTATTCATATAATGTATATGGATACTGGACTTAAGGGTTAAAGCGTATAGCGTATGCCGTATAGGTTATGTGTAGAGGTTTAATGGATATAAATTAGTAACAATACTATTGATTGGGACTATTCCTACATAATATATATATATATACATAGTATACTGTATTATAAATGTCCATATTATAATGGGTATCAAATTGTAATTTATACAAACGATTCGCAATGCCTGGGAAAATTTGTATAATTTGTTTTGTATTTGATCGACATAACTGAATTTCAAGAATTTGACCAATCTTCCCATGGCTATATTACCACATGCACAATACATGTATAATTCGATATGTGCAATCATTTGCTGCTGTATATATTGCGCATTTCGAAACTATTCAGACATTCAAGATAATATTATATATAAATTCGAAATAATATACTTAATAAATATCGTCAATAAATTAATGATTTCACCCAGGGCTCATAGCACGCATTGAAGTTGTCCATTTAATTTTTTTTTTACATTAATTTAGAACATCTTTATGAGAAATGTTGAATATAAATTTGAGATCGATTAATTACAGATTTAACTCAGTGCAATTTGGACATTATTCAAATCATTTTCGTTTCACAACAATGTGTTTTGTTAATCTAAAATTTAAATTTGTGAAATTATGATACGATTATGTTCAGATTTATATGCATAATATTTATTATATTTTTGAAGCTTGATGATTATTTTTTATACACTTCGATAATACAATTTAGATAAAGATTTAGAAAAGATTAGAAGATTTTTCAAAATATATTATAAGTATCGAATATATTTGTTGAACCAAAATTTAAATGACATTAATATTAATTTCCAATCAAAATTATATACAAAAAACAAATATTTTTTTCCGTTAACGTTTGTATTATTGTATTATTTTATAAAATCATTAATAAGCACATAGTATGTTAGTGCTTTACATTATAAGTTAACAAGCCTTGTTTTTTATCAGATAGATACCTACAGCATAAGTATATTATCTTTTTTAACACATATTATGTGTAATTAATGCTTAATGATAAATTTAAAAAATAACATTGTTTCTAGTAATTATTAACTAGATTTTTTCTAAGGGAAAATAGATTTTCTCGTTGATTATAGTGAAGCAAGATTTACAAAAATAAATGTTTATTAAATTGACTGAAACTAACAAATAGCTAACATATCATTAAACAAGGACAAGTTATAATTTTATATAAGTAAATGGTAGTTATACATATTTAAAAAAATGAATGTTAGTAGTTATATTTATATCTATTAAGAGTTCTATAATTTTTAGAATGTCTATAATATTGTTCTAGCAACATTATATTGATGAACATAAATTCCATAACATTAAAAAAATGTTTGTATTTTGACTACGTAGTGTTAAGACCTGATAAAAAACACAATAAGACTTCTAATTTTCAATTATCGGGTTCATTGAAATCAAAATAGTAATTGAATAGTAAAATAACTTTTGTATGCCCGTAGTGTAGTCATGTGTATATTATTCAAACGTTCTGCCAAATGTATGTATTTTTAAACAGTAGCTTGTATTAGCTGCTTTCACTTTAGTTTTAAATTCGGATAACAAATAAACATGTTTGAGTTTTTATAAAAATCGCCTTTAACATAAGCACTGATTTTATGATATTTTTTAAAATACTATTATCAAAATTTGTCTAAAAAAATTAAAAAGTTAATGATATTTTATGTAAAAATAATTCTTGCCAATAATAAATCATAAAAATAAAACTGGCAAACAAACGTTTTTTGTAGAAAATTAAATCAATAAAATGTCTTGCATCTATTGAATTTGTTATACCTATTGTAATCATAATTTATAAATTTCATTACTTAATAATCTACGGTATAAAATAATACCAGAAAATCAGCAAAGATTCATCGTGCTCCCTTAAAAAATAAATCAACCCACATATTTTACAGTATGATGAATAAAGATTTATCAAAAATAAAATATTATACATACATTTATTCTGACATAATTGAATGAATAACGAGTTTTTTTTCGTAAAATTGTGATCTCATTTTAACTGTTTAGCAGTTTTATAATAAAACATACGAGGTGCTAATTTTAAAATTTTCAAATATAAATTATTAGTTACTTCTTATATGTAACGAAAGATACATCGAGTATATTATATAAAATTTTATTATTTCTAATTTAAGTTATATCCATGCTTTAACCTATTATATACAAATATCTCAATACTACCAGTTATTTAAAACTAAAATTAAATTTTATACGACAAAAATAGGTAGGTACATAAAACAATGCTTTACAAATGACTTCTATCTCTTTATAAATATAAACATATATATTATTATTATTATAATAATGTATTATATCTATGTAAGAATAATACATATAGGTACTATCAGGATACATGTATATTTATTATTTAGATTTTGAGCACTTAAAAGGCATTTATATACTTATGCAGCTATATTATAACAATGGTGAGTGTATTTCTTATTTTGAATACACTCTTTGGAGTTTGGTCAAATAAAAGGCTTATTATAAGGTGTAGAGTATATTATATATATAGTACTAAACTATGTAGGAAATTAGTCTTGAAGGGTGTAATTCAAAAAAAAAAAAAAATGCGTAAGTTACAGCATGTTAAATTGCAAAAGAATGTTTAGATGAGTAAAAATGTATGCACCATTAATAAATTGTGCGCTAAATTGAGAAATGACATAATAATAAGCATACTTTTACGTAAAATAATGCATTTTTGAACAATTGAAAATGTACATTTTGAAATATTTATCGTAAAATAGAATAAGATATGTATAAATAATAAGGACTTAATATATTAATAAAAATACAATACATTTTTGTACGTTTATCCAATTATTTTTTATGGATCATTTAAAAAATGTATGTGATTATATCTAATATAAACACATAAGGTACATAGTAAACTGAAATACATCCACGTAAAAATTTTATTTTATTTTTTGAACATTTTTCACTGATTTCAATATTCAAAGTATGATAATTTTAGTAATAATATAACACTGTTTTGAACTTAAATGAATAAAGCGTCATGACTAATAGGTGAGAGTAGCAACACATCAATCAGTCATTGTCCTGTCGGTACCTACTATTTGTTATAGTAATTATTTTTCAAACTATTATTTTAGACTTAAATTATAATTATATTTTTGCCTATTATCGCTTGTAATTCATATAGTTTAGCAACTATATGATAATTAATTCATAAAAATAAATAAAATCGTCAATAGTGAAAAAATGCGAGGTTTTAGTCTAGTATTTTTTGTTAGAACAATAATAATATAAATACGTTATTTTATATTATAATTAATTATAATGACCTATCAAGAACAGTCATAGCTGTAGTAATTATTATGAATAGGTATTTTAAATCTCAAATTCTAAAATTATATTACTTAAAACATTATGAGTAAAATTTATAATTATGTACGTACTATAAGTAATATTTTTTGTAACGAGTAATTGTTTACCTATACACAAGTATGAAAAATTGTATGCGTTTTTTCTCTTAAGTTTGAATACTTATACAAATTATAATGATATAGGTGTAGACTATTATAGAATATAGACCGAGGTATAGACTATAGACTATATTACGGAGGCAAGTACCAAACCAACTTGTAATTTAGCAGGCAAAAAAAAGAAAAACGTTCGTTTTTGGAAATAGAAAAAAAAACTTTTAAATTAGTTTTACGTTCGACGTAGGTTAGGCATGTTCGCGCGTGTGTATAAGAAAAAACAACAAACACACAAATGGGGTCCGAGTGGTGAGTTTTGTGGTGGTGAGGGGGGGACTTGGAAAATCGGAATGAGCCAAACTACTGTTGCAATTCAAACCGTGTCCGGGTCGTACCTACGATTTAGGGGACGGGCCAAGGGATCTCGAGGACGGGTCGTAGTGTACGTTTATTATAAAAAAAAAAAAAAAAAAAATAGTTGTAATAAAAAAATAAAAATTATAAAAACGGATCCAATTTTAAATCGGAACGACGGTAAGGGAAGGTATTTAACAATAATAATAATTACCTCGTGTACAATAGTGGACAATGCGATGATATTGCGTAGCAGGTCCCACTTTGGACAGTGTTCGGACTCTCCGGTCTGACTCTTCTCTCTCGGTTCCGTCGACGTACCGGCGATCGGGTTTTGACGTAGTGTGATCAGAATATAATAAATAGATAAATATATATATATTATAATATATACAATATATATTGTATACTATTATTGTAATATACGCGTGACGGACTAACGATGATAATATTATGATCCGTTTAGCCGCATTTGTCCAATAATAATAAAACGAGTCGATACGAATCGACGAGGAAATACGACGAATAAAAAAAAAAAAACAAACAAACAAATAAAATAAAAATTAATTTGCGACGAAAATGTCACGGACCGTAAATCGGACGAATCGCCCGCGCAAAACGACGACCGGCGTGCGTGCTCCCGACGGCGGACGTGCTGGGCGCGTGGCTGGACGCGGCGGACTGACGAGTGACGACGACGGCCGTACGATGTCTTTCGTAATGTTATAATTTTCGCGTGCCGACGCGGTGCGAGAGAGAGACGCGCGCGCGAGAGACTCGTCGTCGTGTGCCGCCGACCGGTGTTCGGCGCTGACGGCGGCGGCGATGTTATAAAACGATGCGCGCCGCCGAACCGGCTACGGCGGCGCCGCCCTCGGGTTTTTATTACAGGAGCTCCGGGGGCCCACCAAGACGCGCGCATCCGTCAAAACGTCGACGATATTCCAAAATAATAATAATATAATATATTAGACTATTAGGGGGGGGGGGTACACTTTGAGTTGTTATTATTGTTTAAAACGTTAACTATATTTACTGCAGCTCTAACTATACGTTGACTTTTGACTAACGATGTATTATCGCCAAACCAATGCAATATTGCAAAAGAATATACCTATAATATTCCGTGACAAAATTACACACCGCCAATATAATTAAAATATGTAATACAAAATACATATTATTAGAAAATCGAATTCGAGTATAATTTATTATTGATATTCGATAGTAAGTTAATTACCTACATCTGGTTTTATAGTACTTTTATACTCTTATATTTTTTCTGTATATTATAAATATTCAAATATTACGATCTATGCTTTAATTAGAGTAATTTATTTATGTAACAAATAGTAAAAAAATATATTATATATTATATTAAAAGCTAACTTAATACACTTACCTAGTTGCTCGTTAAAAATGCCAATTCTATAATATGATGATTCAAACTTTGATTAATTTGTTATTAATATTCGGTTTGTATAACTATATTATAACTTATAATAATTATATTATTTGTATAGATAACATTATTAGGTAAATTTCATATTTTTATCATATTGACAACAGTTTTATTGCATGTATAATTTGATGTTTTGTTTTTCAGTCGTGTCGGTCTAAAGAAGAATGAAGAATTTATTGTTATTGTAAGCTCCAAATCGTTATATTATTTTTATTATTATAAAATATGCGATACGAGAAAAACTTTCGAATTCAACGAAATTCGTGGTAAACATATTGTATACTAGATCATTTTTGTAAAATAAATTTTCCTGGTGGTACACACATTGTCACGATATTAAAAATAAATCATTAAAAGTTTTTACATTTTCTTTGGATTAAAAGTTAACTTATTAATGGTTACATATATTGTTGGATATCACGTCTTAAAGGTAACTCATCAACACTTATGGAGAAAATCGTTTCTCACTAAGCTCGTTAATATTTAAAGTCTTACATATTGAAACTGTAGTTACTGTATTCTGTGTATTAATGTAATAATGGTTGATGAATTAGGTTATATTACGTCATATAATTTGTGTGATATTGGTAATCGGTTTTATTAATATAGTAATGTAGTGTAATTTTTGACCAAGTGTATGATTGTACGTATATTATAATATGTTACGGTAAAAGTACGAATACCGTTAGAACCTAGGATTTATCGGTATATCTTACGTTTTAAACAATGTGATCAGTAAATTCTAAGATATACGATAAAGATAAGTGTGGTTAAATCCTAATGATTATTGTGATTCAGACTTTTACAAACAAGATTTGAAAAATCTTAAGATAAACAACCAGCGTTATTAAAAGTTTGAATTTTTTTAACAATTATGTGATATTTTTTCTCTTGCTTTATTTACATACGCAAACAAATTACTATTTTAATAATTAAGAGCAATCAGTGACAATGCAAAACACGTTGTTTCCATTTTTTGCTTTTTCCAGAAACATTGAATTTCTATAGTAGCTTATCAGAAAGTCATGGTAAAAACTAAAAATCTAAGGTATTCAAAAAATATAAAAAAAAACTGAATCTACTTATGATATTCGTTTATATTTAAATTTAAGTTTTGGTAAATTTAAACATCATTTTATAAAGTGAATCGTGCTTAAATATACTATTTCCACCACTTAAATCGTTTTGACAAAATTCTATGGAAATAGTACGTTTTGACCATATTTCATCATAACGTACTATTTCCACGAAATAGTACATCTTGGCATATTTAACGAATAGGTAAATATATTTTATTATTTGTTTAAAAAAACGACCTAGAAATTTATTTTTCATAATCAACTATTTAGTGAAAAAATAAATACTTAATACTTTTTTTTTTTTTACTGTTAAATCGCTACAATGTTTTGTATTATCTTTTTAAAAAAAATAAAACCTTATTTTATAATCATTAAAAAGGAATTATACAAATAAAAATAAAAACAACACATACTTTATTTTTAACATAATTGATTCACTTTAACAATAATACCTTTTTTTAAAACAAAATAACATAAATTGTGATTTTACTATAGGTAAAATTAAATTAATTATAGAACATATGAAATGAAAACAAATATCAATACATTTTACTTTGATCAAATTATTTAATCAATTTATAACAATTTCTAGTTTGCAGTCTTTGCTCTTTTTATAAGTGTTTATGGATCTTAAAAACTGGTCTTTTCCAGTATTATTTTATCACAAAATGTAAATAGGGTTTTTAAGGTTCCGTACTGTAAAACGGGACCCTAATACTGAGGCTCCGCTGTCCGTCTGTCCGTCTATCACCAGGCTGTATTTCATTAACTGTGAATGTTAGACAGTTGAAATTTTCACAGATGATGTATTTCTGTTGCCGCTTTAACAACAAATACTTAAAATTCATCAGAATCAAGATTTTCATGAAGAAAAATTGAATAAGTATCGTATATACCTACGTCTTGTTCGTGGTATCTTTTGCACCCATGACAACAGACATATTTTTTTTCTTTTTTTCTTTTTCATACTTATCTCAATTTATTTGTTTGATTTAAATAAATTCAGTATCTATATTTATTCGTATGCAAATAAATTAAATATAAATATATTGTGATTATAAAACATTTATGTTATACAGTTCTGACTTCTGAAGTACTATTGAGGAGAAACTGCTGTGTCTTAACCCGTAAGTCTCATAGACCACTTAGTTATGTTAATTATATTATTAAGACTAAATAAGAAAGCAAATAATTAAAGCTGAACAAAAAAGAGTGTCGAGAAACAAACCGGAAATAAGATTGAAAGAAATCTAAAGAGACAGATTGCAAACTCAAAAAGATAGGTCTTTATTTGAAAAATGATCAAAATCATCACAACAAAAAAATACAGTAGCTTATCGTGTTGCTCGACTCGAGTCTGAATATCACGAAGCAGAACAATCTCGAAATACCCTAGCACATCTTAATGCTCGTCGAGATGCAGATTATCAAATTAATGAACAAAATACAGGCAAGTCACGTAAAGAAAGGTTTATGTCCAACTGTAGAAGCAGTTTGTCAAGAATATATTTCTGCAGTACAAGAAGGGCATTCTAACCCATGTCACTGTTGTGGACGTTTGTGGCATAAAAAGAGTATAAAATTTACCTATGCATAGTATTTTTATACTTGTTATTTACCTATATACATTTAATACAAAATATATTATATAAAGTTTCTATTCAAGAGATGAAAATATTGAATGGCCAGGAGGAAATTTATTTTCTTGGCCTGTATTTTTTTCCCACTCCACCCCTCTCAACAGACATAATTTTTTGCTATTTTTATAGATAATGGTACGGAACCCTTCGTGCGCGAGTTCGACTCGCACTTGGCCGGTTTTTTGTTTTTTTTCTTTTCTATATATTTATACTAACATTTTAAAAATATACTGGAACTTGGTATTTGTACACCCGGGTAGGTTATATTAGGTTAGGTGAAGTTAGGTAAGTAAAAAAAAATAATAATAATATTATAATGATGGGAGGGTAGCAATCATATACTACTATCTATATAATAATTATTATTTAAATATATTAACTACTTCCTATAAGTGTATTAGATAAATACATACATTTATATTATTAATTACTATTATTTATTATATATTGTATTTTACTCGTATATTACTATTATACAGCGATCGACTCGGGGAATTTTCATTTCAATGTATTACTTAAAATACGGTTATACAAACATTAAAATGGCGTGTTGTAGCGAACAATTATAAAAACTCTTTGTACATTACTAATGAAAAATATGTTATATTATTAAATGACATCAAAGAATTAAAATCTGTCAATAATAAAAAATCAATTTACTATCGGTGACTTAAATAAATAATAAATACTTTTGCAGTAATATTTAATATTAATATATATTTATTGTCACAATATTATATAATAATTTTATTAATAATAATATAATTGTGTGTACTTATCTAATATACTATAGTGGGTATTAAGCAATTGCTAATGCACTTAAATAAATAATCATTGTTCTTACACACGATTATAAAACAAAAAATATGTACCTATAAAATATAAAAATATCACATAGTTGTTTAAAAATGTCAGACTTTTACTAACGCTGATTGTTTATACTAAGATTTTCCAAATTTGTTAAATAAAGTCCAATCTATAAAACAATCATTCGGGGTTTGACCAAACTACTTTGTGTATCCTAAGTTTTACCGAATTCAATCGGTAAATGTTCGAAATCTGTAATTTACAGACCGCAGTAGGAAAAATCTTACTTTCAATTCATATTTTTACAGTAACACAAAGATATTTTATTTATAAATTTCATCAAAAATGATAATGCTATAAATATTTAAATAATAAATGATAATCTATATAACTCATCAAGTTGATAAATTATTTTTTATTATTCATTAAAATTAAAATTATATAAATATTTTTTGATTTTTGTTTCAAAAACTACACCTATTATCATAAAAATATTTTTATTCCAAACATTTTTTTTTTAATCTTATAAATAATTTGATTATTTTAAATAGTGATAACATTTTTTTAATTTAAAACATAAATATAAAGCTGTGCTCTTATGTCACCATCTTTTTATTTTTGTTTATGATAAGTAAAATAAAATAAGAAAATAATTTCTCACAATTGTTTAAAATATATTTGTTAAAGTTTGTTAATGTTTTTTAATTGAAAACCGAATAAGTTGATGATTATTTTTAGTAAAATATTAAACAATTGTTATAGAATTGTCAATTATGTATACAAAAATAAAAATAGTACTAAATAGAAAATTAATATGCATTCAAATATGTCATTAGTTATTAACAAATTTTTAGGATTTTAAAAGTTCAATTTGAATTTAAAATTGAATTGATATATATATTACATCGAATTTGGGAGTAAAATGTTTATACTACATTTTTTAAAAATGGGATTTTAATTCATTTAGTCCTTAAGTCTTTTTTAAAAAAACTTTTTTTCAATTATTTAAATATTGAATAGGTAATTAGTCTTAAATAAAAACTTAATTTTTACTTTTAATTTTTATCCTTTAATGTTGGTAAATCAAATATTTTTTTTTTTAAGAAATAACTTATATTATAGAATAACCTCTATGCATTATTTAATTCACAATAAAGAAAACTGTATTTTATTTATTTTTTTTTTTATTTGCCTATGTATTATTACTGAAGTAGGATATGTGATTCCATTGAGTACAGTAAAAAATATCAACGTTATACTTGTCTTAAGAAGTTCGTACATCAAAAATTGTATTACTGAGGGATAAGTTACATTTAAAAACTATTAACAAAAGTTATATATATATTAAATAACATAACAAAACAAAAAAAAAAAAACAAAAAAAAAAATTATAATAATAATGTAAATTAACAACTATATGTCTATATGCTTAACTAATAGTGTTGAAATGAATCGCTTAAAATTATAATATTTTTATATATATTCAATACATCCAACTAAGCTTTGATAAACAACCCATGAGTTAGAGTCAGTTGTTTCTTTAACACACTGTTTGTAGTGTTTGTACAATCGTTTAAACCATGTTTTCAGAATCTCATGATGTAGGAATGCATATTTTCAGTGTGCATTACAATAATAAAATAAGGTGATAATTACACGGCGTCTTGGGTAGGCTATTTAGCTACATCAGTGTCATGTAGGACCATTACTCATTTTTACTTGTATAATATAATTATAAATACATATTTTATAGAATTTATACTCCAGTTAGAAAGTTATACATAAAAATTATATATAGTTTATTAATTATGAGTAAATTAATATTAATGTTATAATAATTATAATTCAAACTAGTATATCAATATGTGATTTGATACAGAGCGCATTTCAACTTAGTCATTCCAGTCTGATTGTCTTTTATTATTTTTGATTATATAAAAAGAAAGATTTCCGTAAAGTGACCGAACAATATTCAGTCATACGTGAAATATTTTCACTAAAATTGAATTTCCCAAATTATATAATGACGAACATGCATTCCTGCCTAAATCAGCTATTACATTTAAAATGATTTCATCACAAAATAATGAAATAGAAATTTATTGAATTGACTATCATTAATTTATCCATTGAAAATTATATTCCAATGAACAAAATATTATCATAATATAAATAAATAGTTATTATATCTAAAAAATTTTAATTAAGATAATATTGTTATAATTTTAAAAGTTTCTTTTGACTGATTTAGTTTGTCAAATCACAATATTTCATACTTTTGAAAAACTGTTAATTCATGTTTAAACTTGTCATTTCTATATCACCGAACTTTCAGTGTATTTTAATTATTTTACAGACTTTTTAATGCACAATTTGAAAAGTTGTATACAGTTTTATGATAGTTATTAGTTATGACCTGTATTTTTTTATTGAACCTTAGGATAAAAAAATCATAATATACAATATCATAAGTTTGTTATACGTAGTTGGTTGATAAATGTTGTGATAGAACTATATTTTTTGAAACATAATTTGTGGAAAAGTAATTTTTAAGACTGTTTAATGTAAAACAAATATTTTTTCTATGAAATGAATCATGGATTAAAATAATTTTAATACTACCTACGTGTAATTTTTATAAAAATGTTGAATAAATGAACTCCGCTAATTTATTATTAAAATTATATGTTGATTATTGAAACTTAGATATTGTGGTCCTAAGAAAACTAAAAAAAATGCACTAACAATGTAAAACAATACACTTATAAAATGTACAAAAAGACTAAAATTATGAAAAAAGTAATGCTAAGTATAAAAAATATTTAATATTTAACATGCGCGCAATAATATTTGTTGAAAGAATATATGATTTTTATTTTTTAGTTTATTAATTTAGTGGCAAATTCAAAAGCAAGCTATTGTTAAGGAGAAATGAAAAGTGACACTGAATGTTAGATACTTATTGGTACACTTAAATCGCCCTGTTGAATAGTAGATTTTAAAAAAATTAATTTTAAGGAGAATATGTTAAGCTTTAACTATGAGATTTATCAATACTAACGTACGTAGAATAAGAATATGTATATTATAATGAGAATAACTGTGTGAATTATTGTAATAAATAAACTAAAAAATATAATAATGTAATAAAATTAGGCTAAATAATTTTAAAACTAATTGTAATTACAGAATGATAAGAAGAGTAATATTGGATTATTTAAAATTTCTACTATTATACTCTTCAGATTACAAATACATTTGCAAACTTTGTAATTTTGACAGAATTTTAACTTAAGTTACCTAATAATACAATTAATTATAACCATAGATTTTAAAATGGTTTTAATTGTCTTTTAGTACAGTTAACGATGAATTATTATTATTGTTTTTCAAGTTTTTTTATATTCAAAGATCATTAATAAAAATAATTAAAAATTGGATATTATTACCCAGATTATAATATTACTATATATTTAATATTTTATTAAAATTTTAAGTAACTACGGTTATTTATTTTTAAATTATAATTAAAAAAAATATTATTGGCCTAGACATCAAAGATTTTGTTGGCCTAAGGCGAAAATATGCCATTAGTAATAAAATGATTCCATCATTATCACTAATAACTATACGAAGTTTCCGGTAAATTGTAGTCACCATAAACAATATATTGTAAAATATTACCTAACTTATATAATACCCAATCGATCGTTTGAGCGTGAACTGTATATAAACTAGTGAGACTCTTTAGTGAAATATAATAGATCTCAATTATAAACATTAAAACCTTACAAATAGTAATGGCCACAAACAATTAATCAATAGTAGTATTAGGAATATCTATAATTGTAGACTTTATTACAATTACTAATTGCATAGTTTCTGTAAAATCTATGAATAGAGTAAATTATCAAAGCCCAGGTCACTGTCATTTATGTTATAGCCCATGAGTACCTTATCATAATTCATTAAAATATTTTCTAATTCTAGTAAACTCATTTTTTTGTTCCTTGATTACAGCTTGAATAGCTCCAAGTTTCATATAGGTATAAGGATTTGATAGACAATTATAAAGACTACAAGGATTTTGGTTTTGGTTTTGGTTTTGAATTTATTTTACTCCTAATGTTGAAAAGCAAACATGGAAAGTCTCCTTTGACTTTAAATATCGTAATCATAATTATAGAAAACATTATAAGTATATATTTCGAAAATGAAATGGTAATTAATTAAGCAGATAAGAGACCGGAAAATGCACAATATGTGTTGATTGCACAAAAACACAAATTTAACTATTATTAATATTATTATTTCATCAAACAAGTATAACTTTATTTACCATTATATCATATTATTTATTTTTGTATATTGATGGACTCATTTAACATTTTTGATGGTTTTATATCAATCCATATCACTGGTAAAAGTTTTCACTTATAATATACATTTCAGTTAAAAAAAAAAAAAGATTAACAGTACATTCACATTAACAGTAGGAATTAAAAACAATCTACTATTATAATAAGTTTCAAAATATTATTTTCTATACACAATTAAATTTTCATTATATTTGGACTAATTTTAGCTTATTTATATTATCATTAATCATGGCAAATTATTCACACCGTCGCTAGTACAGTACGTCGCGGTTGGTATTGACGCATATCTTATAATAATTCAAACTTAACATATTGTCCTTAATGAATTAGATTCATAATTGATGATCTATTACAGTGTATTCAACGTGAAATGGTCGTTTTCGATGAACTTTAGTTATCAGACCACACATAATAGTTATATCTACCTAGTAATGTAAATATCATTAAAATTATAATGAGACTAAATTCAGTGTACCTACTAAGAACTTCCCGACAACAGTCGCATAAATGACCACAAGTTACGCTATAGTTTCTTTCATTGATAGTTTAACTTAATATGTAGAATATAAATTATTAAGGTGGGTTGGACTGAAAAGTATAGTCTCGAAAAAAACTTGAACTGATCATCTTTATTATGTATTATGTCATACCGAACATAAACCGAACAATCCAATGCTAAAGTCGAACTGAAAATTGTATTCAAAATTGAACCGAACTCGATGAAAATATGAATTTTTTAAACAATATAAATCCGAAATAGTTATAGTATTATTTAAGTCATTTAATATATAAATAATTCAATAACACAAGAAATAATCGCTGTTTGGACAAAACATTTTATTTTTTTTATAGTTCTCACTTTTTTTTTTTTGCACATTTTAAAAACTAAAATCGGGGTTGTTCCCCTGAAACCTTTTGTTGTTATCTTTGTTTGATTTACTGTTCATAATTTTTATAATATATAGTCTAAACGACAATTATTATAGCAGCCTATAGCCTATGCGCGAGTCACTTGTGATCCTTCCCTGTATCCGTCATAGATATTCTAATGAACTATAGGTAAACAGAAATGTTTAATATTCGTTATACCTATATACATGATAAACTTCAAAAATATTTTGTATATTATACACACTTTATTATAGTAGTGAAAAATATAATAACTTGACTACCTATGGGCTATAAAAACTATATAAACTAAATAATATAAACCTCTCAATAAAAAAAGTTGATGAATAAAACATTAAATGTTACTTGATATTATCTTGAAATTTTGGAGGAGTATGTCACATATTATATTATACGAATGAGTTATGAAGTCGAAAATCGTAGAAGCAATATGATGCCAGTATTATACTTCCCTTAAAAAACACTCGAATAAGTATAGCTTTAGGATTGAGTTCGATGATTAATTGTCTGAAATGTTTTAGACGAAAAAAATGACTTTACCAGATGCACTTTGTTAAAACGAATATACTTTAGTATACAGAAACTACCTACTTAAAATTTGAGTAAAAATATTTTTAAAATTAAAAAAAAAATCGTCAAAATAATAGTAGTATATATTATATTTTTAAAATCAAACTTTTCATTCAAAAGTACAGTAAAACAATATGTTTCAATCCCATTCTTTGAATAAAATTATAAAATTATATTATAATTTTATATTAAACACACATTCATACATGCACACACATATTTATTCACAATTAAAATTGTTAATTTTAGTAAATCAATAATATTTGTATGACATTTCTAATATTCGTTTACTCTAACAACGGTAGTATCAGAATAAATGAATGCAAAGGAATCAATTTTTCTTGTAAGGCTAAAACCGAGTCAATTTAGAAAATTATATTTCAATATACTTATTTCTAGGAAATAATGACAGTGCCCAAAAATTCTAGGAACCAAGATTTTTGTCACCATTTCAATAGTTTGTTTTCAATATTATGGTGAAATAATGAGCAGAAAATATGCTGAAATAATGTTAGAACTATTTATACTGCAGTATATTTTAACATACTTATTTCACTGTCAGACATATTCCAAATACCAATACTTACCTGATCACACAATGTCATAACATCAACCAGTATATCACATTTAGTTTACCATGCGAATACGATAAATTTTACTGGTAAAATAAATTGTAAATCTTACCGTTTTTTTTTTTTTTGGAAATTTTTTTTTTTTTACCTATCGTTATTATTATATTGAGTAACCTTTCATTTAAATTTGTTTATTAACATTATTTTAATAACATTTAACTCACGAGTACAGGTAAACGCGTAACATAATATTACTATATAATATTAATGTTTTATATAATATCACTATAAAAATTAAACTAAGGTAATATTAGGATAATATTATGCGATTAATTATAACTTTTACATTTTTTAATAATTATTGTAGATAATTAATTATGGGACACTAATTCATAAAAATTAATTTCACTCTTGCTTTAATATTGATTTTATGCTGATTCATAATATATTTATTAGATAAAAATACTATGTACCCGGGGTAAAGGCCAGTGAGAAGAAACTCGCAAGCCACTTAATATATTAATAACTATGGAAGAGCTGAAATTTAATGGAAAAATAGATTATATTATTAAATAGATATAATTTATATATACATATAACAAATAATAAGAAAATAATTAAAAATTAAAAATTAAATAAGTACATATTTCAATATTTTATCAAAAACACTATATTTTTTGAAATTTTTTCTTATAAATTATAATTTAATAAAATATTATTCTATTTAAATACATAAATTCATATAAAAAAATGTTTTTGTAAAAATGTTACAATAAGATGCAAGCCGCAGCAGGGCTAACCCTGCTATATACTAGTACTAATACCTTCAAAAAAATATTTATGTAAAATTTGAGTAAACACTAGTTGCCTTCAAAATTTATAGATATTGATATTTTTTTTATGAATTACTTTCAGACATGTTCTAAATTTTATTATAAATGAAAAGAGCTTAGTACTAGTTGCTTTCCAATAAGTAGGTTATACCTATGTAATAAATTATGTTAAATGTCAAAAATTGTATACATAAATATAACCATATTATAATTTTTTTTTTTTTTTTACTTTACGGAGTGATTAATTTAACGTAAAACATAATCGTTTTATATATTATGTTTGAAATAATTATAAGTTATTTTCAACGTAAGACTCGCATCACTAACTATATCATTGCAATATTTCTGGTTAAATCTTACAAAAAACTGTACAATTGTATTAGTTACAATTTTTTTTTTTAAGTCATTTTAAATTTAAATTTTGATTTAATATTATTATAATATGATATTTACAATATTTTTGATGTTTAATTATTAACCATATTATTAGCTAATCAAAATATAAATCACAAATTATTGTAATATAATTAATATATTATAAAATCTGCCTAGTAATAGATACGTCACTCTTAGTTCAGAATTGTTTTTCGATTCTACACTACTCCATCCATAATATAATATAGCCATTATAGAGACACTCCGACGTCCTCTGTAACGTTTCTCGTTTCTTTTATATCTAAGTGAAATTTTCCACATTGTTCTTAATTGATATTCTTCAAATGTTACTGATATTTATCCAAAAATGAATAGAATAAATGTACTTTTAGTACCTATCATATTGGGCCCTAGCCGAAGTATAATAATATTTTTTAACTACCTTGGTTTTGTTATTTTCGCTTTTAGCGAATCCTATTATTTTTACATTGTATACAATTCGATGTCCAACATTTTTTTTATATTTATTATAAAATTTAAAATATTATTTATTTTTCTCATGTAGTCATAGTGCACAGTAATGTTCATGTTTTGGACTATTAAAATCATGACATTCGTAGGGTGATTATACGTTATAATATTATCGTATTCATAATTTAGTATTGCATACATATGATAGTTAAAAAGATTTTTTTCCGCTCACATGTTTTTATTAAAATTCTAAATAACCTGTATTTTAGTATAATTGGCACCATATAAATGTTTTAATATTATACTATAATATTTTGATTCATTAAATGGATTAGTTATGTTTGAATTTCAAAAATAGACTGTTTGTATAAAAAAAAAAAAACATCAAAAGTACTTGAAAAGCATCGCATACAAAACACACAAATACGTTTCAACAAAAGTTGTATTGAATTAATTGAAATCTGAAGAAAAACACCATAGAATTTCTGTAGATATTTCATTTCTTCCTTTATTGTTAAACTTGAGTAAATATCCATTAAAAGACCAAAACGATTTCGGATATGGCAAACTATTTTGGGTTAAAAAAAATCCTCATTTTATTTCTAACGTGACAATTTTACCATCACGAAATAAACGTGTACAATGTACATATTTCAAAATCATTGAGCCATTGAGCCTGTAACTAGGTAATGAACAAGACGTGTTCATTTAAAAATGTCTTATGGAAAATAATAATAATTAAACGCCAATTTAACAGCCATTAATTATTATATTACGTCAACGGCAGTGTTTTATCAAACTATTATATTACTATGCTACAAATTAATTCAAAAAACATATTTATAATAAAACAATTAAATTAAATAAGCAGATAAATTACATATTTAAATATTTAAAAATTTCGTGAAAATGATTTTCTACTATACTTTTTATTAGATATGTCACCATGTAGCATCCAGCAGTAGTCCACTATCATACTTTCATTCCAAAAACCCTGGTTACATAAATGTTGGAAATAAAACACACAATGGAAAGAATTTTTTATTCCAAATAAAATAAAATATATATAAAATGAATGAATTGATGATTTATGGACAGGAAATTATACGTATTTTACTTGATATAATATTAAATTGTAGCAATTGACTACCCGTACAAATAGACTAGAATCAACTATATACCTATCGGTATGTTTTGTAAAATTTTTGATTTGTCATTTCTATAACTCCGGAGGTAATATTCAACTAGGAAAACTGCGTAGGGAAATATTATTAAATACGACGGTTGACGGGAATAAGCAAGTAGGTAGTTTTCGTGCGACGTCTGTTCAAATCATTTATCCTTGGTGGTTTTGACGGTTCCGTAACCGTAACTGCGTACATACTACATTGTACACATGCTAGGTCACACGGGGAGAAGCCATTCTCACGTATTACTTCTGCTCGAAATCATTTTCCCAAAGTGGTTACTTATAACAGCGACAAACCATACACATGCAAGTTTTCACGAAGTCTGGTCTGTAAAAAAAGGATAGCCCAAAAAGGTCGCCAGGTAGTTACAGTTTCGAGATAATAAAGGTTCACGCGATGAACAATAACGTCCGTGCAGCAAGTAAAATATTATTTTTATTCAATACCGCAGTGACTGTCGATAATTCGCTACACTTTTGCCTTTCCCTTCATTTCAATATTTAATAATAAACAATGTATTACATTATTATACTATAATGTAAATTATTGTAATTTATTAAAGGATAGTTAGTTATGTTACTCAAAATTTTCAATTTTGCCATGTTACTAATAAAATATAGAAATCGAAATACTATTAATTTTGTTGTACAATTTTGTTTTGAATAAAAACAATATGCCCCTTTATTATTAGATCATCAAAAGGTGTATTTTTCAAAAATATAACAAACAAATTGATATTATTTGCTAGTCATTTTCAACATATATATATATATAAATATCTTATGACCTCGAAATTCCGTTGGCGACGAAAAATAACGTAAATACGTTTCAGGTCTATTAAAGCCAGCTGTCGGTTCGTAACTAATTACCTACTTAAATATTATATTGTTATTTTTTGAGATATTTTATTTTATTTTATTCATAATTATAATAATATATCATATTATGCCATACCTATTATCAGCACAGAATAAGTCTTTTATAATTTTATATTATCAAATTAAATTTTTTTGTTTTGTTTTAACGAACCGGAGTATAAAATATATAATGATAATACTACAGAAAATTAGAACCGGGTTAAGCCTGACTGATGTCTAGTTTTGGCCAGGTTGCATATTTACAGGTCGAAGTCAGATTTTCGAAATTAAATAATATCTACCTTCAATCTACAAATGAACTTGACAATAATTTTGTTTCATTATAAGCCAATAATATAAATAATACAGTAATATTATATAGTATGGCCGATGGTCCTATAATGATGCCCACAGGTTGTAGTAGAAGTGGATCAAAATAAATGGAGGGATGGCACTGATCCAGTTATAGCCCCCATATTTTAAGTTTTCAAAAGCATCATGTTCCAGTGAAATCCTTCCATTGGCATAGTTCTGTGCTATCGATGCGAAATCACTGATCTGTGACGACTCTCGGTGAAAAATAACTAACATTTTAGGAAACAAAATATTTTTATTTTTATAAAAAAACACCGACATCTTTCTCGAGAACTACTAATATTGAAAAAGTTCATTTTTTCACGTGCTCCTGTCTACCCACACGTCATTTTACCACTGCATACAGGTGTACATTATAATAATTATTGTAAGACAGTGAAAGTAACGTCGACAACTACAATATATCATAATGATATAAACAATACACACGCTTTTAAACGGTACTTATACAGTAGGTACGATAACACATTATTGTTATTGTTATTAAAATATAATATATATATATGTATATATAATGTATTATTATTATCATCATCTCCATCATCATCAAGACGACAAGCAGGGGCCGCTCGTGACAGAGGTGGCGGCGGCTGCGAAGCTAGGTACCTCTAAATATATATTTTTCGACAGAAACACGTCCCGCGTGGCCGTCAGCCAACTCGCGCAAAAATAATGAGCGGCCCGTGACAGTTGAACAAGAAAATCGTAGAAATCGTAGACAGCGGCGGCGACACTGTGCGCGGACAGTTTGCACGAAAAAATAAATAAATAAAATAAATGGAATGAAACACTCGGGAAAATCGCCGTCGATCGTTAGATCGTGCGGAAAACACGAAATCCGAAATCACTAAGAATATCCACAGGTGATCCCAGGCATCACCAGCGCAGTTTGGCACTCGGTCTCGCGATATTGGCTCACTTGGATGTATATAAAAAAAAAAATGGATATACGTCATCTGCCGTGTACATATTATTATTTCTATCGATAGTGTAATAATAATATTGTTGAATATTTGCGAGAAATGCGGTCAGACTCAGCGATTAATCTAAATAATATATAGCTCTAAGCACACAAATTTTTTTTTATAGGTACATATTATAATAATGATAAAAAAAAAGTTTTATAAACCTCGTGAAGTTATGAACGATATAATATTATATTAGATCGCGTATCACCTAATGTATCTCACACACTCGTACAATATTAGTTTTGAATAAAAATAACATAATAATTTAACTAATTTTTTTTTAATCACAACATACATATGTATTTCATTATGAAATAGTTTTATTTTTATATATATTTTTTAATTTTAAACGTCTGAAAAATATAATGGTTGATGGAATGTATAAACTAACGAGTTATAATTTTCTTGGTAAAAATGTCTAAAAACAATGGCTATAAATATATAGGTATATGTATGTGGCTCTTTTATATGTTTTAAAGAACAAATATATACTATATAAGTAAATAATATAATACTGGTATTTTTCAGTGTGCGTATACAGAATATTTTTTGTTTAAAGTATTATTATAATATAAAAAAAATAATAATATAATATTTTATATTATAAAATATATCTTGTGTGATGATTATTGTTAATTGATAATTCTAAGACTTATTCCAATCGAAAATTAACTTATTATAATATTACCTATTCATTATCAATATAAAGGTAATACTTAAAACATTTGTGTTCTTTTTATGAATATATACTATATAGTATATCTATAATCTATATATTTATTATCTATATTATATAAATTTACTTAAATTAGAACTGTGGTCACTTACTCAAACTTACTTTTGGACACAAATTATTTTATTTTACAGCTGTCGTGTTAGTTGATAAAGTTATTCAAAGTCTACCCCAAAGGTCAAAATAACAGAAATAGAACATAATGGTATGAAGGGTTCTTCGTGAGCGAGTCTGACTCGCACTTGGCCGATTTTTTTCTGTTTTTATTTCTCATACTTATCCCAATTTGTTTGTTTGATTTAAATAAATTCAGTATCTATATATATATTTGTATGTGAATAAATTAAATATAAATATATATGTTGTGGTTATACGAATAAAACATCCATGTCATACAGCTCTGAAGTACTATTGAGAAGAAACTGTTGTGTCTTAACCCGTTAGTCTCCTAGACCACTTAGTTTTGTTAGTTATATTAAGACCAAATAAGAAAGCAAATAATTAAAGCTGACAAAAAGGATGTCGAGAAGAATCGAAAATGATTGAAAGAAATGGAAACAAAAAAAAGGACAGATTGCAATAAATTTCAAGTAATATAAATTATAATTAAGGTGGTAATTAAAATACACAATTTTCTTTTCAAATTTTATAGAATTGCAGAAAACTTGAAAATCTGTCACCGGGCCCCTTAAAACCATTTTACGCTAACTGTTAATACCTGAAATACAATGATTTCGTAGTATCTATGTATTATATATTTTATATTTTATGTTTAGGTGTTTTACTTCATGGACCTCTTGCCTATATTTTAGTCCATGGTTTATAGATTCTAGATAGGTACATGAGATATATGCATAGATACTTTAAACCTTGCGTAACCACAACTGATACTTTTTGTTAATTAATATTGATAAACACGGTCTTGTGATAAATAATAAAAAGAATGTAAATAATATTAAAAAAAATATATATTACAAATACTTAATTATAGAGCCTCAGATTTACTTTGTCCTCGGGGCCCAAAGATCTTAGTTGTGCCACTGAGTATTATGATATATTAAACCAAAGATTTATCTAAAAAAATCTACTCTTAACAGATTTTAGGTTTTAAATGTACCTCCTGATATAATAGAGTACTGTTATGGGTGAGTTTGGATGTGCTATTACGACGGAAATAAGTGTACTATACAGACTGATTACCTAATATTCTATTAAGTTGTTTAAAAATGTATGTCATTATTTGGGTAAATATACAATTATTCTACGACCTGACTGCGGCGAAAGACGAAGCTTGGGTTGTTCTGATTTTCATTTCTATGCTTGACGCTTGTTAATAAACTAATAAAACATACGTTTACATCTATAAAAATGTATTTGAAATCTGTAAGCGAGGTCCCTAGCAAATCGTTGTTCGGGGTAACCACGCTTTAAAATGAATATGTCTAACGACAAGTGGACTGTATGTATAATTAAGATATATATAATGTGTATAGACAATGAGATGTATTAAAATATAATATAACAAAGTCAATATAAATTATCAATTAATACATCAAGATATAATTGTATGAAATTACAATACAATTATTACAACAAATTATACCAATATATATATAAAAGAAACAATAAAACAAAATATATTAAACAAAGTTATAAAAAATTGTACCAATATATATATAAGAAACAACAAAAGAACAAAGCTCTTACCGCGTACTGCGCCACTGCAACAGCCGACAAAAAACACCAATAATTACGTGGAAATTACCAACGCAAAAGAATACGGTGACTAGCGAGTCAAACGGTCGCGGCGGCCCAATTATATAGGGACCGTCGTGGATAGATCAGCAGCGGGGGAGGGGGTGTCGCGTCTAGAATATTCGAGTTTGTCGCAGTGGCCCAGGCGCGTTTATCGAATGATCGAGAATATCGTCGATCATTCCAGAGCTGTATCCAACATCCTCCCGCCTTTGAAATGATGCTTTCAAAATTACAAAATAAACAAATATTGAATAATGAATTGTACATCTTGTACCATTTTACATTAAATAGAAAAAAAATGATAAAAAATACAAAAAAAAAACTGGTTGATAGAAAAACCTTCTGATCAGGACACAGGCAGCTTCACCACTTGTACCACTGGACGCTTCAAAGTTCCTTCGGCTGTCTTCAACGTCACAACGCGTACAACTCCATCTGTACCTGGATGAACTTCAATCACCCTTCCTAATTGTCATGACATGAGGGGCCGTCCCGGAGACTTTACAACGACCAAATCGCCAACGTTCAAGTTAGCATCTTGCCTTAACCACTTTTGACGGCCTTGCAATGTCTGAAGATACTCATTGGTCCATCGTTTCCAAAAACATTGTTGCGCTTGTTTGATCAGCTGCCATCTAGTTAGACGGTTGATTTTAACGTCCGTTAAATCAAGTTCTGGAATTGCCATGAGTGGTACCATAGCACATGTATATTTAATGGATATACATTAAATATAATATCTGGATATCCATAATATCTACTGGATATTCATGGATATCTATTAGACATATTCTAGATATCCAAATGGCCGTTTTTTTCCAATACTATGGATATCCATTAAAAATATTATACAATATCCACCATAATACACTTTTAGATATCTATACAGAGCAAAAAATCTATACATTAGATATCTATTATATATTGCATTGTACCTTGAACAATATCCATCAGTTATCCATGTATTAAATACTCTCACAAATATATACAGTGAATTCTATATTATACTTCTATAATAAATACCAGACACCCTAGATCACTGACATTTTGTCTGTTATTTGGAGGTTTCGGTTAAAGGAAGTTTTACTGTATATATAACCCAATATTGGTTATACTAGATTTACTTTGGTTGATCCAGACAAATAATTTAATAGGTACCTTAAAACAAGAATGTAAAGATAGTTATCAAAAGTAAAACAAATTTCTTTTATATATTAATATTTATTTTATTTTGTTTATAAGTACACAATTTTTTTTTATTTTGAATTCTATATTTAATTGTCATCTTCCTTATGTAAGTCGAGGCTTCTTTTTTCAGCTGCCTTTAAGCTAAAAAAAAAAAAAAAATTAAAAATATAATAATAGTTTATGAAATTATAATAGCAAGAGAAAAAGTGAGTCAGACATAAAGAAATCATTTAATGGTATTACCAAAAATCTGGATTGAAAAATTAAATAAAAAAATAAGATAGATCAAAAAGAACAACTAAGTAAAAAAAATGTAAGTGACAAAAAAAAAATGTAAAACTATTATTACTACTTATTTTAATGTTTAATAATATGTGGTGTTTTTATTTATGATATGACTATCACACCTAAATCTTTTTTATCAATAATATACTAATAAATTGTAAGCTGAGCTATTATAATTAAAAATGTAAATTATAAAGACATTGAAAAATTCCTAATAAATATATATTATTTTGATTTCTCCCATCTATTTCACATAATTATTGTGAAAATAACTGCCATAAAAATACTAGTTTTGAATTTATGAATAAATTATATTAAAACATTTTTTTTTTTTTTTTGGAAACAGTATTTCTACATAAAACAAACAAATACAGATTATACATTTTCAGATTAAAACAGTAGTGAAATATTTTTTAGTTTAACATATTTTTTCATTCATACCTGTTTAAGTTTCTTTGACACGCATTTCGTAACCAATTTTTGATTGAATCCACAATATCTATTTCAGTACAGTTATAGATTCTTTTCTGTACCACTTCTAAAAAATACAATTTTATTAATTAAAATGCACTAAAATGAATGACCGAAATTTCCAGTATACTATTATTATAAATGATTATGTTGTTAATTATTATCTTAAAGAAATAAATCATATAATCACAATTTATACTAATATATTATATTACCTATTATTATTTTAGGAAGTATCATAGTAGACAAGACTTTTTTTCCTTTTTTTCCTCCCATCCAACTGTAACACATAGCTAATTTATCAGCGTATATTTTTTTTAAAATATACCTTGTAGCTTCATCTGTCTTTGAACCACCCATCTTGGATAGAGCTGTTAACTATAAATAATTATTATAATTATAACCTAGTTTATCAGTTTTAAAAACTCAAATCGTACCATGTTCGACTTATAAATGTCATCATTTGTTAGTTTTATTTCAACATTTTGTAAATCTTGCTCACATTGAAGAGGGAAATTGTCTAAAATATTGGTATCATAAAAATCAATAATGTTTGTGTTTTGTAGTGAAGGATAATTCAATGCAGAAAGTTTTTCATCTAATTTAAATAAATGAAGTTTTATATGTGAAAGTTGTCTTAGTACACGGTCTTGAAAATCTAAAACAAGTAACAAATGCAAAATGTGTACTTGAAATATAGTAATTCATATATTATAATTTAATAATAGACTATTATTAATAATTAATTTAGTTTTATGAACAATTATTTGCAATGTTATGTGAACATGTGAATACAGTTCATGCATGTAGATAGATTGTTAGAAGATAATAATAATAATTATTTCATTACTATTAAACTTAAGTATGAGAATATGCAGATTAAAAAATAGTAAACTAAATTGTACCATTATTAGAAAGGCATCGTTCACAATTTTTTCCTTTTGGAAATAGAGATTTATTATCTGTTAGGTTGTTATCATAGCTTGAACTTTGACATGAATTTTCTAAAATATAATATATATATATAAATGTTTTCAAAATTTAATTTTTAAATTTATTAAATAAAGTACAATCAATTTTATATTTACTTGAGTTAGTTGGATGATCACGGGAAAATTCATCATAACTTGGACTTTGATGAAAACGTTCTAAAATATTAAATAAAAATATATTATATATTATCTGAACTAGATGTTATTCTTATATTATTGAACTATAAATATTAGATCTTTACTTGAGTTAATTTGACGACCATTGGAAGGTTCTTCGTAATTTAAACTTGTAAACAAATTTTCTAAAATATAATGTATATATATAAATGTTTTCAAAATTTAATTTTTTAATTTATTAAATAAAGTACAATCAATTTTATATTTACTTGAGTTAGTTGGATGATCACGGGAAAATTCATCATAACTTGGACTTTGATGAAAACGTTCTAAAATATTAAATAAAAATATATTATATATTATCTGAACTAGATGTTATTCTTATATTATTGAACTATAAATATTAGATCTTTACTTGAGTTAATTTGACGACCATTGGAAGGTTCTTCGTAATTTAAACTTGTAAACAAATTTTCTAAAATATAATGTATATATATAAATGTTTTCAAAATTAATTTTTTAATTTATTAAATAAAGTACAATCAATTTTATATTTACTTGAGTTAGTTGGATGATCACGGGAAAATTCATCATAACTTGGACTTTGATGAAAACGTTCTAAAATATTAAATAAAAATATATTATATATTATCTGAACTAGATGTTATTCTTATATTATTGAACTATAAATATTAGATCTTTACTTGAGTTAATTTGACGACCATTGGAAGGTTCTTCGTAATTTAAACTTGTAAACAAATTTTCTAAAATATAATGTATATATATAAATGTTTTCAAAATTTAATTTTTTAATTTATTAAATAAAGTACAATCAATTTTATATTTACTTGAGTTAGTTGGATGATCACGGGAAAATTCATCATAACTTGGACTTTGATGAAAACGTTCTAAAATATTAAATAAAAATATATTATATATTATCTGAACTAGATGTTATTCTTATATTATTGAACTATAAATATTAGATCTTTACTTGAGTTAATTTGACGACCATTGGAAGGTTCTTCGTAATTTAAATTTGTAAACAAATTTTCTAAAATATAATGTATAATATGAATGTTATCATGATTTAATTTTTATATTAATTGAAGTAAATTATATAATATTATATTATGAGATCTTTACTTGAATCAGTTTGACAATCACTTGAAGGTTCACTATTGTAGCTTAAACTTCGACGGACATTTTCTAAAATGTTAAAATATTATTAGATCAAGATTTTATTCATATATTGTTATTAAATTATAATTAATGTTCTATCCTTACTTGAATTAGTTTGATGACTACTGAAAGCTTCGCCATAGATTGGACTTTGAACATGTTCTAAAATATTGAATTTAAATAAAATATTAAAATTAGTATAAAATACTAGTGTTTTTACAGAAAAGTTCCAAAGAAATATTTACCTTTATAGTCGTATGAAACTGGTTTGTTTGATGACTTATTTTTTTGGTAAAACTGAACAGTACCAGAAGCTAATTTTTTTTTATCAATATCTGATGTATTTTTACCACCTGAAGGTGGTTTCGGTACTGCAGGTACTTTAACTAATGTAATTTTAGTCGACTTATCTTCATCACTCGATGATGAAGAACTTATTTTTCTTTTTTTGTGCCTTAAATTTCTGCTAAGCTTATCTTGTTCGGCATCTGTTGCTAAATCAGAATAAGTTTCTGCCTTTTTGAGTTTATTGAATGCAACATCAAAATCATCTGTAGATTATTTGAAGTTAAATAAATGTAAAAATTATTAGTTTAAATTAAAAATAATTTCAGTTATTACCAGATTCTGCTAGTATTTGAGCTTCAAATATAGGCCAGTTTTCATCAGGGCAACCCATTTTTTTAACTGCTTTTATGTAAGCGTTGATTGTTTTAAATGTTCCTTGACTAAGCCAGTAACATTTGGATTTGTCCAAAAACCAATTTTTTGGGATTATATGGATGCTACCATCGCCAAATTCAACTACACTCCATATTTTGTTTTCATCAGACATTGCTGCTGTTAGGTGTAGAAAATAAGATATGATAATAATATAAAAGTATTTACAATTTTTATTTTTTTTAATATACAGTATGTTTTATGATATGTTTATATACATATATTTAAATTTAGAACAGTATTTACAATAATATAATATAATAAGATGCAAGTATCCGAGAATTACATCTGTGAACTATCACCATGTAAAATTGGAAACATAGCTAACTTATCACTACCATCAGAAATAGGTAAAGCCAGACACTTGTATTTTATTTCCAATATTGGCCAACTTTGGAGGTTAGATTCTAAATCTTCAACTACCCAACAATCAATTATCGAAGAATTACATGGAGTTTTATAAATATCTGTATACTTAAAATATTTTTTCCCTAAGACTGTCATGCATTTAAGAACTTTATCAAATACAATATTGCTGATAACTATGATACTTTTATTGTTTAACATGTAATAATTATCAGGACTTGAAATATGTACACAGATATTGTTAATTTTAGCTTTTTTATATTGCCTATCGACATCAGATGTATCAATAACCGGACCTTCTGAATGTTTCTTTGTATACTTATTTAATAATGAGGGACCAACAGCATAGGTCATATTATTAGATTCCTCAATGTACCTCCTATGGAGTTGTTGAATAGGTCTATCAGATTTCCGCAACTGTCGTTTGAGTAACCTAAGTTTATTTTCAAAAGGAAAAGCGCTAAATTCATCCAAAGTTCCTAATAATTTGGCGTCATTTACAATATGTAGCAATCCATGAACATTATGAGAAACAAATTGTTTTCCATATAAAATTATAAATGTATCAATAAAATGTTGCAACAGTTCTTGGGCATAATCAGAATATTTTTGCAAAAGATTCTTACTACACAGAATTCGCATAGCGACATGAAGAGTCATAATATGATCTATAACTTGTGGATGTAAAATATCTTTTAAAATAACTGGACAGGTATAGGTATAATAGAAACTGTCTTAATTCTGTGGCTTTCCATTTCCCAATAAATTCAATACTTTGAGGTTTTCGAGCAAAGTCTTTAGTAATATAATATTTTATAGATAATAATTTTGAAGACAACGACAATATTTTAGCATGAGGTAAACGTACAAATTTTCAATTTGATTTACCTTCTAGCCACAATTTAATTATCTTCTTAAGAACACCGATGCATATTAAATGCATATAATCCAAACATACTCTAGTAATAGGTTGTTTAAAATTTGGAATATTCAGTAAAATTGATTGTCCTTGATGAAATTCATCATACTCATATCGTATGAATGCCTCATCAGTTCTTAAAATATTATTTTTAGTTTCTGGAAAACATATACGACCATTTAGAAATTCACCCTCTTGAGTACATTTGGTGCAACTAAAATAACCTGTGTGGCCCTTTATTTTGAGAAGAAAAGATTTTGCCGGAGCATCACAAATAATGCTATGGATATAAACTTTATACAATACATCATTAAATAAAAATCCATTGTTAACAATATCTATCATTTCATTCACAAAATCTTGAAAAAAAATATTTGAATCGTTTGGTTTAGTAAGACCATGATAAACACCTATTACAAATATGTATGAGCTCCCAGTTAAACAGCCCAAAATTGGCCATAATTGACTGTTACTGCTATCAGATAATGGCAAGCCATCAGTTGATATTTTGAGTCCAACATTTGAATTATGGCACAAAGAAAATGTCATAATATCCTTTTGAATTGCTTCTCTTAAGCCAACTCGTAAACCAAAATGACAATAATGCCCAGGTTCTACACTTTTAATTAGAGAAGTTCTGGGAGTTTTTAATAATGTTCTTGAGTCTTTAGGAAGGAATTTATCACATTCTTCATCTCTAAGAATCACTAGTAATCCATCTAAAGCATTTAATTTTATTTTATATTTTACTGCCCAAGTTTTCAGTTTCTCGTCAAATGATTCAGATTCACAGTGAGAGTAATCTATGTGTACATCATTGTTATCATATTCTGGAAAAGATGAATCTGTGAATGTGGAATTTTGTGAATTATCAGATATTAAATTATGAATTTCATCCAAAGTACTATTATCGTCAACGTATTCAGCAAAGCTGGTACTAATAGTAGTATTACTGCCCTTGGTAACAAATTTATCAATAAAATGATCTTGATGACTATCAGGGACTATAGGTTCACTACTATTATTCGGCAAATGTGTAGCCAGATCTTCATTCAAACTATTATCATCATCTTGTAAAGCAGCATTAAAGTCATTAGCTATCCTACGCCTAAATGTCCTTTGACTTATACAATTAATATCTTTAGTTTTCCGTTTTGACATTTTTTGTACTATCTGAAAAAATTATATAGGTATACCTGGGTAACCTACCTAACCTAACTATAAATTATGACTGAGGTGGGTCTAGTTTTACAGAACATATTTTTGTTTAAAGTAGGTATATCCTTGATAAATATATTATTAACAATAAATTAGTATCATATAATTCTCAATTATACTTATCTATAAAAATTATTTTACGATTTGAAATTATCTATAATATTATTATACAAGTATCTACAATAAATACCTTAGGTTAATAATTTAATATACAACACTTTTATATAAAGTATAATCTACTTACAAATAAATTGTATCACATAAATATATTTATATTAATACATTTTATTATATATATAGTGTTATTATAATAACAATTGATTTTATATTGGATGGATTAAACATTTATTATATTATAATAGTTTTCAAAACAATAAATTACTTTTTACACTTTTATTCATCATAAATTTACTTTAGATTAATATTTTATTTGCAGAGTTCAGAAATATAAATCATATTAGTTATTATAATATATATAGGTAGGTATATTAAATGTTAAATATGTTATTGTATTTATATACATTATGTTGAAATTCTATACAGAAAATTATTAATTTTATAATTTTTAATAAAAGTTTATTATTAAATGCACTCTTGGAATAAGACTGCTTCTTATTCTTTACATTTATTTTATTTTTGAGAAGAATCAAGAATTTATATTTTATTTAAGAATATGATTTATGTGTTAGGTACCTATTTTAGTTATTTAAAACTCTGTTTAAAATTTGTATTTAACATTGTTATCTGTAATTTAAAATAGAGTAGATATTAAAAAATTTTATGCTATAGATATCTATTTAAAATGTGGCAGTGTAACATTCAATAAAGCAAAAAAAAAATCTTTGACGCTTAATTTAATTATGATAATGTTTGTAATAGTCTACCTGTGGTTTTGATAGTATATAATATTAACATTTAATCACAATTCATACCTATAATCCCATACTATTAATATTATAAGGTTCTATATAGAACCAAATTTTGAGAACCTACCTATGATACATCAATGTACAATGTACATAGAATTATGTATGTTGTATACGGCAACATATATTTTTAATATAGGTAAATTATAATTTATAAATTATTTAAAACGCAGTCTATCGAGGCATGCTCAAATTAATATTATAGGTATAGGTACAAAAATATAAATTAAAACAATAAATATATACTATATACAGCTAGGCGTAGGTAGGTAGGTATGTTAAATACTTAAATAGAAATATTAAAACTATAGAACGTACCTAGGTAAATAATAATAATTAAAATACTACCTACATAAAACTATTATAAGGACTCTTATAACAACGCTGACCGTGATCGGCGTAGTTATTATTTAACTATAATTATTATATAATATTAAAGTTATAATACAAAGTTAAAAATCCTTAAAACTTACCTAGTGTATAAATATTGCATAGGTATACACAGCGCTTCGCCAATTTATTGGTTACAATAATTAATATAAAACCGGATATAAAACCAATTGTACAAAACGAAAAAATATAGTAAAATGCCTACACGCGTGTATATTTTTCGAATGCCAAATGACTGATTATAGCTCTATTGCTCTTTTGTACTATGTAAAAACTAAAAGTTATATTAACTGAAAAATCCGAAAACATTATTTTCAAAATATGACAAATACGTAGTATTCCATAATTATTGTGCGATAAGGAAAATCGAAACAGTCTAGACAGACGCTGACAGCGATAGTGGGAGAAAATGCTATTACCCGCAGCACAATATAGCTAAATAGTGTCTTCTATTTTTGGAACGAAATAAATAATAAATGATATTATGATACGATGACTGCAGACTGCATCCGCCGACCGCCAGTCGGCACTCGGCACCATAGACAATAGTATACTCGCCGTCGCACACTCGCACACACTGACACTACTGAAGCAGTTTAGCAGTGCAGCGGTGGCGGTAAATAAGTATAATTATATGTTGTCCATGATAAAATATAAACTAAAAAAATAATTTATTTTATCATGATGTTGTCAATACTCATTATTGTCTAAGTAGTAGAGTGATCTGCCACTGCAGGTGAAACGTGCATTGCAGAATTTCACCACTATATTGACTATATAGGTACCCTGGCAGGGTATACGGAATTTTTTTTAATTGACGGTAACCGGTAAAGAGAAAGAGTGACATAGGCATTAATATAACAAAAAAATATGTGGCTTTCTGCAGTATTTGGGAAATTAACAAAGAAGGTTAATTATATTTGAATAATATTATCAAATTAATAATATGCGTGAATCATTATGATATTGTGGATATTTAATAGATGACCAACATATCCATAAAAATATAGTCCAGAAGTAATCTTGTATGGATATCTATGTGATATCTATCGGAAGTAACTTATGGACTAGATGTAATATGGATATGTCGGTCATCTATTAAATAACCACTGGACAGCATGTGCTGTGTGGGGTTGTCCTACCAGGAAGTGCCCAGGAGTTAATGCACATAAATCGTTCGGATCACTGGAGACACTTGTGAGTGTACGTGAATTTAAGATTCCTTCAATCCGAATAATTAGTGTGGTCAATTCCTCCATGGTCATTATTTGATCACCGATGACTTTTCGCAAATGTGTCTTGACACTTTTAATTGCCGCCTCCCAGATCCCTCCAAAATGAGGGGCTGCAGGTGGATTAAAATACCACTGACACGGGATCCTACTCATTAAAGAGTCTCGGGTTTTTGCTTCGTTGAACAAGGATTTCAATTGCCGAGCGGCGCCTACATAATTTGTTCCACAGTCAGAACGTATTTCAACTGGAATTCCACGACGAGCAGTGAAGCGATCGAAGGCAGCAAGAAACGCTTCTGTGGATAAGTCGCTTACCACTTCCAGATGGACTGCCTTTACTGACAGACACACAAATAGAGCAAGATAAGCCTTGTTAGTCTTAGCACCTCGTCGACGGCTTTCTTTCACAATAAACGGTCCACCGTAATCCATGCCAACGAATGCAAATGGTCTATGAGGCTGTACTCGTACTGGTGGCAGGTCTGCCATGACTGGTTGTGGGCAAGCAGCTCTATGGCGCACACATCTAACACATGTATGTATAATTTTCCGAATGGCGGCACGTCCTGACACAATCCAATATTTCCTTTGAATCATACCCATAACTAATTTTGGACCGGCATGTAGAAGGCTCATATGATAATGGATTATGATTAACTGCGTAACATGAGCAGCCTTAGGGAGCAACACCGGATGCTTAGCTTCCTCGGTCAGAAGCGAAAAACGAAGTCGACCGCCGACACGTATTAATCCTTCCTTGTCTAAATATGGTGACAACTGAGCAAGTGAATTGGGGGTTATCGATGCCGATGTATTTTCTAACTGCTTCCGTAAGTCTTCCCAATAAAAATTTTGCGTAAGCTTAATAATGTTAAGAAGTGTTCGATTGAGTTCAATTTGAGTAAGTGGGCCCCTGCTTACAGGCCTCCGTTTGCAACGGTCAATGAGGCGCCATACATACGCAAGTGTTCGCTGCATTCTCGTTAATGACGAAAAACGACGGAAAATCTCTTCTGATTCTTTACATTTAAGGATATGCAACACACACTTGACTGGTTGTTTGTAATCTGGAAGTTGCTCGGAAGGAAGTCTTGTTAAAGTTTGACTCGGCCATTGTTCTTCAGCCTGCCGTAAGAATTCCGGACCGTTCAAATGCAACGGCGAAGCAACTAATTGGCTTGGGAGTAACCCTCTTGATGCCGGGTCCGCTGCATTTTCCGTAGTTTTTACGTGATTCCACTCACATTGTGGCAGTAGCTCCTTTATTTTGTTTACTCTATTTGTAACAAATATTTTAAAATCCTTGGGCTCGGCCTTTAACCATGACAAAACAATCGTTGAATCAGAGAATGCTTTGATGCCTTGTACAGATACTAATTCCTTTAACAGTGACATCTTATGTGAAAGGAGACGTGCTAACAAAAGTGCGGCACATAGTTCTAACCGGGGTATGGTCAAAGACTTATCGATCTTGGATGTCTTTAGCGGAGCAACCTTTGACTTGCAAGCAATGAAATGCACTTTAATAAGACCTTGATTGTCCGTTACTCGTAGAAATACCGTCGCAGCATAACCCCTTTGTGACGCATCTGCAAACCCCACTAGCTGAGCCCTTATGCATTTTCCAATGCTAATATGACGAAGTAACTTCAAGTGCGCCAACGATGTAAGTTCTTCTATGAACATATTCCACTTGGAAGAGATCTCATTGGAAATTGGAGTGTCCCAGTTCAGTCCTTGGTGCCATAGCTCTTGCATTAGGCACTTAGCCCAGAAAACCATTGGGCCTAATGTTCCAATGGGATCATATAATCGAGCGAGGACTGATAGTACTGATCGCTTTGTAGGTTGCATCTCTGTAATATTTGACCTGTATCCGAATGTATCTCCATACGGGTCCCAGTAAAGTCCCAATATTTTTATAGCCAGTCCAGAATGAGGTTCATAGTATGGGTTACTGGCGCAGTCTTCCTTCGCAATGCCTTCCAATACTTCGGGGCAATTACTGGCCCATTTACTGAGCTGAAAACATCCTTTCTGTAACAACCCAACGACTTGACATTGAACCTTCAATATGCCTTCCCTTGTATCGGCCCCTGCAATAATGTCATCCACATAGGTATATGACCGCAGAAATTGCCTTGCCAATGGAAATTCTGGACCATTATCTTGTTCCAACTGGAGAAGACAGCGAATTGCTAAAAACGGTGCTGAATTTATACCATAGGTAACAGTGCACAACTCATATTCCTGTACTTGCTCGTGTGGTGAACGTCTCCAAAGAATGTGTTGGTAAACACGGTCTTCTTTTCGAACGAATATTTGTCGATACATCTTAACTATGTCCGCTATGAATATGTACTTATAGAATCGACAACGCAACAAGATGTCACCGATATCGGTTTGCAATTTAGACCCAGTTGCTAAGCAGTCGTTTAGAGAACGTCCCGACGAAGAAGGGGCGGAGGCATCAAAAACAACTCGAATTTTTATATCATTCTCCTTCCGTTTTACAACTGCGTGATATGGTATGAATATTCTCCGGTGCGTTCCAGCCAACTTCATATGGCCTAGTGCAATATATTCATCCATAAAATCACGATAGGCGTTATATAGCTCTTCGTCCTTACTTAGGCGACGTTCAAGATTATATAAGCGATTCAGAGCTAATGCCCGGGACGATCCTAGGCCTAATGAATGAGCGTCATGCTTTGTATTTCCCTTATCCATTGAACTAGAAATTATGGATTTGAAAGGCAAAGCAACATGGAATCTTCCATTACAATCCCGCGATACTGTTTCTTGAAAATGTCTTTCACATGCTTCATCTTCTGTGCTTGGGCTATGGTTTATATCAAGTTCTTCAACTTCCCAAAATCGCTGTAAAAGCTCACCTATATTTTGATTATCTGATGCCGCATGAACCACCAACGATGAAGCCGTAGAGTATTCTCTTGACCCTTCTATGGCTCCGACTATTACCCATCCAAACTGTGTGTTCAATGCTGACGGCAGACCGGGACTATGGACAATGTCTGATCGCGATTGCAAGATGAATGGATATAAATCCCCTCCAATCAGCATGTCTACTGAACCTGGTACATCAAAATCGGGGTCAGCGAGTGGAAGATGCCCGTATCGCTCACGAATTGAAATGGGTAATTTTTGATTCGGCATAAGAGCGGTGATTTTTGGTAATATTACAATGTTGGTGGCCGATATTTGCGGTGCATCATACAACAAAGGAATAAAGCTACAATTGGTTGAACCCTTAACAGTTCGTACGGGCTGCTGTGCCAGACCACTAACCTCTACTCGTCTCTTATGACGTGGTAAACCAAGTTGGATCGCACACTGATTGGTAATGGCCGAAATTTGTGATCCAGTATCTAATAAAGCTCGCACTGGCACCAGCTCACCAGATTGGTCTCGTATTCTGACTATCGCCGTAGCCAGTACAACACTAACATCCGATTTCACAGCGCCTGAAAAGTTAGTAGCTGTACAGTTCTGATCCGTGGTGCTTTCAATTGGTTTTGAAATTGCCATTGCATTAGGTGTTGATGTTTTCCCTGAACCCTTATGTTTTGAATCTAAATGGAGTAATACACTGTGTCGTTCTTCACAAGTTTTGCACAAGTACGCCGACTTACAGGAGTTTGCTTCATGATCCGGACGTAGACAAACAAAACATAATTCTTTCTTAATGACAAACTCCCGCCGTTCGGCGACCGATTTCCTCTTGAACATTAAACATCGAAATAACGGGTGATCACGATCGCAAAACGCACATTTGTTCTTGGCAGTGGCAGTAGTCGATAATGAAGTCTTCACGGACGTCTGGTCGCCCTTGCCCTTTCTAGAACTACTGTTGCCCACTGACAGTGTACCCATGTTAGCGCCGACGTTTTCTAAAATCTTACACCGATTCGCGGCAAAATCCAACAATTCATCCAGCTTTGGTATGCTTTCTTGAGGTACACTTGCTTCAAATAATCGACGAGTATCAGGATCAATGACGCGGGCTCCGATGTAGAATAGCAAGAATCCAGACAAATCAACAACACCAAGTGCCTTTAGCGCAGCCACATTCTCACGAAAAGTATTAACAAAAGATGATAACGAGGATACCGATTCCCGTTGTAAACGTTCAAATGAAAATAATTTATCACAATGTGCTGTAGCAAGAAGCCGCTTGTTATCATAACGATCCCGAAGCGCACACCAGGCGATTACATAATTATCTGAGGTTAGTGGAACTGATTTGACAATGTTCAAGGCCGATCCTGATAAGCAAGACACCAAATAATGAAAGCGCTCTATATCCGTTATTGACCAATTTTCATGCACTAGTGACGTGAACATATCGCGAAACGCGCACCAATTGATAAGACTACCGTCGAATTTTGGAAGCTCAATCTTCGGCAACGACAGCGATGCACGAGAATTATACGTATTTTCGCGTTCTACGATTGCACCTTGTTGTGTAATTGAAGGATATCCACGTAATTTCGAAAACACCACTTGAATTTCTCCACACATTTTTTCCATATCCTCGGTAATTTCTAAATCTGAACTTGTAAATTCGTCAGACCTGTTTAATTCAACCAGTGAAGAAAGAACATTTCCTTGCTCCGCTTCAAACGACTTAACCACACGTTCTAATGTCCCGTGACGTGCGAAAAATATTGGTCGTTTATGCTCATCCGTGTCCGCTTCCATAGCCAGTGCATGTATTTTCCGTATTGAATTTAACGCCGCGTCCCTTGCGACGCGTGCTCGCGTTAATTCTTGTTTCGAAGATTTTGAAGGTGCCATATTGATAACAAAATATCCGGCTCGAAGGACCAAAAAATGTAAGCGAGGTCCCTAGCAAATCGTTGTTCGGGGTAACCACGCTTTAAAATGAATATGTCTAACGACAAGTGGACTGTATGTATAATTAAGATATATATAATGTGTATAGACAATGAGATGTATTAAAATATAATATAACAAAGTCAATATAAATTATCAATTAATACATCAAGATATAATTGTATGAAATTACAATACAATTATTACAACAAATTATACCAATATATATAAAAGAAACAATAAAACAAAATATATTAAACAAAGTTATAAAAAATTGTACCAATATATATATAAGAAACAACAAAAGAACAAAGCTCTTACCGCGTACTGCGCCACTGCAACAGCCGACAAAAAACACCAATAATTACGTGGAAATTACCAACGCAAAAGAATACGGTGACTAGCGAGTCAAACGGTCGCGGCGGCTCATATATATAGGGACCGTCGTGGATAGATCAGCAGCGGGGGAGGGGGTGTCGCGTCTAGAATATTCGAGTTTGTCGCAGTGGCCCAGGCGCGTTTATCGAATGATCGAGAATATCGTCGATCATTCCAGAGCTGTATCCAACAAAATCTAATAAGTAAACTCAAGCTTCTAAAGAATAGAAAAACATACTTACGTAGACATTAATTCATCCTCTGAAACATCTAGTTGTGGTTTATGTAGAGTATAGACGTGTAAAACACTAGAACACCACTGCTAAAGTGCCCAATGAACAACTTTCTTTATCCGTCTTTATGACTCTTCAAATAGGAAAATAGAAGTAATGAAATATTTTATAAACAGAATTTGGATGGATGAACTATGTGAATTAATAAATACTGTTTAACAACTTCTCTATTTACTGTGACTTTTTTTTCGTTCATTGAAATCATTACGATTATTAAACATTTCCAACGAATAGCAACGAATGTCGGTTACCATAGATGATACCTATATATATTATAATATTCAAATCATGTGTTGTTAACATAACTCTATATTACTATTACTAGCTGACCCCGTGCACTTCGTTGCCCGTTAAAAATGCCAATTCTATAATATTATTTTAACTCTGTTTAATTTGTTATTTAATAATCGGTTAAACGATGTTCAAAACTTAGGCATTTTCATTGACCATTTTAAAGAAATTGTGCAAGCGCCACTTTAAAATATGAATTTCGTAAGATTTGTAGCAGCCCACGTGTGAGTAATAGTAAGCGATGTTCAATATTAAACTGGTCCTACTATTTTGTGAAAACATTTTGAAATAATATCACAGTCATCAATATAGCGGTGAACAATTGTGTTCACATGAGCGAACACGTTTGCTCTGTGTCACTAGATGTAATTATATTGTCATCGTTTTGCGCGTATCTAGCAATTCTACAGCTGCATACGGTCTTAAACACGGTTACTAGACTACAATATCGTTTTGTTTATAGCCCGATTTCGGCTCAGCGCATTTTCTTCTATTCCTGGCCGAATCCCAGGAATAAAATATATAATCAAGTCCTCGGCGAGAATAAATTAAATATCAAGGTGTGATGACTAATGGCGACAGATGAATATTACTAACAGTTTCTTTACACCGGTAGTCGCATGCCTTGCGCGTACAGTTTAACGAAAATACTTCTTTCAAAACATTACAATGTGGACTAATAACAAGGAAAAAAAGTTTTTATTAAAAACTCAGACCGCGCTAAGTAATAAATTCAGACACATTTTCGTTAAATTAAATATTATGCTGGTATTACGTTAATACTTCATTTTATACATTTGTATGGCTTTGGTTCTTGTATGAAATGCGCGTTGTATCTGAAGGGTTTTAAAAAAAAAATAAGTACATAAATACATAATGTCATAATGATAACAAATATTATTCGTATGCTTCCTGTATTCAGTTATCTATAAACACAGTATACAAAGCAAGAGAACTTAAAATTCAACCTTCGTTGTCCTAATAAAACAATCAAGTACCTAACATATGGATAGGTCCAAATATAATGTGTAGTATAATCCTTTAAAAATTAAATAAACAACGATTACAATAAAGTAAACGCTAATAGATAAGTTGAAAAAATGAAATAATAATTAATTTAAAAAATAGCTCATAACAATAAAGATTTTAATAGGTACTATTTAACGCCCTCCCCTATAAGTAATAGTTTTTTGGAAAAAAAAACGCATGAAAAATAAATATTTACATAATATTTTATTTTCAATTAAATAGTTGCATATTTACATATACCTAATTGATACTACGATATGAATCATAAAACTGAATATTTAAAAACACATGGTATAATTTATAAAACAAATATAACTAATAGTTAAATAAACAAATAAAATAGTTGACAAAAGGAGTAGGTAATATTGAAAAAACCTTCAAAATATGATTATAAAATTATTAGGTATTAAAGATTATGCTATAAAATATTTATTTATTCTTAAATATGTGCCTACTTCAAATTTGAAAATAGATACAATAACAAAATTTTAAAAGTTACAACTGTCAATTAGTACGAAGTCGATATTGATTGATGTACATTCGGATAACCACATATTTACTATCTCTAAAGTAATAAATAATAAGATTCAAGGATCGATCGATTTGTTGTCTGAAGAGTGCAAATAAGTCTACTTTATTCTATTATACCTTCGATGCAGGTTGACACTCGATGTTTTAAAATAATTTTTATTTCAAAATGTAATTTGATGTAGGTAATCATATTGAAAATACTTGATAAAAACAAAAATTATGTGCTATGAAAATTACAAATGTGATTTAAATATAAAAATGTAAAAAGTTAAAAAAAATATTCAAAAAATATATGTAAAATTGTAAAATAAAATGTGTGTTATTTTAATTAGAATAGTTTAAATTATGCAAATTTCTTATAAGATTTAGTATTATGTTACTCAGTAAAAAGATAACTTGATTAATAATACATGTTCTGATAGATACACGTTGATGAATAATACTTCATTTACGTACCATATTCAAAAAGAAATTAAGAATCAAAACTATAATATTGTGACAAACTGACAGCTTAAAATATCCTAATATCTATACCGTTTAAATCATATAATACAAACCAGTAACAGTATTGATAATAATAAATATTTTTAAATTTAAATTGTTATAGGTACCTACTGTTTATTTCATTAAATGTATCTATATTGTATATAATATATTATTATATCGATATATTATATTTTGTTGATAATATATATCACTATACCTAATAATTTATTATAACGTTGCCTTATACTTATAATAACGTAAATATAAAAAGATTATTCTATATTATGAATAAAGTATTAGTTATACTCGTATATTAAATAACGTTGGGCTTAAACGTATGTCATCTCACCTCACTTATGTTCAAAGTGTCAGCCATATTAGTTTATAACGTTATTAATTGACAGATGCACTAAAATATATAGGTAGTAATTAGGTACCATATTATATTCATAATATTACAATTTACAATCAATATTATATTATTATTTGAATAAATATCAATATTAATTTACAATTAACACATCATTAAAATTCGGTGATTTTATAAACGATTATAAAATAATTTTGATAAATAATATGAATTTTACATTTTACAAAAGACGTTAGGTATATAGTATAAACTATATAATATTATGTTGTTTAAAAATATGCTTAAACGGATACCGGGATACGTGCTGCACATTATAATATTATGTAAGAGTTCTTATTAACGTAATGTTTATAATATACTAAGGTATATATTGTTATTGCTTTATTATTATAATTTTAAAATATAAACTAATATGTCTAAATATTATAAAATACCCCGACTATCTTAAAATTAATGATTTCGAAAATACCTGTATAAGTACCTACGTTAAACGTATGACGAATAATAACACTTTTGTTTTAAGTTACATGTCAAAATACGGTAAATTTAAAAACGTAATTTCATATTAAATATACCTATTGAAGGGGTTGAGACGACTTAATATCGATTTATACCCGTGGGAAAATTGAGAGCAGATTATATTCATAAACCAGTTAATATAGGTTTATTGATGTAACCCTCACTTTTTTCGAATTCCAAGTTTTGATTGAAGTAAATAATAAAATGATCTTACGATTCTTATAACTAACAAAACTTGGCAAACAAAAATATAATCGTTCAACTGACACGGAACTCCAACTATAACATATCAATTAAGGTTATTGGTTTGTTACGATGTAGTTAGACTTTTTATTTTCAATTTCTTGCCTTACTGAATATAATTATTAATTATCTATTTTAAAAATTCAATTTTAGTAGGTATAATTTATTTATTAATATTTTACTTGTATAATGTACCTTTATCTTATATGTGTTTTATTTCATTGTCGATAGGTAAAACGCCCTTGACGAGTGTACAAGAAAATATTATTATTATTAATAAATTATTATCGATGGATTTTCAACTAAAGCAACGGAATTTCACTATCGTTCAAATGCATGACGTGGAGCACGTGCATATTATACTTTATTATGATATGGGTATGTAAATAAAATAGTATGATATAATACACCCACAATATTATTATACACATATTATTTTCTCATTTTTCATACGTATTTCGGCCATTTATCACGGTTAGTCATACCTCGTGTGTCACGTCGATCGGAAGGCTGATCACTCTCCTCCTGGCTCCAATATTAAAGGTATATTTTAACTGCATTCCGTATATCAAACCTTTTTTTTTTATTCAACTATTATACATTCTGCAGTCGTTAAACAATATAATATAATATAATATAATATACGTGTTACATGTTCAGGTTTATAAGTCATTATTGATCGAGGTTATAATATATTATATGGTGGTAGTCAGTAAAAATGTCGTGTATATACTAGTTTAATATACTCTTTGCCATATTTTATGTTGGTTTACTATTGATGAAAATTTATTAATATTTTATTAACTCAAAAACGGGAAAGTTAATGAAAATAATTATCTTAAGTAAAGTTAAAACTACCTAGTGAACACAAAGTTATTAAAATAATATATTTAACTGGCCAAATTGAAAGATAATATGGTTAAAAATATTAAATCAGTTTAAAAAAGTATGTCTACTTTTTAAATGAGTGGATCGTATAATGGACTATTTTGTGTCAGTATAATATTATTTTATCTAAAAACATAACAGAAATCATAATATTACCAATATTACCTGTAATGCACAAAAATTACATATTGGATTGCGTTTTGATGTTAATTTATAAGTGTACTACTTTTAAGTGTATACTATATGTATTATAACAATGGATATTTTATTTTTGCGTGTATAAAAGGAAGCCAAACTGTAATAATTTAATAGTTTAAAAATATAGCAATATTACTCTTGTAAAGATTTTTACATATTCTGTATATTTTGTAAAAAGTGTCAATGCCAGCTATTATTATCTCAATATCATAACTATCAAACCACATGTATCACTGACAACAATTTTGACGGTTTTCCCAATACAATTGATTCTCTTTTACTGGTAATTTTTAAATATAAATGTATAATGTATATTAAATAATGTTATAGTCTTATATTTGCATGCATGTTGATCTGTCGTGAACAGAAGTCAGCCACTCCAGTGATCCATGTTAAAAATGGAATGGTATAGCAGTTGCAGTATTTCTACTTAATTAAAGGATTTAATTATAGAATAAAATAAACAAAACCATTCGTTATTAATTTGCATTGATTTTTATAAAAGAAGTTTTGCTTAATGGACAAAAAAAATATATACGTAAAATATAACCTAATAGCGTAAAGTTGTTAAAAAAATTAATAAAATAAATAGACAAAAAACGGATAATTTTAACAACATTAATACACCATTTATCATAATTTAAAATTAATAACAAACAATTAACAAAGTTATTATTTTTTTTATTATTATTATGAAATCAAAAACAAAACATAGTATAATATATAGTTCAAAATTAAATTAGTTATAGAATTGATTAACCTACCTGCTACAGTAAACGTAGGTATGCAACTTGTGTTGGATATAGAGAGCTATGATTATAATGTTAAACAAAATAAATAAAAATATAAATTAATGTTAAAATTCAAAACTAAAATTGTACAAATTTAAAACCTTAAATTTAAAATTATAAAAAATATTCCTAGAAGAGAAAATAAAGTCATAAGTTATAAAATATAAATTTCAAATAACATCACGAATAACGTTAATAAAATTAATGTTTGTGTTTTTTTATTAACTACTATTATATCAATGATGACATTATCATCATTCCAATGGAAATTTTGAAAAAAAGATGTGATCAATTCAAAGTTGGACATATTCTATTCACAACATTTAGATAATATTTTATTACCAGTTTTTATTATTGTTATATTTTATTAAATTTAACCAATTCTTATGTTTATATTTAATTTCATTGATGTTAACTATTTTATTTTTATTTTTAACATTTAACGTTTAACGTTCAACTAAAACAGCACTTAAAAAATATAATATCTTTAAACAAAAAAATAAAATAATATGGAACATAACATTTTACAACATTTAAACACTTAAAAACGTAAAAATTATTTATATTTATATATATTATAATTATTTAAGCCCTGATATAAGAGCATATTTTTTCATATTAAATTTGTTAACATTTTAAGGTTTTTCGGTTCAAAAATGCATGTAGGTAGGTATTATATTTTTAAGATTTATAAATTCAAATTTTGTGTAAGCATCTAAATAATATGTAGATAATAAGCCACATGCATAGTTTTTATTATAAAATAGTTATTATTTATTTATTTATATTATAAATAATGATACGCGTTGACTTCAATATAGAATTATTATATTATAATGTAAAATAAATATGAAATACACGATACTATATATTTTTAGTAGGTATTGAATATAAGACTCACCTATAATATAAAAAAAATAAATAGTTTAATAAATAAAAGTAAGAACGCTATTAAATTTATCATTATTTTCTGTCGGCTGTGTATATTCAAGGTTTACGTTTAAAGCTACTGAAGACCGTTCGCTGCGAACAAACAATAGTGAATAAAATACCGAATTATTGCTATAAGAATAGTATCGTATTACTCGAAGAATAGCGTGTCATCTACTCGTCTATCGTCTATGACCTATGTGACTGTGTCTCATTTACTTGTGTGCAAGGGCTTTTACCAGAGTCCACACAATTAACAATGTGTAAACTAAGAACAGTTAATGCTTTTAGTTTGTCTCGGGGAAATTTTATATTTTTGGAGATGTATGATAAAAATAAACTGATTAACAAAAAAATAAATATATATTATGTATTTATCGATATGATCATAAAACTGTTGTATAACTATCGTATAGTATCAACAATCGCAATATTTTACACAATCATCAACCATTGTACAAATATCTAAAACTCTAAATCATAATTATATTACGGTGTAAATTATAGTACCTATAGAACATCGATAGTGTGATTAAAGCATAATATATTTTTATATTTTTCTTATTTTTTTTTTTTTATTAATATGCGATAACTGATTATTGGAACATTTTGAGATAACTCGTGTAGAACCCCAGGGATAGACCAGGGTTATCCTAACCTAACTCATTGTGGTACTCAATGAAGATTTTTATTAAATTGTTTGCTGTTTTCAAAATCTGGGTTTATTGAAATTATTTTTAGAATATTGTCTTAAATTAAAAAATAAACAATTACTTGAATTGTATTTTTTGTAAAATTCACATAGAAATCGAGATGTGACATTCGCTCGTTTTTCACGCTCGAGTCGACGATTTCAAAAAAGTGGTGTATCACATCGATTTGTATGAGAACTCTACAAGATAAACGGTGATGAAATTTGTTTGTTGTTGTTTAACATACATAATTAATTAACACAATGTTCTACATTGTACAATTATCATAGTCATACTATAATATTATAATATACCTATAATATTATTTTGAAAACCAATGTTTATCAATAAAAATATTCAATGCGACCTCTGTTTACTTCGATGCACTTAACCTAACCATATCTGCATATTAAATGTTAGTGTATTCAATTATTCAAAATTTAAATAAAAAACTTTTAAATTTTAAAAATGATTTGAAAATGTACAATGGTTAACGATGGACAAAACTTCAATAAAAATAACTAACGTTATTTATGCATGAAGTTCGGTGAATTCAATATTAACGATAAAAGTACACTAATAATAAGTATAAATAAATAAATGTTTATCTAAACGAATAAAAACAATTATTTTACAATGACAATAAGACAGTGATAACCAACAATTTTTAATTTCAATATAATATACACACAAATAGTTTCTTTTACCTCTAACTTATAAAAATCAGCAGAAAATCTCGATCCCTACGAGAATACTATTCAAATGTTGATTTATACATTTAAAAATAATATTCTAAAAATAATTTGAATAAAACCAAATTTTGACCTGACAGGCAAAAAATTCATTGGATCACCGCACTGAGTACGATTATATTACTGACTATGTTCGTTTCAAAAACACTATGTTTAATCCAATAAAAAAATTGAAATATCTTGATTTTTTAAGATAATAACATAAATAAATAAAATAAAAAATACCTATAAAATACATATAAAAAATATTTGACATCGAGTTATAAAAATATATCAATTTGATTTTTATATATTTCAATGTATAAAAATATATATAGATTTATATATAATACAAAATGTGTGTTTTATAAAAGATAATATAATATGTTGGTTAAATTGGTTGGCATTGTATTGAATAATTGGGTGTCTGGGTCCCAGTTATATTATTTGGTACCGCTCTGTAATTTAAATGATACTGTTATTATTTTTAAATATATACGGTGTACGATATACGTGTTTACAGACGGTAAATTAATTGTTAGTCATTTTATTAGTATATAAAATTAATTTTGAAATCGAAATACAATTAAGAGTGTTAAACTGATCAAAGAACATTGCTAAATACCTGCCATGATCATTCTGTTAATTATCTACAAGTGGGGTTGTCCCTAACCTGACAAAGTTCTAAACAACCAGATTAAATACTCTAAACATATACCTACTAAATTTAAGACTAACTACAATTTGTTTTAAACCAAATATATAAAAACTGTTTAGCGAAAAATAAGGTAAATGTAAAGACCTTCAAATTCAGTATAAAACAAACTTACACTTTTCCGCTTTATTTTTCGTGAAAATACGTAGGTACGTAAATATAGAACCATAATGTTTGTATCGTTTCCGCATTATAATAACGCGAGATGTTGATTCATACCAATAATGATTATAACGCTGTATAATAATAAATAATAATTAATACTTTGTGTAAGAAAGTAGATACCTACCCAGTTTGTCATTTTATATTTTTATAAAATAATTTTGTATCACATAATTATGATGGTATTTAAAAAAAAATTATTACAAATATACCTTTAAAAACAGAATCGTTTTCAAAATAGATATTTATCCAATAATCGTTTCCATTGCCGCACTATTGCACTAAATTAATTTCTAACCGCTTCATTCTGCAATCATATTGGCCAAGTTTTATTATTTTTGTCTATGTGTTTATACATTTATTTTGAAAACTTTTTTCTAGTCTATAATGTTAACATAACTGCGTGCACGGTATACCTTACCGGAAAACGAATCTCAAATGTTACTGGAGGAAAAACAAACCCATCACGTACCTAATTTATATACACGGTGCATTAAAAAATTACCGACGTTTCAAACAATATATTGTGTTTCTAAAACTGAAAACTTTAACTATTTATTCTTTATTCTTTTCATTGACTTCAGTTTATAGCTGTTTTAATATTGGTATTCTATGTTTTACGGGGCCAAACTTTTTGAAAGTTTAAATTATGAATTATTCCATGATTTCGTGATCCAGAAATATATCACGTAATAAGACATACGCAATATTTTAAAAATGTATTTCGCGTGGTCAACTAACAAAACCGTATCTGTTTGTATACCATTCACTATTTGATGTGTAGCACTTTCTTCGAAAAAAAAGGCTCAACAATAATACTCGGCAGAATACCAAAAATAGTTTGAAAAATAAGGTAAAAGATAATGTATTCGAATGAAAAGTTCTAGAAATGTCGTTGGTTTGATAAAACTTATTGTGTTCGTCGTTCGAGTATGTTCATGGATTGAATTTTATATTTTTTTTATTATTGTTGTTTCATGGTTCAAAGTATATTTTAAAAGTTTTATGTATTAATTAAATTGTTGGACTTAAATCATTGTTTTAAATTATAAATTGTACATCGGCATAAGAGCTATAATATTATGTAAATATTTATGTTCTAATTTTCTAAAACCAACGTCTTTTACAGTTTTACATTATGTGGCTAATCGTTTTGCTTTATTTTTTTTAAACTTATTTATGAACCTGCTTTGTATAATCCACGCAATATTATTTACCGTTTTCACTTTTTTGGAACTTTGACAACAATTTTTGACTTCAGACTGTTTTAATATAAATCTAATTTTAAGTACTTAAAAGTAAATTTACTAATTTATATATATATTTGATATAGGTACCATATAAACAATAATAATAATAATAAATATGAGAATGTATAATTCGTAATTAAACACCATTACTTACTACTAATGTACATTAAATTATTTAGTCAATTAATATTTATTTACTTTTTATTATTTATTATTAATCGATCATTATTCACCCAATCGATCTACTTAATTTTATATAAATAAAAAAAATTTTAAATAAATTTTGCAATTTTTAGTACCTAATTTAAAATATTTTTAAAAAATTGTATACAAAATAATTTATGAATAGCACAGGTAATCCAGTCGGTGTCGACTAGAAACATAATTAAATGCATAAAAATACATAATATCGTCCAATATGTAAATTAATGAAATCAGTACGTGAAAATCAATCAAGATGGTAGCTAAATAAAGAAAAGATATCTTAAGTTGATACATAATAATATACTTTTAAGTATCTAATTTTTGAAAAGACGATAATTATATTATTGTTGTGTATATAGTTATCAAAAAAGTTAAGTTATCATATTATTTATTACTCATTGAATTTTCAGCAGCCGTTTGGCGTATATATTAAAAATAAATAAATATAGTTTTTAATTTTAACTTGTATACATAGTTTTAGGAATAGAAAAAAAATGCAGATATGATAAATATAATTTAATATAAATATACTAGAATGTATCTATTATTACAATATAATTAATATACCGATAAAATTAATATAATGTAAACGATTTTACTTTTATCTAAATGATCTAAACATTTTTAACTATAACTAAATTTATTAAAATATATTAATTAGAAAAGACTTTTATCTAATTAATATCATGGATAAAAATTAAAATCAATTATATAAATGTATTTAATAGATCTTATAATATTGCAATGGGTTATGAAAGCAAAAATAATATAAATAAAATAGAAAGAATGTAGGTAACTACTCTTTTATACAGAATGAGTAGAGTATATTATCTCTTCAATGAGTATATCACTGTAATGTATGCGTTAAGTTTTAATTCAATAATAAATCATTGAATATGAAAACAATTTTGAGTGTAGAAGGTATGTCAATTTATATTACTAAGTATATGATTCGAGATCATTTTTTTTTTTTTTTTTGATAGCTTTATTAAAGTAATTTATTATACTTTATCGGTAGGTTGATTTTTTTTCTTCCAAAAACCTAGCATTTGATCTATTTTATTAACATTTAATTACTTAATGTATATTATTATTATTATTATTTACTTTTGAGTCAATACCAATTCGCCGTAATCATATTAATGTTTTGAAAATCGAAATGTCATACTGTATATAAAAAATTTTAAAATACCTAAACGTTTCAAATTTCAACGAAATACGTTTGAATTACAAGAAAATAGCTAAGATCTTTCTTCCTCGTTTAAATAACTAATTTCGTCCGAATTTTAACTTCAAGTATCTATAAAATAAAAAAAATGTTGAGAAAATAATCAAGTAAAAAATGCTAGTATAGCATTTCATAAAAATTTCAAGTAGGCACCTACCTACGTTTATTCGTTTTTAAATTACAAAAAATAAGATAGTAAAAACTCGATTTTGTCGAAAACTGGTTAACGGTAAAAATATCCGTTCTTGGTACCAACTACTAAAAAAAATATGGGGAATTTTTCACTTTAAACATCCCCTCTACCCCATAAGTTCTAACTTCATTCATTTTCTTATCAGATTTTTACTGCTCGAAAAGGCAATTACAGACATAAAAAACACATTATTCAAAAGCAATATATTTACTGTACCGTTTAGAATTTAAAAAATGTACAACTTGAAATATGTTTGATGTGTTGAGTTTTCACTCATTTTTATTATACAATTGTTCAGATTATTTAAATATAATTAAAATAATGTATTTTTAGTAACTCAAGCATTCGCGTCTGATGAGGTCACGACGTAGTAGACCTGAAAAGGATTATTTAATGATTGGACTAGAGCTTGGTCCAGTCTTTGATTGTCATATTTGACTCCGTGATCGAAAGTTAAAGACGCGTGTAGTATCTGTCGAGTATCCATACATGCCACTGATTTTTTATCCGTTATTAAATTAAATACCTAAGATACACTTCTAAATTTACAGCTAGTTGAAATACCACAAATAAATATTACTATCCAACAGCTGAAGCTACTAAGTATAAGTATTCAACACGCGAATAACAAAATCACAATGTTGTTTGAGTAAGTTAACGTGATTAACGAGTCGAATAAAAGTATCTTAATTATCTTATATAGTTATATATTATTGTATTTTAACATAAACAAATGTATAATTTAGTTGAATTTATTTATTAATATTATTTTTTTAAATATAACTATCGATACCAAAGTTAATCGTGTTAATCTTATCGTCAATCCGAAAATCTCGTCACCGGGAGGAAATCGTTTTGAAGTCGTTCAAGTAGGTACTTTGAAGCGATCCATCGCTGTCGATGGGAAACCCTGAACAATGCACTCGCGTACTTATTTGATTATTCAGATAATAATCTGGTTTTATTTAACAATGTCTTATTATTATTATTATAGTGCTTTCGTGTTTCCACAATGCATAGTATTCACTAAACTACTAAAACTATGTTGTAGTGCATATATAATACAGGTACTCGAGTATAGCCAATATAGGTCCCATATACTATTGCTATAGCCATAGCGTCGTCGTCTGAACTCATCAAACTAGGATTTTAAATGCATTGTTTTATAACTAATTAGGTAAGTACGATACTTAAGTTACCGACTTAGTTGTCTTAGAAATTCCCGTACAGTTGACCCATTTTCGAGAACGTTTATATTTGGGTAAAAATAATATAAAATATTAGTGTTTTGGTATAGAATATATATTAATTGTATTAATGTATATTATATTGATTATTGAAGAGGTTTGCGTATTTGCGCTTAATGCATTTCATTTTAATTTCACATTTTATACCTAATATACTTAATAAAAGTGTATAATAAAATGTACATGAGAGATTAAAAATTGCATTAGATAATATCCGTCCATCATTTAAATATCTATTTATTATATGTGTGTATTGATATCACTCAAATCTAACATAACCTTGTTGATGTTGGTTTTAATAAACCACGTAAAAGTACCGATACTGTTATAGAATATTGACTCCAAATTATAAATTAACATTTTAAATGCAAAAATATATTTAACCAATCAATCAGTAATCAATTACTTATTGTTATAATAAATAGGTAATCACTTATAACTTATAAGTCTTCAATTTTCAATTATTTCAATATAGGTTTATAGTTTAAGTATAATGTATGATAAGTCAATATTGGTGAAATTAAATGATTAGATAAAAACCGTGTTTTCGTACCTGAAGTTAAAACTAAAAGGTAAGTGCGATTTGCTTATTTATATAGGTGATCAGAATAAAATTTTTTTTTGCTCGGGAATTTTTTCCCGGCGCTGTTCTTTGTTATGACGCATGCGAAGGTAATAATCAAAAGGCAGCCGTCTCTGAGTTTTTTAAGTGACGGTGATGGGTTGGCCAATGGGTAATAATTTAGTATTATTTAACTAGTGTTTTAGTAATTATTACGACAGGTAGTTAAAAATATGACAGTAAATGCCTCTACCCGGTTTCTAAGTGGGTGGAATATTATACCATAGCCTCTGAACAATTTCAATTTCACCACGCCCGCACCACAACCACTGTGTATGCGCACTAATAATTTTAATTTTAAATAATCATTTCTTTTCAAAAAAACGCATCATGACGTAATCTAAATGTTATAATAATAATGTTAAACAAGAAATAAAATCCTATTCATAATACGGCACATGTCAAGCTTGGATAATAATTACGATAAATACGAAACTGAGCTCAAACATAAATCAATTTCGAACGTCTTTATAATTTTTCACAAAATACACATGACACTTATTTACGATGGATGGTTAACTACCACAATAAAATACACGCATATATAATATTATAATTGAATAATGCTTTTGAAACTACCGTACTAAAACTCTTATAAAAATATTAGTTTTCTCTTATTCATGTTGGCGGTGGTAGAACTAGGAAAATGATTGAAAACTTTAAAAAAGGGTCAAAAAATCTAAAAGTAAATTTTTTTTCGTTGCGTTTAGTTGAAATTCAATTTGTTCCATACACAGTTCAGCTCATTCTTTGTAGAAACCTTTTTTTTATCACGGTGACTATGCTATAACAGCTTCCCAAGATCCATTTTTTTCTTGTAGAAAAATATTATTTATAACGTTTGAAGTTATCAAAGTTATGCAGAATATGGAAATGATTATTTCATGTTAACAATTAAATATACTACATTATTTTTTTTTATAATAATAAATTACTTTCAAAGTCTCGAAAAATGTATTACAATATTTTCGTTTATAGTTTTTTATCATTTTTACAAGGAAGTAATTTTTCAGGCCTGCTAATCTTATATAAACTATTATTTGAGCTCAATTTATTCTTATTTTATATTTTTAACATCTGCAGAAGCTAAAACGTGTTTTTTATTTATACCTAATAGGACTTCAATGCCTTAGTTATTATTTTATTTTTGTGACCCGTTTACAACAGAATATCAAATTTGCATTCAGCAGAACCAACCCTGTGTTCTTAGATTTAATATTAAAGTGACTTGATATGTTATCAAACAACCTAAATTTAAAAATGTTATCTGCGTTAGTCCGTTGGTTTTTAGTGTTTTTACACGATATTTCTATTTTTCTATTGATTATGAATATCTATTTAAGTATTATAATTTCTTAAATGTTTACATCTCGCTTTATAGGTAATCGAAATATCGTAAAAATGCACACATTTTATAAATTGTACATAGGTATATCTTTCAATTGAGAACACAAAAATTCAAATTTTTGATAAAAATTTTAATCAACCTACTATAATTTATACTATTGGTAAAATAAATTACTTTATATCTAGTAATATTGACAATCGACATAAAAAAAAAATAATAATTAGAAACGTACCTACTTAAAAAAAAAATTTAATTCGACGTTTCCGTTCAGAACCGTTTTTTCATAAACAATGTTATATCATCGAATTCAAATTTAATACAATTATCACAATGACCCATTCGACAGCATAGAAGAGCGATATCACGTATTTTTTATTTTTACAGTGCGTGCTTTCATGTCAATACCTACATATTTTTGAAAAATATTCATTAAATACATAATAGAACTCGTCGTATTCATTAATTTGAATGAAAAATACTTCAGATGTTTATGGTTAACACATATTCTATAACATAGGTACTTATGATCATTGATTAAAATGTAAATTGAAATCTTATAACATTATTTGGTAGTTGGAAAAACAGTGATTGTGTGAAAGTGCATAGAGATCCATCATCGGCCATAATATTTTAATAACTATAATCATATAAATACCTATATATTATTCAATGTAGTGCGCTTCGAGAAGAAAAAGTACCCGATTTGATCACATAAATCGTTGACTCCAGTGTTGAATCCAGGTATATTTCAGAGGGGGGGGGGCGAATGCACCCCATCAAAAAAGTGAGCACCCCAGAGGAATTGTCTGGATTCAACACTGGTTTACTTTTATCAAATTTATGAATTTTGAATTAAGATGTTTTTGTTTTGTTCACTCATATATATTATAATTATTATTATTACTATATCGTTATTGTATAGCCCGGTGACCTATATTATAATATTACGGTCGTAATTTTCGTATTTTTATACTAACTATCATTATTACACCCAGTGACGCTGAACACATACATAAGGTGGTGCATTTGCATTTTTCACCACCTAAAGGGTGGTACTGGGTCTATATAATTTTGAAAAACTTACACTTAGAAGTAGGTACTTACTTAAAATGAACATAATTATAATACAAATGATCATTCATGGCCAAATGAAAATAATATTTTTGAGGGTGTCTAGGTAGGTAAAATGTGTATTTGTACCACCTACTAAAAAGTAGTTCAGCGCCACTGAAGCACACCCATACTATTATCTACTATTGTGTATAGGTGGGTGTCCAATACACATACGGTAAATACGGACTTGCATCGTTCTGTAATAGGGAACCCCGAGAAAATTTTCTTTTGGAGTCGATAGCGCATAAATTATTTATCGACTTGTTGAATTTAATATATTATATATTTATTGCATAGACAATAATAGTTCGTGCAAATACGCTATGGTCGCCTATAAATTATTATTTATTATTATCAGCCTATAGCCTTATTCGAAGCAGCTGCCAGAGCGTTTATGCTAGACTTATTCTGATTTTAAAAATAAATAAAAATATGCTTTGCCACGTTTCTAATACTCTAATACCTAACACGTATTGTATTTGAAAATCTATACTCTCACGGGAAATCACAAATGAAACCGCATAATTTACAATTTCAAACCTGTTCGCGTTGTAGAAATTTTGGCTATACTCTATATTATAATATGTAGTATACACCAATAATAAAAAAGCCGTCTACAAACATTAAGTCCATTAATAGTATTCTAAACTTATTTGAAAGTATTTCAATAATTGCAAAAGAAAGCAAGATGCAAAGTTGAAAAATATATTTTGCGTGTTTGATGTGTTTGTATTTTAACGATTTACTACTTTTTTTTTATTAGATACACATTTGAATTAGAAAAGTTGTATTAAATAATAATGTTATAATAGTGTCGGATGAGAGTAAACAATTACAAATATATTTGAAAAATTATCGGCATAAAAATAACAATATTTGACCTATTGCGAGTTAGTGTCTGACATAATATTATATACGAGTAGGTATTTTGGTCAAAATGAAAATACCATAAGCAACATCTTGTATCATAAATATTTATACATGCAACGATCACAACGCGTGTAGGAAATAAACTTGTCCAGCATAATTTTTTAAGGGATTATCGTCATGCGCACCCACGGAGAATTTTCACCACGTTTAATACGATGTAGATGTCAAGAAAAAACAATTAACTTTAACGTTTTTAATTTTTTCGAAGTGACTTTTTTTTAAATATTTATTATAATTCATATCATATTCCAACTACAATAATTAATTAACTCCGAATACATTTTTTAGAACACATTTAAAATTTTCAAATGTATACTTCGTATTTTTTAAGTGCACAAGCTCGTACATATTTTGGGAATTTTAATTGATGCTATAGAATTCCTCAGCTCTAGTAGAAATGTGTAGTGTAGAGCTAATAGATGAGGATCGTATCAATGGTTGACAAATACTCACTACACCATCTTTCAAGTTCTTCTGCTGTGATCAATTTTTGGTTTTGATGACGTCCGTTGAAGATAATGTTGCTTCAGAATTCATTTACATAGGATGTAAAAATGGCAGTAAAGCATTCATGAAACATAATTTTTATTTTACTACTTATCAAGAATTCAAGACAATACGAGTCAGGTAGCCGTCGATAAGAAAATCGTTAAAATGTTCTTACTATTGAAATAGTACGTAAAATGTTTATTATTAATAACCATAATGACATTTGGCGGCACACCTGTGGATGCTTCACAATACATCGATTGGGAAACGCTTACGCCGTTTTCACACATAGCCACTCAACGTGGACGTATGATGATTAATAACTATAATATACTTTGTTGTTGTGACAAGTATTGTAATATATTTCTCTGGTAAAATAAAAACTGGTCAACGAGAAAACAATGATATAAAATCGACAATGCATTTACCTCGTGAAATAATTCCTAGTTTCGTATTAATTTTACTACTGACAATTACGTACCTTTATGTCGCTTGTCTAAGTCATATCATAATCAATTGGACAATTTTTATTTAAATTAAGTACCTATTATGCTATTTCTAATTGAAAGAGTTTACATTAAAATGAACGTAATTAATAATGTATTACACTTTTCAATTATGATGATAGTCATCTGTTGATCTATATTAATATATTATTTACCACCTTGCGGGTGTTAAACCCTCGAAATAAATAAATAAACCACACCTTTGGAATTCTACGCGACTGGTATATAATAATATTACAAATGTCGTGTGTTTTATACTCGAGTATAAAATGACAAAGTAGATCACAGCTGCAGATATCTCAGTCGTGATCACAATAATAACATCTTTTTATTTTTTCTCCGGCCGTTTCTTTTATTCGATTTTGATTTTATTACTAGTTCGATACGACAAAATCACTGGCTCGAAATCCCCGCAATGCCAATAAATTTTAATAAACCGAATTGTAGACACGGTAAACACGTCGGCGGCGTAGGTAGGTACATCACGAAAAACAAATACAAGTAAATTACATATATATATATATATAGGTTAATAGATACGCCTGTACTTTGTCAACTCGCGGTGAACCTACTTAATACATTGAATGCGCTTGACGTCGGGTGATGTATGCGCAGGGATTATCGTCGCTGTGTAGTCCACGAGTAACCGAAAGCTCCGTGTGGGCCGAATGACAGTTATACCGGCATTATACCAATAACCTGGTGAGCGTGTCGTTAACTTCAATGAAACTCCGCCGGACAAGAAACCGTACACTGACGCGACGTGTGTGAAATTACATTTACGGCTAAATGACAATTTGACAATAATATAATTGCCGTTCTGCAGACCGTTCAGTGGCAAACGTTGTTTCGAAGACGTCGCACGTTTCGTCGTTTTCCATTTTCCATTTAAACTACCGACAATTCCCGAGTATTGAGTAGATGTAGATACACTGGAAATATTTTCGAGTTAAAAATGATTAGAAGCAAACTTTGGTACTGGCTGACGCACGACTACGTAATCAATGCAATGTTTTTCTGAATTTTTATGTTCAATATAGCTTGCGTTTTATTTAAAACAGTTTTCATTAGTTTATGTCAATCCTTTGTCACGGATAGTTCATTTTTAGGGTTCCGTACTTCAAAAGAAAAAAACGGAACCCTTATAACATCACTTTGTTGTCCGTCCGTCCGTCCGTCTGTCAAGAGCGTTTTTCTCAGGAACGCGTGGAGGTATCAAACTGAAATTTGTATATGATACTCAGGTCTACTGTCCCTGGAAGCTGTAGAAAAATCAACCTTCTAAGCCAACGCAATCAAAAGATACAGCCATTTAGGCCGCAAATTTCCGCAAATTTTCGAAACTCGCACGGGAATCAAAACCTACAGGGTACTTCCCGTGAACTTAGAATCTTGAAATTTCGTACGAAGTCACGTCATATAGTACAGATATAGGAAAAATTACGAAAACCGTAAATTTTTAGTTTCATCATATAAAAAAAAAATATTTTTGAAAAATATTTTTGACAATTTTGAAAATTTCAAGTTACTACTCCTTATCTCATGAACGCGTTGAGGTATTAAATTAAAATTCATATTAAATACTTAAGTCTATAATACCTTTAAACTGTAACAAAATCAAACTTTTATGTCAACGCAATCGAAAGAAATAATAACAATTTAAGCCGCATATCGTCCGTCCGTCTGTCAAATTTTCGAAACTCGCACGGGAATCAAAACCTACAGGGTACTTCCTGTGAACTTAGAATCTTGAAGTTTCGTACGAAGTCACGTCTTATAGTACAGATATAGGAAAAATTACGAAAACCGTAAATTTTTAGTTTCATCATATAAAAAAAAAATATTTTTGAAAAATATTTTTGACAATTTTGAAAATTTCAAAGTTACTACTCCTTATCTCATGAACGCGATGAGGTATTAAATTAAAATTCATACTAAATACTTAAGTCTATAATACCTTTAAACTGTAACAAAATCAAACTTTTATGTCAACGCAATCGAAAGAAATAATAACAATTTAAGCCGCATATTTTCAAACTCGCGACTACTTGCGAGGGAATTAAAACCTTCTCTGTAAACGATATTTGATGTTTATTGAAAAAATACAGCCGTGAAATTTCATTTTGCAATAAAAATAAAAAAAACTTTTACTTATATACCTACAGGTTTGTACGGAACCCTCGGTGCGCGAGTCCAACTCGCACTTGCCCGGTTTTTTATTATGAATTTTAAAAATGTACGTATGTTTTAGAATGCAATCCATATAACATCAAGTACAATTAGCCTCGAAAAATAGATTAGCTGAAAAGTCTATATCAATATCAGTATCGTTAGTTCGTAAAAAATTAATGATGTTAATACTATTGTCATTACCTATGATATTATAATATAAAAAAAAAATAGTTAATATGTTTTTATAAATGCCAAAAAAAGAGAAGTACGAGTGATTCGTATTTTGTGTAGTCTTACCAATTTTTCGATTTCGTACGTTGTATTGCCTATATATGAACATTTTACAGGCGTTCATAATATTTTACGATTTGTACATATTAATATTATAAATTATAATAAATTAGGATAGTTGCTGTTTGGGTTTACATTTATGTAATTTTGTAATTTAAATTATGTAAAATCATACTAAAACTAGTTACTAAGTAATACAACTTACTATAGTAAGAAGAAATAGTAGGATAGATTTTTATTATTAATAAAAAAAAAATTACGTAATCACTATAATATGTACCTATAAAGCAAGTAGTAATCACAAAAATATAGAATTAACTTATTTTCAACAGAATTAAGTAGGTATATGTTAATTAGCTATTAAAAGCTTTAATAACTTAAAATTTAATGTTCCTAACTTTGGCTTAACACTAACTCTAATTTATACGTTTCAAATGTTTCAATAAATGACCAGGATACGTTATTTTAAAATTTTACATGAAACACGAAACAATTTACCAACATTCGATCGTCACGACCATATTATAAATACTGCCAATCATATCACTCGTATTTTCGCAAAATACTATTTATTTTAAATCGCTATTTAAACGTAACATTAAATAAATAATCATTAATATATATTTTATTATTTTTTTTTGAATAAAAATTAAAACAATTGGGTATAGGTACATATGTGATATGCATTAAAAAAGGATTATGATTTATGACGATAGTAATAAATAGAACGAAACTATTAGGTATTTATAGTAAAATGTAAACCTTTACACCATTACAAATGCATCGACAGCTTTTTTGAGACAAATGTTGTACAAGGTTCTTTTCTTTTAACAGCTTTAACCATCATCACTGATCGTTAAGTAAACTGTAAATATAAGTGAGCTTTAGGAAATCATCCATTATACATTATTTTATTTTCATTTTGCACGGGTAAAGTTCGAAATTATCATAATTGTGGGTTTATACATTTTTTAAATTTCATAAAATGTAGTCTAAAATTTTGATGGAATGTATTTTCAATTTTGTAAGTATTGTATAATATAATATTAAAATATATAAAATTGTTTTTTTTTTTTTTATTGAAAATGATTTAAATGAAGGAAATTAATATTAAACATATAATTTTAAAAAAAAACAGCACTATATTATACAGTAAGAATCTACACTTTATTAATAGTAATTATTATATTATAATCATTATAAAAGTGCCTAAACTTTTATCATCAACAATATCTTATTAGTACTATCAACGTATTATTATTATCATCATCATCTTTGCTAGCAAAAAACGCACTTATATATTACTTATCAATTTTAAAACACTACGATAATATAGCTGCAGATCCTACAGCATATTATTGTGTTTTGATATGCAGATGGATTTTCGCACGCAGAGTAGGTTTTTACCCATGCAAAGCGTTTTTTTCATGTTTATTACAATAATTATATATTTACATATTACACACGTAACAGCAAACTCCGTCGTCCGTACGTGCCTTAATATAACTATCTGTTATTATTATACATAATTGACTTGTACACGGATAGGTATATATCATAATTACTGTAATATTAGAACGCTATAATAGAAATACTAGCCAACTGCAAGTTACATTCGCCAGGAGAAATCAGCGCCTTTAATCCATGGGTTGGCAGTGCTTATGTACGTATGTACCTCAACTATTTTACGGTTTAAGTGTTAACTAATAATATTGTTGTCTGCAATGAATTTAACAAATTAACAAATTATTATATTCTCCTATTATTATTATATTTTTTTGTAAGTTTTGTTTTGAGTACAATAATTGATAATATATTATGATTATTATTATAATTATTATTAAGCATTTACTAACTTTTTATAATTGTTGTCTGCATTAATACACAAATTGTTATGTTCTTCTATCATTATTAATTTTTGTTTTAACTTTAAAGTATAATTGATATATTATTATTATTAAACATTTACTAACTTTTTATTGCTGCTTTTAATAATGTACCTACTAATTACTCGAATTATGGTGGTGGTCAACAAAGGCTTAGGGAGTAAACATTTTCGAAAGATGTTAATTAAACAAAATTTTAAGTAATAAACTGGAGTTTAATAAAAAAAAAATTAAATGCATATTGTTGAAAACACTTTAAAAATTAAAAGGAGGATGAACACCAAAGCTCTCTTTGCATAACTCAAACAAAATATTATTCTCCCCCCCCCTTCCCACTATATTAATAATTCTGGTCATATACCGGCACTGAGAGATATTACATAATAATGTAATTATGTTTTATTACTATTTCCTTGACGCGTGCTTTGTGTTTTTTTTTACTCCAATAGGTAATTTTTTCATATTAATAATTATTAGTTTCAAGAAATTGAAAATTTAAGAAAAATACCCTGTAGTGTAAAATAAAATTTAATTATTATATGTCATACCAAACGAATCTATAATTTTTGTATAAAATTTTTGACTTCGATAAAAAAAAGTAACATATAATTTTACAATTTGTATTTGAAATAGCACAATGTGCATTCAGTTAAGTTAGACAGTAGACACAAACTGTTCAGTTGATAACGATAAACCCTTACTGTCTAACTTTTTTTTATTCTTTAACATAGTTATTCTAGGTTATTCTTAATATCCTAGTTTAAAATGTTTAAATTATTATTATTAACAAATTAGTTTTTTTTTTTATTTAACCTTTAATTTATATTTTATACATTAAGAGTGATGCATTTTTCCTTTTATCAGTCATTGTTATTAATCATAAGTATTTTTAAGTCAATAGATATACAAATAAAGTATAAAATAGTTAATAGTACCAATATGAAAAACTACAATTTAAAGTATAATCGTACTAAGATCCAATTACTCGACATTAAAACATGATAGAACAAACTAGATTATACCAGTAAATCAATCAATATAATATAAAACCACCTATGTAAGTACAGATTTCGTTATTACTTTCAAGTATCATCTGGTTTTAACACGTATTTATGGGATATAATATATGTTATGTTATTATTATTATTATTGTACTTAACTTCTTATCGAATATCATATTATATGACCCCAAAAGGAAAGTAAGTTCTTAACTGTATAAAAAATGTACGCGTGAACATTGTGATCCGAATAACTGTTTATCATAAGAATAGTTGGTTGGTCGTAGATAAAGATATCGGGAAATCTTGCGGGTTAAAAGTATATTTTTCATAAGCGGTTAAAACTGTTAAAAATCTATTGCCGTGACGCTGTGGTCACCGACCAGTGGTCAGTCATATTACTCATATTCGATAAATAAAAAAATCCTTAACAACAGCATGGACGTAAGCACCTATAAAAAAGGATGCTCAGTGCTCGCCCACATTTTGTTCTTTAATTATGAGTACAATCCAAATTTTAATTTTTGGAATTTTAAGTATATATTTATGAGGATCATATTTTCAAACACTTAGATTTTTATACCATTTACGAAATGTCCTGTATAGACTAATACAAACATTTTTGTAAAACAAGAATCACTTATTTTTCTATACCTAAACTTTATTAAGTAACCTAAAATGAAGACGAAAGTACATAAAATGTGCTGTAATGAATAATAAACAATTCATAATTAAGTTTAGGTACGGTACTTATATTTATATAATTTTAATGAACAACAAAGTCAAATTTAAAAATCGTATTTTAATAAAAAGGGCAAAGTCGTTTAGGCGTGCAGTGCTAAAAAATTTACGAAAAATTACAACAACAAATAATATAGGCCCGCTGTAAGCGTGTACAAGTTTCACACGGCTCTAAGAAATAATTCACGGCTCAACACCATTGCTGTCAGTCGAAATAATCTAAATGAAAATGCGACTGTATAGGTAATATATGGTTGTTCGGACGTTTAAAAACACTTCCATGGTGTCGGCGAACAATTTACCTGTTAAGTGTTAAGACTTTGTATTGTACACTGAATGATTTATTGAGTATAGGCATTATATACGTTATGTTAGATTTTTTTCGATGCGGGGCAACGTCTTACAAATAAAACGTTCACTCTATTTCGTGTAACTATACATATACCGATCGACAATACCACCTCTAAACCGCCTATATTCCCATTCATGAAAAGTACACGATAAGTTGCGAAAGTACAAACTTTTGTCAAAATATAAACAAATTACACGGTAAAAATGAGTATATCTAATGCTGGTATAACATTATATACAATAACGTACCTATTGTATAATGGAGGACGTTTAACAACTAGACGAAACATTATAATATTATAACCTATACACGTCTATTAAAAAACACATTGACACAAGACGCATTAATGCATTATAGTGTAAAAAAAAAAAGAAGAAAAAGAAGAAAAAAAGAGCTGTAATAAAAATACTTTATACATTATTTTATACATCACTTTTAAACGAACGATTCGACAGTCGGTGACACGAACGAAATAAATAGTAGTGAAACTTCTCGCATATTAATATATTAATATTGTGATCGTGCAGAAAGTGTCACGGGGAATAATATAACACACATTCACGTCGAATAATGATATAGAAAAATACGCGTAAGCTTGAAGTGAATTTGTTTAAATGTCGCCTCACGCGTGTATTTTTTTACTTGAAAGTTTTTTACATAATTATTATTATTACTGCTACACTACCTATACTGCGGGTTTTCTATCGATTCGAGAACGTTCACGCGATTGTTTTATTATTATTTTCGTTTATTTATTACGCACTACGCAGATTGAAAACTCTGGTCAAACACTCTCGCGGGAATTTCTGCCCTTACCTTTCTGCGAAATCGTTGTTAAAACATTTAGGTACGTACTTTAAAATAGAAATCACAAGTATACAACAACTTCATTGACGGTTGATGATGTTATATTATTCATTAACTGTTATAAACTTTAATATCAGTGACTATTCGTAAACGAACAGTAACTATATATGTATATTGGGTATGCAGTACTACTATAATACAGTATAATATTATCTCGTTGAGTACAGCATATACAAATCAAATATTAGTGTTGAATTATAATACATCCCATATTATATTTAATTCTAAATACTTAGAAATAAACTGATTATAAGCTCTATTATCCAGTTTATAAAACATGTAAACATAATACGAAATGAGTAGTACATTCAATATGTTGTTAAATGGTACTTAATTTTAATATGCATTTAAGAATTAAACAACATGTTACTGTACCTAACATTATTCCTGTACAAATAGTTATAACTTAATAAAACTGCACGTTAATATTATCTACTTAAAATATTTATCTAGCAAAGAAAACGATAATACATAAACATTTGTTGAACATTTCAAACGTTTAGTTAAATAATTATTTTCAAATCTTCAAATGGCTTAATAAAACATTAATTTGGCTTTCTGTTAAAATTAGTTATCCGTCCTCGAGTTACAGCAAATAAAAAAACAAAATCAATTTTGCCGAAAATTATAGGTTTGCATTAATTTATTTATTTTTAAAAATATGAGGTATAGCGTTTAATTTTGATTCCTCAAAAGTACAAACTATACATCCTATTTTCTACCCAAAATCACCTTCATAATTATTGAACGTCGAAGCATTTATCGACTACTATTATCGTGTACAGTAGCACACAAAAAAAGACCACACACATACTATTGCAAAAATCGATACATTGATCCACTTGGTCCACTCAGAATCTCAATTGATTTGGTGCAGATTTTAAAATCAGTCACAACGAAAACGTATACAGACACCTGCCCATATACAATGTTTACCGCTTATATTATTAGAATCATACCTGTAATAAGTAGATCGCTACCTAAGTACATAACTCCGTGCTTCCGTATCAGGTATTACACTACGTATTATATTTCGTATAGCGACGTAATACCGCGTGTTCATCGCAAACTGTCAAGAATAATAATATAATTATAATACGTCATAATATAATATAAATATAATTACGGAAATTATGATTTTTATGCTCTGACGATTCGACGTCGTCCGATTATAGACGTGTTTGGTACCTACACCGGTGAATGTGAACACTAATAACAACAACTATACGTGTGTGTAATACATACATAAGGCAGCAGGTTCCATAATAATCGTAACACTATAATTATAAAAAATAATATGGTCGTTATGCACTTGCCGTTAATGTTATCACTATGATATCCTACACCGTTTTGATGATGTAAAAACGGGCGTTTAATCCGTAGACTGTACTACAATATAGAGATGTTTGTTTACTCGCCGCACGCATTGTACTCAGAGTGCACATCCGACTTTCAGATAAATATAAGTACCTAAAATAATACAATAATATACTCACTATTGTTGTAGATATACAGAAGCCCTCCGAATAGAGTTAGATCTATAAACGAAAGAAAGAGGTGTCTGCACAGTGCACACAAAACATTCACTCATAGAAAATAAAGATTATAATATACTCGTATTCAATAGGTAATTAATAAGGCATAGAATTATATGCAAAAAAAAAAAAGTAAAAATCGTACCAAATATGCCTGCATTAAGTAATTATGCATTTATTGTCATTCAAATTTGATAAATAAGCTAAATAAAAAAATGTTCATACAAAATTTGGTTGTAGAAACTGTTGACATTAATTAATTTAAAAATTAAAACAATACAATCTATTTGGATTAATTTTAATTAGCTACAACTAATGTTTGGTAGTAAATATTTTGTTGAATTGTTTTAAAACTGAATTATATTTATCATCAAAAATAAACAAATAAATCTAAATTGTACGACAATACCTTTGCTCAGTAAAATAGAATTTTGAATTGGGAGGTTATAGCGCTATGGTATTAGGTGTATAGATATATATAAACATACAGACTCGTATTTATATTTTTGTGTACAATTGTGTTGTAACTTATCAGTTTAAAAAAAGAAGAAGTACATATTATATCGTTAATAAAATATATTCTTTTGGCTTTAATCAGCAATTCAATTTACATATTAATATAGCAAATTTATTTTGTTGAAATGAAAAAATAGTAGAAGTTACTTAAAAAAAATTCAATAAAATTAATTTTAAAAATCCTCCAAGCAAAATATTAATTATTCATTATGTCTTTATACGGTAAATAAAATGTTCACTTATTTTTTAAAATTAAGAATGAATTTATTAAAATTCTGATTTTTGGAATTTTTAAAACATATTATTATTTATTATTATCAAGACCTTATTTTAAAATTTTTAAGATTCTTTATACTGGTTAAGGAATGTCCAGTGGTGTAAAACTTCTGTACTTTAATTAAGAACTCTCCTTTTTTATTGTAAATTATTTAGTATACATATATATTATATATATATATATATTTTTTTTTTAATTTTGCTAAAATTAGAACGATTAATTTTTCCGTTATTAAAATGTTGGAAATTAGTTCTTAAAAATGATCTTACAAAACTAATATCTAAATGTAGTATTGGATCTAGTATTTATTATACATATTACTTGAAATAAATTATAAATACTGATAGATGATATATAAAATGATTAACATTTTCTAAATATAATATTTTATTATTTTAACTCTTTATTTCCGGATCTTTTGAATACATTATTACTATCCTTAGTACCTATAATATAAATAAATTGATTTAAATAACTCAAAACCTACTAGTTCATATTTTAATTTTTATGTGTCAACTTACCCAGGAAAATAATACCATAAATAATTTGTTGTGTCTAAGTATGATTGATGAATCATTCTGTATTTATACAAAAAAAAAAAAAAATGTTTTGTAATTCTATTATAATATTTATTGGTCTATACAATTTAAATGATTAATTTATTATAGTCGTAATTCTAATCATATACATTTTAATAATTTCTCTTATTCAACGTAGTTTTTTTCTTCAAAAACTCATGGCTACTAATAATACAAACAACAAATAGCTTATTTACTAACATAAATATAACAAATCTACTCCATGCATTTTTTATTTCATGAATCAACAAATTATAAAAATTTGATACTTTTAACAAAATCTTAATTTTAGTTTTAATTTTTTTTTTTTTATAATGAATAGTCGTAATGAATGTTCACCTAGAATTATAAAAAGAGTAAACACAAAAAAACCAATAGACAATGCAGCTAAATATGATTTTTACAGACAAATTAATCATCTATCTATTATGAAGCTAGATAATGAAACAGGTATTCTAAAGAGAAATAATAATAATATAAGGAGTATCTTCGTTGAAGATATAGTTAATATATAATAAAATTTATTCTAGATAAATTGAATTATTCTTCGTGGTTAACTCGATTAGATAATGAAAATTCAGATTTAAAGATGCATCTTATCAAAATTTTATTTATATCATTAAGAAGTGATCGATCACTTCGAATGTTTTTAAAACCTCCTCCCGATGATCTTAACGATTTAGAATTGATGTCTGATAATACAGTAAAATTCTTAATCTGATTTATTTAATCAATTAATTTAACGTTCGTTACATATAAATATATAAATACACAGATGGAAATGGTTAAATACTTACAAGATAATAATGTAGCTGATGAACCTATAACCAACGAGAATGACCGAGAACAACTCAAACACAGACGTTTTGCAGCTGTAGCTACAGATATGCGTTCTTATACAACAACTAAAACTGCTCCTTACTTCGTCCAATCTTTCTATGTAAGGTCGGACTTCCCAATTTATACATGGTATAATCCAACGTCTATTAATGTGCCAAGTAATTTTGATCATAACCAATGGGAGCTATACTTAAATCGTTTTCAAATTTTAACCGAGTATGTATTTTAAAGAAATTGTTTCCTTTAAGTAAATCCGTTAATTATATAAAAAATTTAATTTTTCAGGAGTAAGAATTTCAATAGTAAACACAGAAACCGGTAATTATAATCAAATTTAAATATTGTATTAAGTGTTTAAATTTCATCGTTTTTTGTTCTTTGTAGATGTGAAGATATTATTCCAATTGACCAAATATCAAAAGAAGTTGCAACCGCTTTTAATTGGCATCCTTATAGTATTCTGGGCAATGAAGAAAATAGACCCAAACGAACACCAGCCTTTATTGAAATTGATGTGTAAGTAATCTAGATAACTATAATAGCTGAGCGATTGATTTTACGATGATGTGTGTGTTATTTTTTTTGTGTGTACTATGTATACAAAAAGGGTAATTTAAAAAATGTTTCAAATCCTAACTTAAATGGAGGTTTACAATTTTCTTTATTGAAATATGTGGGAAAACAAATAACAAGTAAAAAAAAACCAAAGTTTTTACGTAAATCTAGTTATCAACAAAATCCTATTTTATTATTTATGTAACTTGAAAATGAATAACCCTAAATATTTGAAATGTTTATCTAATGTTTATATGAACGTTTCCTTTACATAATATACGTTTTTTTAATATCTTGATTCTCTTTAGTTTGCTATTTATAGAAATTTGAAATTTTTCATTATTTTAGTTTTTTTATAAATATCAATAAAAAAATGTTTGCCGTATAAAAATATTTAAAAAATATAAAATAAGATTTCTCATAGGTTGATTATTTGCCAATTAAAAAATACTGAAATTTTAAAAGCACAATCATTTTTTATAAACATTTAAATTTAGATTATAAACAAAATTTGTAAAAATCACTAGAAAATTTTCAAATAGTTTTGCAGTTGAAAATTTATAAGAATTTATATTATAATTAAGATTTGACAATTTAATAAAAAAATTTTTGTGAGTAATTTATAGGGATTAAAATCTAAAAAATATCTTTATTAGCACAATTTTAAAATTTGGATAAAATTGTATAATTAAACTGTAAATAACGATAATCAATTTTTTATTTTTTTTTGTTAATATTTAAAAACATTATTCATTGGGGCATAGAACTTTTATATATATAATTATATGTTATACTTACTCACAATAAAATTTTAGAATGCACTGTTTTAAACAAAAATTAATTCATTCTACTGTATTACGAGTAAAAAAACTTACTTTATTATTATTTATAACTATGTATCAAAAAATATAACACAAAAATAAATATACTTAGTGATATTATAGGCTGATAGACAATCTTCGCTAAAAATCGTTTTTTTTATATAAGATGATATGATCATTAAATTCAAATATAAAACATCCTTCACAATGACTCACTCAATATCTACTGTGTACAGCGAAGCATACCCACTTGCCTACCTTTTTTTAAATTTTTAAATTAACATTAATTTTTAATTTTTCAGAAATATAGCAAACCAACAGTGCAATCAACAGCAAATCGATGATGCTGCATTTGCAATAGTATATTGTAAAGTATTCCCTGGTAACAAGATTTTAGAACCAAAACTGTATACTACTACACTAATCCCGGACGCAAAATTTATTTTTAAAATGACTGGTGTAACATTAGTTAATTATTCAAATTTCAAGTCAAAAAAAGAAGAACAGCCACCGAGTGGTTGCAAATTAAAACTAAAAAAACAGATTACAGAAAAAAGCTCTGATGATAATGACGGTATACTATGTCAGGGTTCAGTAACTTGTTAAAAATAAAAATAAATTTTTTTAGAGGCCATAATTCGAATACACCTTATTTTATTCAAACAAAATATTATAGACGTATCAAATTTAATTTATTTAAGTTCATCACTATTTCATTTATTAATTATTGAGGTATCTACAAGGTTTAAATTATAATTACTCGTCATAATAATAATAATAATAATAAAATACATATAGTAAAATATAACATTGGGTTTGGACCCGTTGAAATAAATAAAAGTTAAAGTGGTTTTTGAGTTTGAATAATATCAACAAGCGTATTGATAGGATGTCTGGTTTTCGATATAGAAATACACCGTTTAAGGAACCATTAGTTAATTACCATGCATACCTATTTGCTTTTTCGATTTTTCATTAGAGAAAAAATTTGCTCACAAATATACGTGCTTCCAAACACAGTCAACATTTTTTTTTAGCAAAATATTTTATTTTGCTAAATTTTGTTTCACAGAGACTCGAATAAAACAGAACTAAGTTATGGCCATCGTGAAAAGCGGTTTTAAGACATTCGTCACTTTGAAACTCAATAATTTCCATTTGTAAACAACTTTGAATGTCATCAATATCAACTACAAATGGGTTCCAAAATAATTTAATTTTGAAGTCAATATTTTAATTTGACCGAAAATGATTTATTATCAGTCATCAGAATACATATCTGGTAGGAACTAGTTTTCTTTTCCTCGTAATTTTACATTTAATTCGTTAAAAAAAAATAGTTATGCCAGTTTAAAAAAGCAAAGTCGAGTAACTATTTGCTATCAGATAATTGGAGTACCTATAATTTTCTTTTTCGTTCATATTTATTTCCTCCCTAAAAGTAAAATAACATTTTAAAGCTGCGCTTCTCATTAACTGTCAAACTTTCGTAAAATAACATCATTTTATTCAACTTCAATTTTTTTTAAAAATTGTTGGAATTATCGATGGGCCAACCCAATTTTTTTTGTGTATAGTTTATGGTTGATCTATATCCATAACATTTTTTCAAACTAAGAATTCGCAACATAATGCTTTTAGGTAGATATATTATGATACAATAGAAAAACCATAAAATTTCGGATTTATTAGGTATTTATCATTATTGTCTTGATTTACCAAAAAAAAAATCTTGATTTATGCCACTCATATTATTTCTTGCGTCAGTAGAAATAATACTTATTAAGTCTTTCAAAGAAAGCTCTAATTTTTCGAATGAATTTTAAATGTTTTTAAATATATCTTCACCTGTTTCAGTATTCTCTATACTATATATGTCTACCAACTCTTCATAAATATAAAACTCCTTGTCTATACCACCTATAAACATTAAAAGTTGAACTATGCTAGAAATTTCAGTGCTATTGAGAAAGCCTAATGGCGGTATGATATTATCTTTTAATTGTGAAAATAAATTATTTCCCAATTCCTCAGTTCACCACACACACAAGTTCGGAGTCGAAACACCGATTTTTTTCAAATCGTTTTATTTTTTCTGGGCATGCTTCACTCGCTATAACTAACATGCATTTTTAAAAATAACTCAATGTCAGTAAAAAGACGATTATTTTTTTCCAACGTTTCAGCAACCACATAACTATTATTCGTACAGACTACTCGTTAAGTGTAATTTGAGGTTTAAAGATATTTTTCTGGCTATTATTAGAGATATGTTCAAAAATGTTTTGTTTTGTTTTTCAGCAGCAATCCCGAAACAACAGCCACCACCAACGTGTTTGAAGAAAAATGCCATTCAGCGTGGACAATCCAACCCAGACGTCAGTTGTAGCCTTGTCAATTTCGAGTTTTCAGACAAGCGCACTGCAGAAGACAGGTCCCGGTTTCTGACGTCTGAGAAGACAGTCAACAACCGTCCAGCGGTAACGCATGCACTGCCGTCACCACCATCACCGTCGCTATCACAGCCACCGCCATCGCGGCCATCAACACCATCACCACCGTCGCGGCCATCAACGCCATCACCACCGTCACCGTCTCCATCAACGCCATCTCCACCGCCACCATCAACGCCATCTCAACCGCTACAGAGAACGCCATCTCAACCGCCACAGAGAACGCCATCTCCTCCACCATCGAGACCACCGACGCCGACGCCGGTCAACGATTTTCACGCACCAGCCGTCGACTGGAATCCAGACGTCAGTAGCTATTCCGCTTTTTCAGACAGGCGCAATACAGAAGACCCATCTCGGTTCATGACGTCCGAGAGGATAGCCGACGACCGTTCAGCGGAAATGTGTACACCGCCGTCACCACCGTCGCCGGACAACGATTATCGCGCCGACGACGCCGACCAATCGGAGGACGTCAGCTCTGCCGCTGCGAGCGATTGGTCCACCGAAACGGGGCCCGAACGATGCAACTCGAATATCTTGCAGACCAGCCAACTCCATCAGGACGACGACTACGCTAGTTCGTTGTCCACGTTGACGTCGGCCGACAGTTCGATTGAAATGCAGCTCGCGGGACGTCGCGATCCCGACCCGTATGTGAATTACGATCGTCGAACGGACAACTTCGCGCTGGACAACAGTGATCGATATCCGTTCGATGGCAGAGAGACGTTGAACACTAGCCACGACTTCAGCTTCCAAGACGACTTCAACCGTAGCCCAGACGAATACACGGCCGACGCCTGGCCGCCCCGTTACAATCTCGTCGATGACGTGAGCATGCCGGGCTCGATGGTTATCGGTCCATGGTCGTTGTCGGGCAACATGTCCAGAAGTGGCCGAGATGCGGAAATCGATAACTCAAGAATTCCGGATCAGTACGATACGTCTTGTTCGGAGAGTGATATCGCGTCGGAGCCGGACGACTAAGACGATCGCCCGAACATCTCAAAATACGAATGACGACAACACGACGATACTAGTTTAAAAAATGGATTTCAACACAAATGTTCGAAAAATAAACTTAAATAACTTTTAACTTTTAACCTAACCCTTTTGAAAGGGTTAAAAAATGTTATTATAATCTTATTTTGGGAACGTGTTACGCCGTACTTACAGATAACACAATATTGGTGAACCGCGTTGTACGTAAATAGCTCTCAAATAATCAAATTAAAAATATATGTGTATTGTATATAATGTAGGTAGTAGGTACATTGAAACATGGTACGTGATGAGAAAATGACTCGTTAAATGTCATGAAGACATTATGAATTTACCAAAAATACTTATAACCTAAAACGAATTTGTTAGAAATGTATGTACTTTAAAGTATTAAAACATATATTTTGTAGTTTGGAAAACATAGTATCAGGCGACAGGCAATCTGATAATCTAATAAATAATAATTAATAACATTAGAAATTTAAGATGATATTACCTTATACATGAAATTATATGATATGAGATTTTTTAAGAAATAAAAAACCTTATTTTATAACATAATTATGTGAAAAATACTGAATTCCCAATATTTAATATTTAATAAATCATTCAATTTTCATCTTACTAATTTAAAACTATTATCAAATGAATCAAATACTAATTTTAGTAATTTTACACATGGATAATATTAAATATTATACATACCGTCACCTTAACTGTTACAGTATACTGTATCAATATGGTACTATATAACAGTCGATAATCTAGTAAATCTTGTAACTTTGATTAGATATAATTTAGATAGACATACACGTGCATGATACACACAATAGGTTTATAATAATTTAATAATTTCCATCAACTTAATTGTACAAAAGTTTCAATAAACAACATTTCTTTAAAAATTAAGTTAGGTATATAATAAAGTCATGTTTATATTACTATGTCCACATATTTTATTTTTTAATATTTTAAATTAGTTATTAAATTTCAAAAAGGGTTACCCTTGAATCATAGGGACAAATCCCACGGGAGTTGGTAATGAAACGAGCTCGGAGCAGAGCTACCTAATTTTAAATTCAAAAAACTTCTAATGCAAAAAAACAAAAGTTATTTCATATATCTCATAATGTCAGATCTTTGTGTTGCATCCATATATTTGTAAATATGAATTGCTTACGTTTTTTCTTACTACATATAACACATACTTTTCATTTGTTGTTATAATTATTAAAAAAATAAATTAAATAAATTATTAGATTTTAACAGTTTTTTGTTTATCTAAAAACAAAAATTGTAAATACCTATATATAAATAACACGAAATGAGCAAAACAAATTGTAAAAATGGTAATATGTAAATAGTTAGTAATACTATTGATTATACATAGTATATACAATCAATGGTATAATACTTATAAATATTTTGATGAACATTTCAAATCTCTTCGATAATTTATTTTTGAATCAAGACAAAAATATAAAATGAATTACAAAACGAAAAACTAGTTTTGATTATCAATTCCCACTTTAACCTAATTTTTTACTTTAAGCCCACTTAAGTAATAACTAGATCCAATTCGCTACCAAAAGTTATTTTTTAAATACTTTTTTCTTAGATATAAGAATAAAAAAATTAATAAAAAACATTCACTGTAGTGCGTACTACGTAGTATATAACAATACGATCATCGTTCCACTTAGAATCTATAACAATTAACAGTATATTTTTATTTTTAGTAAAATTACAGATAACGTATAACTTTTTGATATTAGTTATTTAATATACACTTAACAAAAACAATATTTATATATTTGAAGGTAATTAAAACGATTAAAAACATAGTAAAATAATGTGCAATTTATTTATTTATTTTTTTTTTTGTTTTATGTTTATCAATAATGTTGTGTACCTATTCTTATAGAATATACGAAAAAATGTTAAATAATTTGATGTAGAAGACGAAATAATATTATGCTGTGATCGAACAAAAATGGTTTAAGAGAAAAAACCAAAGCCAAAGTACCCAAAGCGAGGAGGATGTTTGTCATTGACTCGGCCTCGGCGACTAGGATCAACGATTTTGGGTTGGGCTTATGCGTAACACCCTACGGCAATTATGACCGTATGATCCGGCAAGTGGACCGTCCATTTGGTACCGTCTTTTTCTTAAGGGCCGTCGGAACGAAGACCCCGCGAAAGTTCTCCGGTGGGAGGTACTCATCTATCATTATAATATAATATTGTAATGTATTCGCGGCGACGAGAGGGACGTAATTAATTTTTCCGTCATCATACGTATACGGTGCACGCGCACAAATAAACCATCACGCGGGTACGAATAGAGTTATACATAATATAGGTTAGGTCCCACATTAAAAAAAAAAAAGTACCTAATACGTATAATATAATAGCCGCGTCGTCGTTACGCCGCAGTTAGGCGAGTAACCAACTATAACGATATTATAATGATGTGATATACTCGTATAATATGCGTAGGTATAATATATAGTGGTCGACTCGAAGATCGCGTTTGCCGCCACGGCGTGTGCCCGCCGTCATCTCGTCTGAGGAAATAAAAATATACATCGTCCGGTTACGCCGACGTGCGTATAGGTGCCTCATCATACATAACCGTGTTACAGTGCCCGCGGACGGGGATTCGCATTTGCGGACGTGTATAAAAGGCACGTCGTGCTGTCGACCGCCGTCATACCCAGCCCGAAGTTGCGACTGCAACGTTCGAAGTCGACCGGACCGCAACACCGAAATAATAATATACCTATACGGTACGAGTCGGTTATTCATAGGAAATCATAGGTAGGTACCTACTTAATTATAATACCGTATAGTCGTTGCGGTGCCTGCAAGTCGGAGATATATCGAACGATTTTTATTCGGGAAGAAAACCCGCTTACACGAGACGACGTCGTCATCATGACTGCCGAGGTGAGTTGAAATGAGTTTTATATTATATTATTATATACTTGTAAACGTGCTTACGATAATAATATTATATGGGTATAGTTAGAGAGCCTATATAATAATTATTATACAGGCTCTCTAGGTACCTATAGTTATACCGACCTCATCTATCGGTAAAACTGTGAATTTTATATTTTTTATAATTGATGATATAGTTCTATAATTACTTATCTATGAGTAGAGTTAAGAGTTGTACATATGTAAACCAATATAGTTAATAACTTACTAAATGTTATCTAGTGGCTATTTGTACCCATTAAAAAAAAAAACGTATAAACAGACAATAGATAGTTATATATAACTATACAACTAATATATATAATATATTCGCACTGAAAAATTTCTGGCTAATGGTGGCCACAATAATTGAATTTAATAAACACGTTTTTGACTTCGTATTTTGTGTAGGTAGGTATTATAATTATACCAATTACAGGCTACAGCTGTACCTATTGTATTTTATTTGCATTTAATTATGTGTAAATAAACGTATAGCTCGGATTTTATTGAAAGTTACTAGTTACGTTTATTTTTTAACTCGTTTGCATTTTCTTCTCGTTTTTCTTATTCTCTTGTGTATTAGACTTAAGTTTAATAAACCATAATTTGTTTTTAAAATAACTCATATAGATATATATAATATAAATATATTATTAGCTTATTAATATATATATTATATTATTATATATATATTATTATTAATACCCATAGGTAAGCAATGGGCATTAACAACTAATTAGTGAATTTTTTGATTAACTTAATAACCAAACAACAGTTTAAGTATCCTTGGTAATAAATAATAACATATACTCCGATACTCGTAGCTATTTTCTGATTAATTAAAAAAAAAAAAAACTTGTATTAAGTTACGTATTGAGTTTATACGGAGTTCGGAAAGTTTACTTGAAAATGTAATTCCTTTACGTTCGCGTTCAATGCAAAAAAAACTTAAATAGTTTACGTAAATTTGTTTTTAGAGAAACGTCAAAATAAATTTTCTTTAAAAAAAATAAACTCGTTCACGTGGACGTATGTTTTGATGATTATTTTACAAAACCTTTAAATACAACTTTGAAATGATATAAATTATACTTTGAAAAGTTGATTTTTTTTTATCTAATGTACCTGCCTATAATGATTAACATATACTCTGTATTATTTATTAATAAAATTAGCTATAAAATAAAAAAAACCTTTATCTAAGCCCATTACTTATAATCACAAAGCTCAAAGCCAACTTTAAAACTTAGGTACTAATATGATGTAAAATATATTTTAGAAATGTCTGATAAGTTAAAATTGTATCTTTTCTCTAGATATCAACATATTTAAATAATATACACTTAACTATTATAGTATTATGTTTTATAAAAATGAATTATATACCAATAAGATATCTTATAAAATACACTCAAGCATTGGCTTGCATGAAATAAATTTAAAAAAAGTATTTTATTATATTTTTTGACTTCGTAAAAAAAAAATTGTAATTTATTAAATAAACAAGTAGGTATCTACCACTTATTACAATATAGTAAATAAAAGAAAGTACCAACTCTATGGAAAATAAAACAAACATAATTATACATTTTGATAACATTCATGGGCTAGATACTCTCAAATAATTGATAACTTCGGTACAAATATTTATTAGCCACCTTCGAGCACTGTCATTTAAGCACATATTTTAAAGCATAACTGCTAAAATACCTGACGGCAACAAGATCCCGTAATGATTTTATTATTTAATTTAAAAAAAAAATTGTATCTTTGAGCTGTATTAAATGAAAAAGAAATCGTTTTAGCTGATGTTTTCTCCTTCCTTCTTCGGGTCGACTATAATAGTTATCTCGTGCAACACGTCATTATCATAAGTATCTCGAACAACGATTATAAAAACTATATACCTATATCCGTGCAGCTGACGACTGTATATATATATAGAAGTCGACCTGGGTAAATCGTTCCCACGCCGTGATTTTTCCAATTCTTATACCGCAAAAACTCGGTAGATTTAAGTACCACCTGTAACTTACCTGTATATACCTATATTATAGTGTGTCCACTTTCGTAATGACTCGAACACGGTCACGCGAATCCGTTAGGTTAGTCCGACACAGCAGGGTTTCATTTTTTCGTAATGACACCGCCAAAAAAACGACGATAAACATATAATAATCTCGTGATCGTCTTACCTTTACAGCCGCTGTTCTACGTAGCGATGGCGGCCGCGTGCTGTGCGATGACTTCGGGCAGGCCGTCGCCGTCGTCGGCGACGCCGCTTCCGTTCGCCCCGCCGACGGAAGTAGTGTCGACCGCGTCGGAAGCGCCCGCCGGATACGACTTTGGCCATCCTCGCGTCGACGTTGCCCATCAGCATCAGTCGTCATCGTCCGACCTCGTCGACCACGACTTCGGCTATCGCGTCAACCAACTGCAGCAGCCGTCCGAACACGACGACGATCGCTTCGATCACCTGCAGCACGTAGACGAAACGCCGTCAGTCGGCTCGTCTTATCGCTTCGCGTACGCGGTGGCAGACCCGCTGACCGGAGACGTGAAGAGCCAGAACGAAGTGAGCGACGGCCGCGGAACGGTCAGGGGCACGTACAGCCTGGTCGAACCGGACGGGTCCACCCGGGTGGTGGAGTACTCGGCCGACGACGAGCACGGGTTCAACGCCGAAGTGAAGAGGATCGGACCGCAGCACAGGTACGCTGCGAAGTCCGCCGACTCGTCCGACTTGGGATTCGGCCGACACGTTCGCGGCGGCGGCGGCGACACGTCGGTGGAGATAATACGGTCCACCGACCAACAAAACATGCACTTTTACCTACCCGAACAGTACGTCATCACGTCAGTGAGACGATGATTTTTTTCTCGTTTTCAGTTTTCGACCCCTAGGAAGTAAAGTGCCGTGACCGTGTTGTATACCTATATTCATAATATGTATAGCGGAAAATGAAATATTATTAATACACGACAATATTATGACCGACTTAGAGCTCGGCGCAGGTTTTATTTTAGTTTCTATAGTTTTATATACGTATACGACACGAATCGCTAGTACTCTGAATTAAATTGGGTAGAAAACTTAGCGACGAGACTTAAATACTTATTTATTTTATTTTATTTTAAACTAAGCATGTGCAATTCCTCCTAAATAATACCATCACCACGTTCTATGGTAACATAATGCGTAGCCATAAACATTTTTTCTTTTATCGTCAATTATGATGATAATAGGTAGGTAATAATGAAATTGCGTGCCTACTTATCTAAATTTTTATTGATATACGAGTACGTTTATATATTATTATCGATTTGAGTTATACATTTTTAAAAAATAATACATTAGGTAGGTAGGTAATCATCGAAAAAAACTGTTTAAAAATATGACATCTTATGCTATTATTGTAGTTACAAGTATATAGGTATTGTATGAATTGTTTATTTTTCAGTTGTTTTTGTTAATAAAACGCTTATTATTTTAGCTACCTATCTATTGTATTAATTATGTTGTGCATTTGTTACCAATCTGGATTCCTTATATAGTTATATCAATTAATCATATAATATATGTATCATCTAGTAACTATATTATATAATATATAGTGTACCTACCTATATAATATCTTAAGAATTATGATCATAATAATAATTAGCCAAATTCATAACGAAGAAAAGTCTTAGATTTATTTTAGTAAAAACAACAAAATTGTATTCAGAAATAAATTATTAGGTATAATTTAAATTATCACAAACGTCTCCGAAAACCAATCACAGTGAAAAATATTACATGAAATTTATTCGTAATCATGAATACAGAATTAGAAAAAAATCTTTGATATATTTTAATTAAAACTAAGAAATAACTCTTGATCTTAGGTAAGTACCTAAATATGCTTTATTGGGACATTCATGAATTATGAATATTATTATTTATTCAAGTATCTTTATTTTATTGTATGTAAATAAATCAAACTAAAATAGGTTTTGTACATCATATTGCAAATCATAAAAATCTACCAATATTTATATATTGTTTGTCAACGTTTTGTAGATTATGAATAACTGTGTTTCATTATTTAAATTATGTTCCAACCTGTCAAAATTCCACCCAGGCACCAAGTGACCAGTGTTTGAAAAAACATATACGATTGATCAAATCATCAAATGTCTAAATACTTTTTAAAGACTGTACAATATGTTATTTTAAGATAAATTGTATCTTATAGGAAAGTCTAGCAGGTTAACTACATTTTTAACCCATTAAGTTAAGTCAATAAAAATAAAAATAAATAAATAAATTGAGCTTTCGACATTAAGTGTATTTCATAATATTGCTATGAAATTAATTCATTTTACTTAACTAAGATTGCGGTAGGATGATTTAATGTTTGCTGAAAACGTGTATTTATTATATAATATATTATTAATATTTAATTAAACAATAATATCTATTATTTTATTGTTATTGACTTTTGAGTAAATATCACTTTACTGTAAAACTTATACTTTGTATAATTAACATTTTTCTAAGTAAACTATTTTTACCAACATACACAGAAAAATAGTTTTAAAAAAATGATAGTTGTAAGTGTCTATGTATAAAAGGTTAACAGTTTATAAGAAGTCAAAATGTTTTTAAAATGTTATGATGTGTAGAAAATGGATGTTTGTTTTTGAGTTAGGTACACCAACATGTTTTTCCCTGTTATCTTAAAAAGTACCTACCTATATACAATCATTTAATTTTTTCCATCCAAAATACCAAATAAATCTAATTTTTAATGCACCAATGTATTCATTTACCAAATACTTATAATGACGTGTTGTTTAGAGGTCAAAATTAAAAAAAAATTAAGAAAAAATAGAAATTATTAAACATATTATCTAGCGTTCAAATTACTTATTTATATATATTTAAAATTATCCATTTTTTTTTTGTTTTATATCCATGATTCGAAATTTGATACAAAGCTTCTTATAAATTTTAAACTTATAGTTAAAAAAAAATTCTATTAAGTCAAAATTAATATTTTATGAACGTTGAAATTCAAATTTTTATGATATTGTTAATTCACTTTTAAAATAACTATTTCTCTTCAGACGTTTTTTGATATTTAATTGTACTTAAAAACGAATAAACATAGATATTTAAAATGCTCACAAGTTTTATATAATTATTATTTTTATACGTGATAAAATTTTAAATAATATTAAAATTTTTTTTAGTTTATTATTTCTACAAATTTTTATAATTTTTGCTTGGTCATAAAGCTTGAAAATGTAATACAAGATCACATAGGAGTTGTTCTTATAGATATGTAGGTATATAAAAATATTTAAAATACATATACATAATTTATTTTTACAAACATGTTCAATTTTTGACAAAATTCATCAAAATCACGTAAATTTGCAAATTGTTTTTCATTTAAAAATGTATAAAATGTACAATTTTTAACACTTGACAATATGATACAAAATTCTTCATAAGTACTTCATACTGAGAAAAAAAACACCAAAAAATTATATTTTTTTTTCATATATAGATATTTTATTTTAAAGTTTGGACCAAATTAGGTACATATTTTTAACTATAAATAACGATATTCACTATTTAAAAAAAAAAACATTACACGTGAAGACATAATATCTTTACGTATGTTATTATATTTTCAAATGTAATGTTTTCAACAAAAAATAATTTAACCTTATATTATATTAACAGTAAAATAAATTACTTTACCTAATAGAAGTTTCGCAAAATATAACATCCATCACTACAGAGACCCACTCGACACCTACCGTAGGTCCAGCAGCCTCGCACAGTATAGGCGTATTGCGGTACCCACATCTTTTTTTTTATATTGTTGGCTGTTGCTATATTTGTTACAGAAAATAAAATACTTTTTGTAATAGAATACAATTGTAGGTCTGTATTTCATAATAACGTAAAAATAGGAGGATAAGAAATATTAAATTAAATAGCTAAAGACAACTAAAACTTGAATAAGTCTTATTGGACTATAAGCCTGGAGGATTATACCCAACACTTTAAGTAGGTACTGAAAAATATAATCACCTATCAGATACAAATATTAAATTCACGTTATTACCTTCCTACTGATCTTCGGAGGGCTTCGAGGTCATTCATTCGAGAATTTGATCAAGTACGCAGTATAATAAAATGTGTATATTATATTAACTATAATATTAATATGAAATGTATAATAAACATGCACCTTATCTGACTCGCAGCTGTGTATATTTCGTGCTGTAATATAGTAAGGCGTACATTATCGTACGCAGGATCCGTAGAGAGGTGTCGCATGTGCTATGCATTGGCGAAAAAGACGACATGGTCATGTTGACTATAGAAAATGTCTGTCGGCTTTATATCAAAGGCTTTTTAACCCTTTCGTTTCCAATAAACTACGTTTCTCCTTGCCGGCAGAGACCCTAATTCGGCTATCCCTTGTCTCTAGTAGTACATAAGAAAGTCATACATCTTGTGCAAAACAACACAAACGCGTGTTAGTTTATACGTAACCTTACAATGCGAATCGTTCCTTCGTTGATTTATATAAGGAGTTACCGTTATCTCAACCCGATAACCTGGCCATTGTTTGTTTATTATTTTTAAATAGTTATACAATATATATGTGAGCATATCATTAAATTTTATAATCGGTAAAAAATAAAATTTAAATAACTTTGTTAAAAATCTGCGAGTTATCAAGCTCTGCCGCGAGACTACTTGTTCATAATAGGATGCCCACTATGTATTATACTAGCATTAGTATCAACACTTGACATTAATGTTAGCGAAATTCCTATAAATTGACTAAGGCAATTTTCAATGGTGTAGAAGGCTTCCCAACTATTTTTGAAACACTAAAAGGATAAATATTTGTCTTCACTATAAGGCAATAGCAAGTGGCTCCAATTGCATACACAGATTTAAGATGCACTGCTACAGGCTGTGCTGAAGGGAGAAAATTCTCTTTCGCTCTCTTGACGACTAGTATTAGAGTTACAGTAATACAAGCCGGAGTAGTTCAAATTGCACTTTACAAACACATAAAGTGGAACAAAGCAAGTTGTGAAAGTCTGTCCACAGCCAGGACTCAAATTAAACCAACACAACTTCAAGGTGGCTGGAATGTACAGGATTGTGACATGTGTTAACCACACTGTTGGCCACTGCAACGACCAATGATATAATTATCATACTTATATAGTTGGTATTTAACATTTATTTTATTTTTATTTTTATTTTTTGCATTTATTTTTACTTGTTAATTATATTATATTCACCTTTTGTCTAGTTATTTCAGCTACAATTTCTAAGTTCAATTAATGTTTTGTAAATATTTTTATCTAAATGTTTCAAATAGTCTAGACGTACCTACAACGAGCAATAAGTATATTTTTCCTTTACTTTGACACACACAAGTACCGTACTTAAGTCTCTAGGTTAAATTATATTAATATCTGCATAGTAATTGCTTTTTTTGACTGTTTATTGATCAATTTTATTATACTAAATAGTCTTGTACGCATCATGTGGGATGCTCATTATTCTTATTATTATTGTTATTTAATGAATTGAATGTATTAAAATCATTTTGTACGTCACCAGGAACATAGGTATAATATTTATTATTTACAGTCCCGATAAAGTAGTTAGGTTACGACTGTACAAATAGTAAAATAAATTATTTTATACTTCATAAAAATATCTAAAAATATAACATGAAATATACTTAGTGGTATACCGGCTAATAGACCGCCTTCTCTCAGAACCATTTTTCATTAACCATTGAATTTAAATTTCACGTATCCATCACAGTAGCTCACTCAACACCTACTATACAGCATAATAGTACTCAATATTGCTCACCTTTTTTTAAAAAAAATTTTTATAAAGGATTATCCATGAATATTATTTTTCTGAGTACCTACGTCTTATGTAATTACCTACCTACTAGTTTTTGTTAACATATGTATTAAAAGTGTGCAATTAACTCGAGTTAGTGTGATTCAATCATTAATTTTATAATAGAAGTAACAACCTATCCTATCACAAAATCAATGGTTAAATCAGAAGCTATAACTTAATATAAGTAATTCCAAAATAATATATTTATCTAAAAAGTTTAAAGTAAGTATGAAAAAATTAGAAAAATATACTTAGTTAAAAAAGGTAACTGTAAACTTTTCCAATGGTACTCTCCCGGGTCTACTACGGTACTCCCTGAAGAATACAAGTAAACTCTTCTGAGTCTATAATAACTTCGTTTATATATTATGTTATTATGAACATTCAAATTTAAAAAACATAAGGTGTCTATTTTTTGTCTTTAAAGTACTTATATAACTTTTTCTTTACTTTTGGTATGAGAGTTTTTATTTGTTTTATCGTAACTTTGAATTTTTTATGCATATTTCAATTTAAAAATCTTTTAGAGCATTAATAAGTACAAACAGATATGGACAAGTATTTAAAAAATATAAATTGAAACGTAAGTTGAAAATGATTACTTAAGGCCAAATTACTAAAGGATATGATGCATCTTCATTCTTCATCAATTATACATCAGAACTAAGAACAAAGAAAAAGTTGCTAATTTTTTATTTTTTAGAAGCATTATTGCAACTAATGTTGCACCTAATATGAATAAACATTTTCATATTTGTTTAGATCGATGAAAACTAATCCAAAAGTATAACAAAATCATTTTAAACTTCGGTAATGTCATCTCTGTACATTTCAAACAGCTTGAGAGAGTTTACACAATTACTTCAAGTAGACATTATGTTGACCCAAGAAAGTTTATCTCCACCAATTTTTTTTTTCAATTATCATTTATCACTGAGATCACACATAAAATATATTAATTATTAGTAAAAATTGGGAATATAATAATATATACATAACTCATTGGATTACCCATGCAACATTAAAATTTTTCAAATATCAAACTATTTTATACTATAATGTTTTATGCAATTATTATATACAAACTACTGGTAACTAGACATACATAAAAAAAAACATAACTCAGTATCTATAGCTGACACTTAATCATTTTATAAAATTTATATACACAATAAAAAATAACAACCTCCATAAACAATAAACTCTCGTAATAAATTAATGAACCTATCACTGTAACAAGCCATTAATTATTAAATTTACTATTTTTATTTATAAAAGTTATGTTTGTAAATATATATATATACTGAAAAATTAATTGTTAACTATATCCTTTAAAAAAAAATAGGTAATGTGATGGGTGTTGTTGCTATTGAAGAATCAATTACTCGTTCAGAAATAATTTCTAGTTTAAATTAATATTATTATTACTGTAAACTATATTAAAACAATTTTAATTTTTGAGTAACCAACAAATGAAATACATTTGAAAAATATGGGCTACCTTTATTTACAAAATCCAAAAAACTAAAATTTAAACATAACATGTATGTAAATCAAATAAGTAATATAAATTTGTTTAAATAAAATTATATGATATTAATAATATTTTTGAACATAATATTTATAAAAACCAAAATAAAATAATATATTTAAGTATACCTATGAGATCAGTTATCAGGTTACTTGATGACTGTTCGATGATAGTCACTTATTTTATCACCACTTGATTTTTCCATCATTTTTTCCACTTCAATTTGCGTATTTTGGTGGATGTTGCAAGTCTAACAGATAAAAATAAAGTACAAACTATTAACTAGGATAATGTATAGATAAAGAATAATTTAATAGAGTATAACTTTAAGTGTATTATTAAAATATTAATAGTTAGGTAATTTATTTATTTACTTATACTTAATGAATTATTGTGATAATAGTTAAAAAATAATATCAGTGGCGTATACAAGGGGGGTGTTTGGTGGATATGACACCCCCTTTGAGCCGTATCATATATTACATTATTATTACATATATTATATTACAAAAAATATACAATTAAAATAAAAGTTTTAGTTTATACGTATTATATATAATATTTAATTTTTATAATTAACACCCCCCTTCAGAAAATCTTAGCTACGCCACTGAATAATATCATTATTAAATATTTAAAATCAATTTTATTACAAACACATATTTATCCAATACCCACTTAAATATTGATTAAATAACACTAAAACCAACTGACTAAATAACTAAAACAAAAAACTAATGTTTTGCATTTAAAATGTATATTATATTACCAAACATTAAAACACCTAAAAATTTAAATTTAACTTATATAAGTATTTATTTTTATTTGCGTTCTGATTTTGTGTAAGCAAAATTTATTTTAACATTAAACAAAATATTTTATTGAAAATTAAGACTTAAATCAATCCATTCAGATTCAGAAACATAATATGAATTTAAGTAACAGTTCAAGTATTTAAACATTATGATACCTAAATTATTTGATGATTAATATCAACTATAAACATGTATTTAAAATAATACTGATAAAATGTGATTGAATTATAACTACTAATAGCCTAAACTTTATAAATTATAAAAAATAGGTAATAGGTACTAAGAATTTTACTTATACCTACAGTGTATAAACAAAAATAAAAACTTTAATGTTTTATTTTATCTGATTTAAATCTAATGTACCACACTACTTAATACAACATGATTTTTTAACATTGTTACAAAAAGCTAATAGAAAAAAAACATTGATTTAAATGTAAAATGTTGAAGTATTGATTTTGAAAATAATTATAATAAATTGCAATTAAAAAAATTAATTTTAAACTTAACAAAATTATTATACTTAAATGTGCGTTTCAACAATAATATTAATATTTGTTTTAACTAAATATTTGTTTTAATACAAAATTTTATAATAATAATTAGTATAGTATATAATAATTTATAAGTTATAATATTATAGGTATTTGAATAGGTTATAAAATTACTACTTATATTTTTTTTTTATGAAAACCAAAATATTTCATAAAAACTCAAGTAAAAAGAAAGATGTTTGTTTAAAATATATATTTTTTTATAATAATTTTTAATAGAAAAAAAATGTACAGGTTTAACAATATTTGTTTTGTCTTATAGAGACAAGAAAAATACTAATTTCTTAAACTTAAAGAGTGGTTTTGAATGAAAATTAGATTAGTTTAAACTTTAGAGTTAGATAATATGTACACAGCTCCAAGTTATATAAAAAAAAAAAATGAGCTTAAAATATTCACCCAATTTTTTAGTTTTTTCTAGTGAAATTAAAACTACAAAAATAACTTAATACTATAAACTAACACAAAATTAATAGTTAAAGTGCGTTAAATTAAAAATAGTTATAAATAGTATGACTTGTTGCATTTTTAATTTATTGACAATTTAATTAAAAAATAAAAATATTTACATGACTTATAAGTACTTAATTATTTTTCTTTTATAAATATTTTTAAATGTATTTATAAATAAATCTTAATAATTGTATATTATGTTACTTTTGATTGTTCATTATCATTATCTGGAACTTCCAGGTGAACTTTTGACTGGCATAACTTTTCTAGCACAGCAATACCTTAAAAATAAAATTATTATTATAAACTTTAAACTTTTGAAGTGAATTAATATCTACTTTAGGTTTTAATAATAGTCCTTACCTTCTCCTCTGTTGTTACCATATTTATTTTCCCATGCATCAAAAAGAATATTATAATATCTGAAGCCAAAAAAGTATTTATGATACTCAAAAGATGAAGTGGTTGGAAATATTTTTTGAAAACTAAAATTATAAAAATCTTTGTAGTATATTTACCTTAATTACCTAAGTTATAATTATAACTAAAAATAATGAATTGATGAAATACATACGAGCCAATTTGTGTAAGTTCGTCTTCATATATACACAGATGCCGAATATCATCTGGTAATAGATTATCTAATATGCTATCAATATACTAAAAAAATATAAAGTCTATAATTAATTGATACTTATAATTGTAGTTAACAGTTTAGTACTTCTTCTCTAGATTTAACATTTTTAAAATATTCTTGTTTTTCTTTTTCTTTAACAGATAAATTGAATGTATATAATCTCTTATCATAACATAATGGGGTTTTGACACCTAATACCTTGAGTAAAGTATTCTAAACAAATAATTTAATTTAATAAAAATATTTATTGAAATTAATTATTGAATTAAATAATATTTGTCTAAACTAATTAAAACTCACATGTGTACTACGGGACATTTTGTTTGGGATATGATAGCCAGCCATATTCAATAGATCTTTCACTAATGGTCCTTTGACAGCTAAGTCAACTGGAGAAGATGAATGCAATGAAGGAGATATATTTACCTAATATTTAATATAAAACCGTTCAATAATTCAATGTTATAATCATACAATGTCAATTACCTCTAATATCCAAGGCTTAAGATATTCATCGAACAAAACATCTATTCCAAATAACTCGTATGCGTTATATCTATTGCTCAGATTTGAACGACATATCTGACTCATAGGTAATTCACCACTAATGACAGTTTTTACTACCACATCTTTTAAGCTATCCCACAAATTTTTAACATCAATATTGCGTTCTTTCTCCATATATGTCCATAATGATCGTAATGTCCTAAGTCATTGTAATTATTTAATAGTCATTAGATTTTTTTTAAATATAAATCCTAACATTAAATCTAAAATAAATACACTTGAATACTTAATACAATATATAGGTATATTGTTTACCATTTATGACCTTGGCATGCATCAGCATCTTCATTTTCAGTATAATGGCTACTAAGTCTGTTTATACTATAGTTTGTTAAATGCATATATCGATCACATATTGTGGTAAGATTAGATGAATACTTAACTATATAAAATACATAGTAATATATAATAATCAAAATTGTATAAAATATGTGATGGTCACAATCATAAAACAAAAATTATTATACCTGAAGCAAACCGTACAAGCCCATTATCATAAAGATATAGACGAAGTGGATTGATTGATGTGATGAGTATATAAAGTCTTAAATCAAATTTGGTATCATTGATTAAGTATGGATTATCTATGTATCTCTGTACAACTAAAGGTACTTTCTTTGGTATTTGACCCCATTTTGATATAACACGAATTCCAGTTCCTCTATATGATGCTGGCTGTTGATTAAGAAAAAAAATCCAAAATCAGAAGTTTTATCATTATTTTGAGCAATAATATTAAAAACAATACTGGTTTAACAATCCATTTTTCTTTATCATTTTTCTCCCAAACTTGTCGTAAAGTTTTAGCTTGTCTAGGTAATATATATGAAATGGGTATGAAGCCAAATTGTTCTTTACCATATTTTAACCTTAATCTATTCAAGTTTTTCCATAACTTATCTTTGCGACCAATTTCAAAAGTACCAGGAAAATGGTTAAGTTTCTGCTGTTCCCGAAGTGTTTTGAAACAAAATGATTTCATATGCTTACCCCAAGTTCCAACCCAATCATTAGACTCTTAAAAATAATAATAAGAAAAACCAAAACAGTAACTATTATTATTATTAAAATTTGTAAAATACAAAAAGAGTAAAATGTAAAATAAAGTATAGGTACACTCACGAGATCGAGGTAACAATGGTACCATCATTAATTCATTTGGTGGAGGAACTACGCCACAGAAAGCATCAACAATAGGAGGTGTAACACCATAGTCAGTTTGTAAAGAAATGGGACTTTGATTAATTTTTTCAGTTACAACAGAAGGATCAGTAGCATTTTGAACTAAACAATCTTCACCCCTAACAAGTTTAAAACCACTATTTTGAATCGTTCGCCGTACAACAATTGGGGTTATAGAACTTAGTTTCCACTTTAATATATTATGCAAAGATAATGGAAATGATTCACCTATAATAATAATTATTGAAAAATAATAATTTTAATCTAAATAATTATTAAATAAAAATACCTTTAATATCATGTGAATAAAATCGTATGTATGGTGGCATATAAGAAAATAAACTAGGTCTTAAGGCTGAATGATAATCAATATTACCACTCTGTTTTTGAGCACCTGTAATTTTTAATATTTTCAAAGTTATCATTATAATACAGGTATACTGTTTACATTAAATTTTTATTTGAAACATAATACCTGAAAACAAGTGATTAAAAACTATTTTAATTGGTTCTTTAATTATAAAATCTTGTTCTATACTCTTGTTAAGGGTTTGCATAACTGGAGATTCTAAGCTTTTTCGAACATCTATTATAGAAACAGAATGTAATTTAATATTAACATATACATATGTATTAAGACAAATTTTAGTCAATATTTACTTTCTGATGTTAAGTCCACATGTGTTTTTAATGAACTGAAATTAAATATTACAAGAATTAGATTTAAAAATAAAATGATTATGTTTAATTTATTTTACCCTTACTTAAAAGGAAATGCAGTTATGTCATTTATATTATCAGATAATTTTGATTTTTCAAAGATATCAGTATTAAGTAATAATTCTGGTTTTTGACTTGTTTGTTCTAGAATTTGTTTATCTTTTTTAGTTACCATTAATGATTCTTTTACCTTAGAATTATCTGTAATATTTTTAATAGATATAAATGTTTCTTTTGATTCGACAGGCACAAATGTAGCTCTTCGTACATGATTTGGAGTATCCATTAGATCTTTATTCTTTGGATTTGTATGATTAAAATGACTATCTGTGTTTGAAGAAGAGCATCCTATATGTTGAATACAATTTGTAGAAATAGGCGCCTTTGGAGAAACCATTGATAGTATATAAAAAAAATGATTGTTTATAACTTAAAATATTGATGAATAAAAAATTATTTTTACTTCAATACTTACCATGTCCTGACAATAAGTAGGCACAAGTCTTGTATGCATATCATAGTTTTTAATTGATGAATAATTAAATTGATCAATACTTTTTAATTCATCTTCGTCTATACAGTTTTCATTTTCTTCCCATTGTCTTGAATTATTATTATATTGAAAAAAATCATTATATCTATCATTCTGTTTAATTTCATAAATAGATAGTGTTGGATAATCTTTCTTTTTATTGCCTTGAAAAAAAAAATTGGCATTTTATTATTCAGATATTCATAAAACTATGTAAATTTTAACTTTTTTATTTTAAAAAATTCAATCTTTTCTTTGTAGAATGTAATATATAATATGACACATTATTAATCAATAATATAAATTTTAGTAAAAAAAAAAAAAAATTTAATTATCTAAATAGGTAACTAAAAATTACTGATCTTATTTACCTAATGAATTAGAATATCTGGAAAATCTATTTGAGTAGTTTAAATTGTTTAACGTAGGATCAGTATCCAAAATTAAATAAGGATTTAATTTTAGCTGTTTTTCTGAACTATGATCCGCTGTTTGATGTAAGTTTGTATGAAGAGTTTGTAAACGATTTATAGGACACCAATGTTCTTCAGTACTATCTGATAAAAATACATTATGTTCTTGGTAGGTATCAAATGTTTGAGATCTTTTTATTCCATTCATATAACATTGCAAACAGAGCAAGAAACATTTTCTGGTACAATTCCTACATTTGATAGATTATTAACCAACAGTATACATTATGAGTTTAAAATAAGTATTTTTCAAGAAATTAATTTAAAAATTAATTTTCTCATTTACCTAATGAATGAGAATATCTAGATAATGCATTTGAGTATTTTAAATCGTCCAATGTAGGATCAGTATCCAAAATCAAATAAGGACTTAATTTTAACTGTCTCTCTGAACTATGATCCACTGTTTGATGAAAGTTGGTATGAAGAGTTTGTAAACAATCTTTAGGACATAGACATTCTTTAGTCCTATCTGATAAAAATACTTTATGTTCTTGGTGGGTATCAAATGTTTGAGATCTTTTTATTCCATTCATATAAACATTGCAAACAGAGCAAGAAACATTTTCTGGTACATTTTCTTTATGATTAGAATTATTGACAATCTGTTTAGTTAATATTGGGTATGATCTATTGTTCATCTCCTATTAACTTGTTTATTGCTACAAAATAATCATTAGATTTGTCTGTAAAATGAATAGCATAATAAAAAATTAAAATATAAAGATCATAATAAAAATATATTAGAATATAAAACCATGTTATAAATCTTAACTTAAAAAAAAATACTATCATTTAAAAATATGTTATTGAACAATATAGAAGAGTATGTAAGGTAAAATGTTTATAAATAAACAGTAAACTGGGCATAATATTGAATAGGTACTTTGACTTATACCAATTAGCACTCTATAATTTAAAGAATAACATTAACAAATGTTATAGTTAAAATTATTTAATTGAGAAATGTCTTTTAGAATTCTTTATGAAATTCAATAAAAATTATTATATTTATAGGAAATCAATTAGTATGTTAACATTAAACATAATATATACCATATTATTAAATGAAAGTAAACAAGTAGGTATTTGTAATATGTTGATTAAAATTTCGAATTATCTTATAAATCTCGTTACAACGAATTGTTGGTTTATGCTCTTGACATAACGAATTTCCGAACTTCCGTAACATAGTTATATCGCGAGTTGATTATAATCTATAATAATATTGTTAAGTGTAACTAGTACTTGACTAGGTACTTACAATGATACGATGTAGGACTGTCAGGTATAGATGTTGTAGCAGGCACCCACTGCGAACTCGCAATCGATGTAAAACCAATTTTAAGATTAAAAAAAATAATTTATTCAAACATTCTGTAACACATAAAAAATTTGAGTTTTATTTAAACAAGTGTACATCGTAAAAAGAGCTATATTAACTAGGAAATAGACTAAGGAAAACATGTGAAAAAACTCACTATGGATACGATTACGATGGTAGGTAATACACAATAATAATAAATTGTTCGACTAAACTTTAACGAATACGGGCGGGACCTTTTTCCTCCAAAAACGAGATACCGTTTTCCTCCAAAAAAAAAAAGTAGGTTTCCATTTTTCTCCACATTATTTTTGACTAAAATTATGTCTATTTTCCTCCAATATTTTAGTCAGAGTTGTAGTGTTGCGTTCCGTATTATAAAAATAGAGTATGGCTAGGATCACATTTTGCTACCCCTTACTAATTTATTAACTTATTTATTGATTGATGCATTTTTATCGACGTGCCTACTTTTTTATTATGTTTATTCTCTTTTTACTATATTTTATATTTTACATATTGTCTACTTACGTTATCACCAATCCCTTATTATTAACTAATTTTTTATTATTATTTTATTTATTGATTGATGTATTTTTATCGACGTGAGTACTTTTTTATTATTATATTATTTTTTTTAGCCACCTGCCTAATTCAGCGCGTACGGTGTATTATTATATTATAATTATACTTTACCTAAATATTTGATTTGTTCTTTTATTTTTATTTAACATTCTGTAACGAATGACGATTTGATTATTTTATTTATTGGAGGAAAATGGATATATAACACACATTCAATAATATGAAATTGTTCATAATATCTGTGAATAATTTAACGTTGCCTCAGTTAGAAATGTTAAATATAAATTTGAGACAATTAGATGAAATAATTTTATAAACATAAAATTATATAACTAACTCGGACTTGATCAATACAATTATAAGTTTGTTATATGCACCATAAATGTCATTACGGTATATTGTATAATACATACTACTATTAAGATTTTTAAAAACTAAAATTATTAATGCATATCATTGTATTAGTGGAAAAATACATCAAACCAAAGATAAAATAGAATGCAATATGTAGATAAAAATGTACTCTGAATAACAATTAATATAAAAAAATGTATATTATAAAAAATGTATTCTGCATAACAATTAATATAAAAAAATGTATATTATAATATAATATATCGTTTAACAATGTTAGATATATTTTGATTACTTAACAAGTATTATAATAATACTTCAGCCTATTAACATACACAAGTTGAAATAGTCTCATTGCTAGCTCTAAGTATTGATATTTGATCATCACATAAGTACATTACATTACATTAAAATTTAATTTAAATATTTGTATAATTTAACTCAGTATAGCTAAGTGCATAATATTGCATATATATAACAGAAAATCACCTAGTACTTATTCTACATTTGTTATTAATTTTTCAATGATACACCATACAAGAGAAAGGCAATATTTTATATTTATTACTTATTCCTAAAGAACATCACCACACTCCAAATTTGCATTCAGCAGATACAGTATTGTGTTATTAGTTATAATATTTAAGTGAATTGTAATTTTTTGAGAACATAAACAATATATAAATATATAGTTTACATATAATATAATAAATATATATATATAAACTGAGTAAAAGTCAGTATTTAACAATATTTAAAAAAAAAATCAGTAATAAATATTTGTTACAGAAGGGAATTATAAATCAGCTGTAATGTAGATTAGAACAATTTAAAAGACTGAGTTTAAGTAATTATTATTTATTATAATTTTACATGGTATATAAATATACAATGCATGGAATGAATTAACTTATGATTTTATAGGTTTTCTTTTTAGTTTTTCAAAATAAAATACAAAGGTTATAGATTAATATTTAATTCTAACTTAACTTGCTTAAAAGGAAAAGTAATTATAAACATTTTAAAACTCATAAACAATATTGAAATTTACAATTACTGTTTAAGTTTTCTTTAAAATTAAAATAAAAAAAACCTAAGAGATTCACTAAATAATAATGTTATATTTAAATCTAAATTTAATAATAAGTACATTAATAATCTGTAACATTAAGTATACAGTATTTAAATTAATATTTTAGGAAACACAATGAATTATATTAGCGGTTCTCAAACTTTTTTTTTTTTGCGTACCACTTAAGTGTTTATTATTAATTAGTCACACTACACTATTTTTAATTTTTCGTTCTACACCATGCAGCCTTCCGCATACCACCATGTTGTCCAGTAATTCTCAACCTTTTTTTATTCATGTCACCTTTGACCCCTAGAATCAAATACTAGCCACCCTAACATCAAAATAATAAACAATCTTAGGTTTATATTTAAAAATTATTCTATTATTAAAAAAAAAAAAAAAAAATACAGTACACAGAAAACAACATTCAAAATATTGATATTAATATGAATATAATAATAGAATTTTTTGGCAAAAATTTATTTATTTTTAAATTTATTTTCCTTTTCTCTTTGATTTATCTTGTCACCCCTGAGCTGGGTTCATTTCACCCCGGTTGATGACTACTGATTTAGTCTTTCGCATACTACTAATGGTACACGTACCACAGTTTGAAAACCGCTGTATTATATTATAGAATTGTAAAACGAATAAGAACACATGCATGCATAATGTCTTACTAAGCCTAAAATTAAGTCATGTGAATATAATATTTTAATATACCTAATTATATATTTTATTCCAAAGTCAAAAATGATTTAACTTATTATTGATTTATTATTTACTAATACATAATAAAGAAAACTTGGAAATTTTTGTATCATGCATAAATATATTATTTATACTTATTATAGAAAATGCCCAAATTAATAAAACTTTATGTAATGTCAATTGAAAATAGCACTTTTAACTTACTTAAGTTTTTTTTTTAATATTCCCTCCCTTAATAAATAATACTGTGCATTTAATTTGTTACTCTTCAAAATGATTGATGTTTTATCAAACCTTTTTTTTAAATTCTTACAGTAAAACAATACTAAATATACTTGAATTAACACTTTACTTATTACAATACATTTTTATAAATTATAATTAGTTTAAGTTTTTATTTTGGATTAAGTGAAATTCTGTTAATTTAATTATCTAACTAAATAATAAAAAAAAAAAAAAAAAAAAAAAAAACAATAAAACACAATTCAAACCAACTTAATTCAGAATTTTTATATTAATTTAAATTCAAAAGAAATATTAAATAATATAATAAATCAAAACCTTACTAAGCATTTTTTACAGTATTAATTAAAATTATGTACTATTCCTGAAAAGATTTCAGCAAATTGATAAAATAATACTTATATAATTACAATAATCCATCTGTTTTTCATAAATTAATTATAAACAGTCCTCAAATTGTCCTTGATTGATAGCCCATCGACGTGTTTTTTCATCCCATGGACAACCATTTTTTCGAGCGTATCTTAAGCAATCATAGTGTCCATTCACTGCTGCCATATAACATGCATCTATATGCCATGGACAACCATTTTCGTGGGCATAACGGAGGCAATCTAAATGTCCAAATTTTGCAGAGCCATATGTTAAAAATGAATCCCAACCACATTTATTTTCATGCAAATACTTTAAACAATCCAAATTTCCATTTCTACCGGCGGCATGAGCCGTTTTATCATCAACCCCACATCCATGGGTAAAAGCATAAATTAAACAATCTAAATTTCCACTTTCAGCAGCACAAAAAGTAGTACATTCATCCCACGGACAACCATTTTCATGGGCATACATCAAAATATTCAAATGTCCATTAGTGGCAGCCACGCTGCATGTTTTTTTGTCCCATTCACACCCGTTTTCATGAGCATACTTTAAGCATTCTATATTGCCTTTTATTGCAGCTTTGGTACATGTTTCAATAGTCCACGGACAACCATTACTATGAGCATACATTAAACACTGCAACTCTCCACTACTTGCAGCCCATTTGCAAGTATCTTCAGCCCATGGACACCCATTTTCATGAGCGAATTTCAGACAGTCAAGATGTCCATTATGAGCAGCCAACATGCATGTTCTTTCATCCCAGGGACATCCATTTATGAATGCGTATTCCAAACAGTCAAAATGTCCAGAATTTGCAGCCCAGTTGGATGTATATTTGTCCCATGGGCATTTATTCTCATGAGCATATTTTAAGCATTCCAATTGGCCATGTTTTGCAGCAGTATAACATATGCTTCTATCCCACGGACAACCATTATTATGGGCAAATTTTAGACAATCTAAATCACCATTTTTTGCAGCTTTCATACAAACATCTTTATCCCATGAAAAACCTAATCTGTGAGCCATTTCTAAACAATCTAAATGCCCAACATCAGCAGCTATAGAACATACGTTAGTATCCAACTTACATTGATTTTTTTTTTGTCCTTTTAAGTATAGTATTAAAGTTACGCAACAAGGATGGATAACAATTTTAATTACATTATTTGGTGTAGTATTATACCAATACTTTTGCAATTCGTTACTTTCAAAATATGCTAGTTTTGATAAGGCAAACATAGTCAAATTTTAGTTTCCAAATGTCCAGATTTTTTTAAAATACTTGGTATATCAACCTAAAACATTAAATTAATCATCATTAATTAATGATACACATAGATTATTATGATAGAAATGTAATTATGATTAGAATACTTACTTTTGAATTATTGTTATTTATCGGCTAGCTTAAAATCAAATTGATTTCCACATCACATTGTATAATCTATAAATAAATACAAAATATAAACAAGTTAGAGGTTAGATTTGCATTAATAAAAGAGAAATAATTGTTAAAATTTAAAGAGTTAATTATACTCAAAATTAGATAAAAAATCCTCCCTCTTTATTAAAACACTACAGATTTTGTTAAAAACTAACAATAAACTGGTAGTTGGTATATTAATTAAAATTGTTTTATATTTTTAAGGAGTGCTTAATTATACAAGACTATTTCTAGTATAGACATCTGTGAATTATAGGTACATACAATTATTAAAAAATTAATTAATTTAAACAGAATTATAATGAACCATAATTAAGGAATAAAAAAAAGGTATAGAAAAATAAATACAAACAAATAAATTTTAACGACATTATACTCATAAGTTGTCGGTCCTGAGTCCTTGGATGTTTTATTTTCCAATAATGTAGTATACAAATAATAAACAAATTCTATTGTTTTGTTATCCCTGGATATACAATTTACTGCTTTTTCAAACATTTTATCAAACACGTGAGTATTTTAACTTAAAAACGTTTAATTCTTTTTTTTTTTACTTTATATATTTCAAACCAGGTAGTTTGGTTTATATTTTATTTTATATTAATTTTTCTTCCAGGCTCAATCAACATACCAGATACAATGAAATCGATGTACCTACCTATTGTAAAATATTTTGTTGTAGAAAACTCATAACTCTCTGATTTCAAAATAAATATTTTTAACACAGCTTTATCAAAATTCAATTGGTAATTATGAACAAGTTTGGGAATCATTTACTCCTGTCATCAAGAACTAAATAGTTAAATTGAAATTATACAAGTTTATTTCATGTGCCTCATCAATACTAATTACATCATTCCCGAATCTCCAAAAGGTTAATTTTGAATTTTTGATATTATAATATTAATGCTTGCTGGACAGTACCCATTAATTAATTTTGTTAAACTAATTTATAAGACTTTAATAGCTGTAAATTTTATTTTCAATCTTGGAAAAATCAAAATGTTTAACAATATATTATGATTAAGAAGAAACTTCAACTTGACTTCTCATCTATATTTAAAAAGAGAGCAATTTGTCTTTATATAAGCTTTAGATTTTTTTTAATTTTAACGTGTTTTAGATTTAATAAGTTAAAATAATTTTATACCTAATATTAAAATGCATCTATATAAGACATATTATACTAAATATACATTTATTCATTAACATTTTTATTTTCAAAATTAACAGCATTCTTTTACCTTTTTTTTTATTTACATTTTTGTTAATTGAATTAGGTTGTGTCCCTAGATTAGGTTAGGTATAGACAGAAACATATTTTCTATGTCTGAAAGTAAAATTTAACAGGTTAGCACAATTTTTATTATATTCTATTTGTAAGTTCATTATGTCATAAATACAAAAGAAAAATGAGTTACAATCAAATTATTGATATGAAATAGAGTAATTAAAAAAAATACAATGAAAAAAAGTTGAAAATCCCAATTATAATACAAATTTATATAAAAAATTGATTATTAAACTTTAAATTATTTACTTGTTATTATTATTATAAAATATGTATTTTAAAATTGAGTTAAAAGAACAATCTATTTTTTTTTAATCATTTTATGCAATAATATTTATAACTATTATTAATTAAAATTAAACCTAGGTTAATTTTAGATGTATAATTTATGTATTTATTAAATGAAATATACTTACCCAGTATTATGTATTTAGGTAAACTAAATTAATGATTAATTATTTTTATTTAGATATTTAAAAATATTCTTAAGTGCATCCCTGCTTTATGAAAATCCTATCAATATTTTAGAAGATTTTAATAATCGCCAAAAGTTAATAATTTATTAGGTATTGTGATCTATGCTAAAAAGCAGAAAAAAATTATTGTTAAATTACGTTAAACATAGTAGAAAAACTTGAAAAATATATTATAATAACTAATAAGATATTATTATGGTTGGTGTTGTTATATATTAGTAGGTATGTATTGTCAGAGAGCTATTTTTATGTGTCCTTATGTTTGATAAATGGCCATTAATAAATAATGTGTCCTATACTCAGTCCTATAAGAACTTTATCAACGGACAGAACAGCAAGCTACTCTGTCACTCGCTATGCAGAGTTCGGACTATAGCATTCCTTATTGAATTTGATAAATATATAAAGAATATATAGAAAAAATCAGAGATGCCAGAGACGGATTAACCAAAAAAGTAGTCTCCACAGATTCTGAATTTCATAATTCTATTGGTGTTATTAATTTTTTAAATTATATTAAAGAAATACAATTATTTAGTAATTTTTTCAAATTAAAAACCATCTTACTTTGTAACAAGCAGCTGAACACAGTTAAAATGTTTGCAACTACAAGGTACAAGGAGGGAGCTTTCTTCAATTCATTCACATCCTTAGCTATAGCCAAAATAAAAAAAAAAAAATTACTCAGACATAAAAAAATGTGTAAAACCTAAACTTCCATTGAGGCAACAAGATTGTTCAAATAAGGCTTAATAAAATTAAAATGTCAATATTTTTTTGACCTTCCCGTTAGATAGTTCTAGAAGATAACAGTTGGAACCACCTAGGAATAGGACACACATCAATCACCCATCGACATTTAATGACAAGAGAAAGCTGCCACCCAAATGTCTGACCTACAGTGTTCAACTGACTATCAAGTGTATCCTTACTGAATGCCGCAATCACCAAACAGAGCAAGTAGAAATTTTTCGCTTTATACATTAACATAAAATTCTCAGTCTGGACCCAAATAGATACACTTCTTAATATAATAATGTTTTTAAAAAAATTAAATTTTTTTCACAAAACATGAACTCTATTAAGTTATATACATATCTTAATGTAGGTATTATATGTTATAATATTTAAGTTACTATACCAATATAGCTGCTGTAGTGTTATTTGTTTTAAAATAAATAAATAAATAAAGTTAACAAATGTACAAAAACTGATGGTCAGACATTAGCCAGGGCGGCTATATTACCTAATAAAAGTTATGAGTGGCCCAGATTTGTGAAAAAACAATTCATGGCTTTTGCACCACGTTAATGCACCTGCCACAATTCATTGCTTGTTTGTGAATTTTTGGCCAAAAACAATACTGTAACAATGCCATAGTCTCCATATTTGCCAGACATATGGCTGCGTGTGACTTTCTTCTATTTCCAAAAATAAAGAAAACCTTCAAGGGCAGTCTTTTAACAACCATAGATGACATTAAAAGCACATTGCTCAAAAAAAAAAAGGTTATTTCAAAGATCGAGTTTGAGACGTGTTCCGACGATTGGAAGAAGCGACGGCACAAGTACATAATATCTAATGGAAACTATTTTGAAGACGACAACATTAATGTAGACGAATAAACAAAGGTGGGCGAGTTAATGAAAATAATCAGTGGTCCAGGGGTGGGGTTAAGACTTAAGAACCTTCTCCCTCGGAATTTCTCCAAGGCCACAGTACTCGTTCACGTCGGTACAACTGACGATATATTATAATGCATTAATGTAAACCACCCCCCCCCCAAATTTTTTTCTAGTTGCGCCACTGAAAATAATTAACAGTTAAAAGTTAAGCAAAAAATAAAACTAACTTAACTCAGTTAAAAGTTAATTTTTTTTCAAGTCATAATATTCATGTCATAAATTAAACTGGCATTTTAATTTATACAAACATTTACCAAGACGCTTAGCACTGTGTAAACATAAAATTTAAAATTTTTTATTATAATACATACTACATTGTTACTAGAAACTTATAGGCTATATCTATACATAAAAAAAATTTAAATTAACTGAACTGTAAAACAATGATAATTAACTATAAAAAGGCAATTTGAAACCATATAAAATTTAACTGAATAAGTTAAAAACAAAAATAACTAATTAGTGGAGTTGAAAAGTTAAAAAAAAATTGACTTTTTAACAAGTCAACGTCCACCATTGCGAGAATAAATTGATATTTTTTTCACACAACGAAAATGCCCATTATTTTATGAACACACTTCGTACCTATATAATAATTAAACCGCGTAACACAATATGGTTAGATATTCATATTATATTATTATAACACACATTACTTCCGAGTGTATATAGGTATTACTGTATTTTCAGTATACATTTTTTGGTGGAAAACACCTCAAACACAGACTTAATAATTACTCCACTACTCCCTTACGCCCGTCGCACCCACACGGCGCGCGCGCGCACACACACACTCACACAAAGACTTATGACGTTTTTCGGAAAAATCTCGAAACGACGAACAAAAAACGACATAGATACCTAATCGACATGCTAATCGCACGAGAGAGAGGGGCATCAATCGAAATACTTCGTCTACGAAGTCGAGTGCGATATGCGGACTCGGCGTCGTTCGTCATCAAACAGCACGAACGTAACACACTCATACTATTTTTCATAGTCACACTCACGTATAACGCGTAGCCGGGGACTCCGGTGTGGACTGCACTGCAAGCCGGTCGTCGGTGCGATTTCTGACGAATTAATATTCTCGTGTCGACGACGTGAAACGAAACGCAAAATCGTTCGGGACTGACGATCGATCGGACGGTGACTCGGTGACGCTCAACGGATATCCGCGATCGTCGAACAGTCGTAGAGAACAATAAGCGTCCGCAGCGAACTATGCAGCAGACGGAGAAGTCGTCATCGACGACCGGCGATCGTCGGTAGTCGCGCAGCCGCCGATCAACGGATTCCACGGTATTTCCTTCCGTCGCGACTGCGCTCGACTCGCACGACAGTTGTACGACACCTCGCACGGCAGTGTTAACTGTTGTGTTTTTTGTTTTGGACTTTTGGTCTACGACAGTTGTATTGATAAAACGTGTCCCGTTGTCGGAAAATCCGATAGTCAAAACGTACGAAACGTCTACACCCCGTCGGAATTCTCCAACAATGCAGTAGGTACTATATATAATATTGTTATAATAATTAGGAACGCCGAACGCCGCGGCGGAAATCGTTTACTCACACAGTCACACACGACGTTGTTAATATTATAATATTATGGAGTGTTCGATATTACGAGTTTGGAAACTGTACTGTTTATAATCAGACTAATCGAGACCAATAAACGATAATAACACAATAGAAATAGAGAATCACGGACCAAAGTCCGCGGATATAACATAGTATAATAATATGTTCATGGGCACGACAAATAAGATTATTATTTAATTAGGTACTATTATTATCATCGCTACGTGGAGACGGAATTGTTGCACGTTACTTGGTCTCAAAATAATAAATATATACCTAATCATCAAAAATAAAATAATATAATAATAATATTACAATACCTACCCGATTAATGGAGTTATTCAATATTTTGAACGCACCGCTGTGTTATCTATATTGCCCCGAGAAGGCATACGGAAATTAAAAATTTCCAAACTCATTGAACGCCTGTTATACACATTGTATACTTTAAGTTGGAAGTTTAAAACCTTTAATTTTAAGATCTACAATATTACAGGCCACTATCATAATGTTTTTTATAATCTCATAACATGGATTGCACGGAAATATTCCATAAAGTATAGTTATACGCATGAACTAAGATTATGACTTATGTACCGACTTGTATAATAATATAATGTAAATAAACTGTATACCTACTCAATATTGAACTGATCGGTAGACATTCGATACACTTTTTTTTACTTGAAAATCGTAATTTTTAAATCTGTCTCCTGATTACACGGAGGCAAATTTGGATCAAGGGATTATGGATGCTACTCGTCGTTCAAGAAGATTATTTTTCGAGATCGTTTTGTTCGTCTGCACGTGATTAATAAAATGATTTCTTGATAGAATCATTTTTAGAATCATCGCTTGACAAAATCGGTACTTTTCGGTTATCCCGACTACCGGCCGATGCCGCGACCGTCGTCTTCAGTCGATCGCGACTGAACCTAGCCAAATAATTATTACCAGCCGTTGTTAACAAAATTATGGGCATCATTTTTAACCCTGTGACCATGGATTAATCCTTGTTCGTGACCTACTTTTGGTGGTGTTGCATTCGAGGCATATTTTCGTTTTGAATGTCCGAGCGAGCGAGTGGCAACGGTGGCCCCTAATTCACATCTAAGCAGTTATTTAGTTAAATTCATTTGGTGTCAAAGGCACGATAATCCATTTATAAATGTTTTATTTTGCACGGCTGAGCATTTTCATCCTTGAGTTAGTTATTAATTTTGAATTTTATTTTTAGTTTTTGTAATAGTCTTGATAATTTTTAATTCATTTTTTAAAATTAGGTATGTCGTATAAAGAAATATAGGTAGTCGAGATTATGTGATAATAAAAGTTATACTATAATATACATTATATTAATTATATAAATGACAAATTCATGTTGGTCAGAGACTTTGTCTAGGTAGTCGAGATAATGGGATTAACGGGACTCGTGGAAGTCGGGATAACCAAAAAGTACCGTCAAAAATCTTAGTTATAAATTTTTTGAAATTCACAAATTCAAAATCATTAGTCTATATCGACTATAATTAAGTTTGAAATATGAAGGGAATGTCTAACGGAAAAAGTCTTTAGACTTGAGTTATTTTAGTTTTTAATTTTGCATTATGCATTTAAATTAACTGAACCAAATTTTAACAACTTTTTTTTATAATCTTTCCAAAACGGCACTATAAAATCTGAATACATTTCTATGAGTAGATTTTTAATTGGAATGAGTGTAATTAACTGATGTCATATGAAATTTACTACGCATATTATAATAATCCATTTTATAGACTACATACACAAATAAAAATGTTTTCAAAACCAGTGAGATTAAATTTTTTTTACGAATTAAGTTTATTATAGTAGCTACCTAATACCTAAACTCGAGAATTCAAAAGTTATTTGTTTTAAGCAAATAAATTGTTTTCTTTTATATGGAATATAATAAGTATGTGCATAGTCTATCCCATTTATTACATTAACACATATTATAATAGTCTTAATCATAAGTAAAAAAAATTAAGGATTTGGTTAAATTTAATATACTCGAGGCTTACACATCATAACGAGTATAAAATAAATATCAATATTAGAACTAACGTCTAACATATTATTAAAAAAACATTTAGTTTAAATTTTCAAATACATTTTTTGTAAAAAAAAAAAAATATAAAGACCTATTTTAAACATTCAATAGGTTTTTAAACTAACTTAATAATTTAAATGATTAAAAACTTACAGCACTTACAAGTTTAATCTGTGAAATCATTCATTATGGGGAACACAAGTAATAAGTAAACACAGGGTTCCAATTGTTCAAATAGAAATACTAGCAGTAAAAGCAGCTGAAGCTATGAAAAATTATAAAACACCCATAGTTAATAAGACAATAGTTGAACATCAACAATTTGACTTATTTATATTTTACTTAAATATTATACTAATAATGATTATTAAAAAAAAAAAAAACATAAATGTTTTTAACAAAATTATTTATTTTATAAGACAAAATAATAATTTTTATTCAATAACAAAGCCTTTACAACTTTTGTAAGTGATCAAATATCAATTATGTATTCAAAATGTTAACCAAGTTAAATTAATAAATAATATAAAAAAATTAATTATTGTATTACATTTATATACTAATTTTGAGCTGTTTACCGATGTATTTAACTTGTACTAAAAATTATTAGTTAAAAAGAAAAAGAAAAAAACCTTTTTTAAATTGATTACTATCAATTTTTAGAATTTAAAATAATGAAAATAGTAACTAAAAAATATTTTTGAATGTAGCTTATAATAATTAATAAATATAAATTGTTTATGTTGTACATATACATTAATTAATCTTAAAACTAAAAGATCAATATCACTGTTCTTAATGCTAATATATAAAAAATCATTGAAGAATATTTTCCAAGAATGGACAGTTGATTGAATAATGATTTTTACCTCCTAAATTTTTCACAACAGTTACTTCACAGTCTGTATTTTCATATTTTTTCAACGATTCTATATTTTTTTCATTTACCTGAATGGAAGAATCTAAAACATCAAACATGTTACTGTGTAAATAAACTTGACATTTATATAATTTTAAACATGAACAATTCAGTATTTACCTAAAAGACACAGAGCAACATGAGTTGGTTCAAATAGTAATTCTGCTGGAAGTTTTTTTAAATTTCTAGTATTCAAATGTGCGACAATTCCCAGATCAATAGAATGTACTTTTACCAATACACCAGGTTTTACTTGATCACAAATTACTCTGTACCATTTACCATCTAAAATTATAAAAACATGCATGTATAATATTAAATTACTATACAAATAGTAAATAGACTAAAGTAATAAATACCTGGAAATAGACCAAGGCATACTTCATTAATATGTGGTAAATAAGGACTTAAATTCAAACCACAATACTCTCTTATCATGTCAGATAAAACTGAAAATGACTTTCCAAACAATTTGTCTCTCATATAAAAAACTCCATCATAATGCACAACAAACGTCATTTTTAAAACAGATTTTTCGACTAATTCAGTCCTTGATAATTCCATGTATTTAAAATAGTGTACAGAATCATCTATATTTTACAAATTGAAAAATAAATTAAAACTTAAAATAACAATATTCATAAATTGGAATGATTTTGTAATTAAATATTCTAATATTAAACTACTGTTTTAGATTTTACAGCAAATATTATCATTAAATTTTACAGATATTATAGATAATTACATGTAAAATGATAATAAATTAAATGCCAATAGGTAAGGTTCTATTAACATATTCAATGCTCAAAAAAATAATTGAACAATAATAGTTACACTGATAACTTAGAAGAGTATTGTATAATATAAAAAAAAATACAATTTTTGTACATAAAATAATACATTAAAATAAAATGCTTATCAATCAATTAAAAATATAATTGATTTAAACAAAAAAGGTTAAGATTAGAACATTTCATTTTGGCATATTTGGAGTTTAGCTACTACTTAATTTTAATTCTTTTACAATCTTTATTAAATACATTATTTAATACTAAACTATGTTAAAAATAAGTATTTATTATACAATTGAATACATACCATCTACGTCATCTTTCAGCCATATAGGTTCAACTAAACCATATAATATAGTATTGAAGTTTTCTCTTAAAGATTTTATAGTTAAATCTACATTTTTCCATCCATCTGCTTTTGATTCGTCAAAAACCTAATAAAATCATTTTTCTATAGTTAAAATTATTCTAAGTTTTTTTTAATTTGAAATGTCAACTTACTACAGAAAAGCGAACACCAGTAACATTATTAACTAAACATTGAGCGTCATACTGGACAGGATAGGGTAAAGCATCTTTCAGTCCTACTTTTAAAACGCTTACAGGCATCTATAACAAACATAAATTACTTAAAAATAATCACACATATTGAAATTGCTGCTAAAAAAATATTCTTGTAGCATACATTACAATATAATAAATATATATATTTAGCCTTATTAAAATATTTTAAATTATCAAACAGAGAAAACAAAAGCATTCAAATTTTTTACTAGTGCCCAATGATACAGACAAATATTCTTTTTGGCCATTTTCCTTAGGGATAATAGTTCTCAATTATATTAAAAAAATATAAATGGAGTAAATAAATGTTATAATTATGTAATCAATTTATATAATTTTATAATACAGCCAAAACTCAATTTATTGAAGTTTGTATTAGATCATTTTTTTTTTTTTTTGAACTAATTTAGTTTAATTTGTATGTCTTCTGTTTAAATAATTAACAAGGTACATGAATATAAGTATATCAAATTATTGCCAAAAATACATACAATTTTGTGTTCAAACTGTAATAATATCATTTCGGATGATCTGATATTTTCTTTAAAGGGATCATCCATATGTTTCACAGAATATAAGTCGCCTCCTAAGTATTTATGAACTCTGCCCCTGACATAATTTTTAGTCAAAGTAGATTTAAATCCTACAATTTCACCATAAACTGGTTCTCTATTTAAATGTTGAGCTAAAAAAAAAAATGTTTTTAATAATTTAGTACAAAAAAATATAATATGCATTATGAACTATACATTGACTGTACAATTGTTATTTTGAATTAATAATATATTATGTATTTATTTTTATTTGGTTATCATGTAAAAATAATGCACTAATTTCATGTAATAGTTTGGTGAAGGAATAATTGAGAGACAGAGCCTCTGTGCTTGTTTTAAGAATAGTGAATAGATGAGTTATGACCCGGGGATAATAATTTAGTATTAACTATGATAGGTAGTTGGAACTATAAAAATAAATGTCTTTACTAGACTTTAGATAGATTGGTAAAATATTAAATTGAAGCCTTTGAAAAAATCAAATTTTACCAAACCACAATTTAATCAAATAATTTTTGAAATTTACTTCACTTTTTTATAAAAAGCAATTAATTGATACATATAATATATAAAATTAATATTAATAATTATAATTATATGGTAACAACAATTGTATCAAACAGAAATAGTATAAAATAAGAAAATACATTTAAAGTTAAAAAAATATGAGGGTAACATTTTTTCCTAAATAAAAAAATAGTTAACTTGTAATTTTATTGTGTATAAAAATATAAAATTAAATATTTACATATTTTCAAAATATTTAAAAATTTTCGTGTACTATATTAATTAATATGACATGGGGTAAAATACGTATACAAATGTATACATAATTAATATAAAAATTATAATTACAGTTTTTATAGCAATAAGCAGCCAAATTGTTCCAGCATGAAAAAAAAAATTCAAAATGGTGCTTTTCTTTTGATCTAATAAATGCAGAGTTCATATATTTTAACTTGAGCAATTCTACTGAACTATTGCTCTTAAAATCAATATATGGAACACCAGATTCTTCTATAGTAGGTTGCCATTTTTTCAATTGCACTTTAATTTCTTTATTTTCATCAAGTAAAATCAACACAATCCTTTCGGGACAAACACTACGCACTTTGAATAAATAAGAAGTTTTCTAAAACAAAAAATAAATAGGAAATTACAAAGTTTCTGATTAGAACTAAGAATAATTTTAATCTCACTTTTAATTGTGGAACATAGTCTCCTTTGGTATGTACTTTAAATGCATAGGCCGGTAACTGAGTATATTTTGTAGGCAGTGCTCTAAGTTTTACTGTATTTATTACTCTACCATAATCACTCAAAGCAACATTTACACTATTTCCAGCTACCAAAGTCACATATCCACGACCATACAAATTAGTTGCACTATCAAATGCTCCAACTAACATTCCATACTTTAGATTATTTCTAAATTTCATAACGAATAATTATCAATTTAACATAATATTAACTACTTACTAATAACTAATTATAACAAATTTATCACTTACATATTTAGAAGATCAGAGTTCTCAATATCATTGCTAATAATCTTTAATTTATCTTGTACATTTTCACCGTTATTAAAAATTGTAGCCAAACCAGTAAACATATTTGGACTTAACTTCTTTCCAATTTTAATTTCACCATCCGTACAATTTTCAAAACGCTTATAGAAATCAAGATTATTTATTTCAAATTCAGGCCTGCAATTTAATCAGTAATATTTTGTAAAATTTTATTCAATTCATTATATTATTATAAATACTTCTTTATTTCTTCCCATTCTGTATTAAGAGGCCTCCCAAAAAGATCATCATTTTCCAAATTATAAGGTATTTTTTGATTTGTTTTAAATCGTTTGCATTCCTCTATTAAGCTTTTTCCAGAAATATCAGGTCCGAAATAAACTGAAGCTCTGAAAACAGTACAATCAATTATATTAATCAATGATAGGTAAAACTATATATTATTTATCAAAAATAAGTGTATGAAAATAAATTTAAGAAATATATAATGTGGATTTTAATTGCACGCTTAACAGTATAAATAATTTATAGAATTTTCAATTTTTAAGTAATAAATAGTTAACAAGAATTAATGATCAATAATTATTTACTTTTATAGTAAATGGTCTATTATTATTCTAAAAAAATGTCATTTTCTTCTAAAAGAGAGTTTTTAAGACTCATGTATTAAACAAATATTTTCAACTTCTACAGTTGATGATGTCAATGGTGAGTTTTTAAGGAGCAGCAAATATGCTTGAATAGACTTGCTATTTGTTAAAATTCTTTATATACTCATCCATTAATTATTGATGTTAGAGAAAGAACATAAATTATGGAAACTCTGCTCAAAGAATTGTTTTATCATTAACAGAACGAAAAATAAATTAATAGTAAATCACAAATAGCTAATTAATGTTATTTTTGTAACACACAATTAATTAATTATTAAAAACTAACCCAGTTTCAATTTTATTACTTTCATCTTCATAAGCACTTATTTTTAAAGTGCTATTAGATTCACAATCTTCAACATCTTCATTATTTTCTTTTTCAATTAATAAATCCATCTTTTTTTGTGTTCGGTTGGAAAGGTCCACTGTTATGAAAGATGGAAAACTTGATTTTTCATTTAAAAGTTGCAACGCTATACTGTAAAAATAATAGTTATTAATGCATACTCCATTTAGGTTAAGAAAATAATGTATAAATTATTTATGTTATATTTGTTTCTATATAATATTACACTTATATCAACTATATACTGCCTCTATGTACAAGTAAATTAGTAATTAGTAATTAATTATGGTTTTTAACTATAATTAAGTATAAATTAAAAACACTTTTCATGTTTCTCATTTTGTATAAAACCACGCTAAATGAGTCAAATTATACCATATTATGAATATTACCAAGAAATTATTGAATATTGATCTAATATTTATTTTAATAAAAAGTTTAATATGAAGTATCTTTAATACTGTAAGTAATGAAAAAAAGCCTTTAACGGGCATTGGATTAATATTTTCATAGTAATATTTGTATTAGGTTATCATATCAAGCCTTAGTTAAATTATAATAAATAAAAATGATATTATTTTTAACATTTTGATTGCTATTTGATAGTCATACTTTAATGTTTATCAACATGCTACTTATATTTTTTCATTTTATTCCTAGTTTGCTAAAAAATAAGAATAATTTGTTTTAAATGAACTGTAAATATTTCCATTATGTTGCTTGGTTTTTTTTTAGTACATTGTTATAGCGACATAGAAAATGTAATAATTTAAAACCATATTTATTTATGATTGACGGTAATTATGTGACATAATAGTAATAATCAACTATGGTTTCCATATACCGGCAGTCACAAATAGTGTTGAATCCAGGTATACTTCAGGGGGGAATGCTCCCCCTGTAATTTCTTTTACACCCCCTGACAAATACAACTTTCCACAAAATGTACCTATTTATCAAATGCACAATACCCCGTTACGATTACCACACCTAATGGTATTCAATAAAATATAATTTATTTATATCAATGTTTTTATACCGTATTGCCAGTATAGGAACTGATAACTGACTGTATCACAATTCACCAATGAAAAAAAAAGTGAGCCCCCCAGATAAATTTTCTGAATTCAACACTGATCAAAAAAGTATAAAATTTGAGAATTACAGATGAATGTAGATGGTTACATGTTATAAAACACCAATTGTATGTTTCATTTATAAAATGTAAAATTACTAACTCATTAGTTTCAAACTGAATAAACGCTTGATTTTCATGAATTGTTTTATGAATAGTTATATTTTTAACTGGACCATATTTTTTGCATAAATTAATAAAGCCATCCTGAAATCATAAATAAAACTAAATCAATTTTTTATACAATAATAATTTTAAATTTAAATTAAAATTTATTTGTAAATTATAAAAGTTATAATTATTAACTGACCTCCAGTAATTTTTTTGTCGAATCAACCATACATATCTCATACTTACAATCCCTGAAAAAAAAATCAACTACTTTAAATTTTAATCATAAATATTTAATGTGCTTAAAAGTATATAGCATTACTTAAAATTTAAGTCACATTTTAATGTGTAGTAATGATATTCATACTTTTTCATTTTTTTTTTTATTGCTTTTACAAGTTACTATATGTCAACAATATATACAATTTTTCTATGTAAATCAAATGATGATGTCTATATATTTGTGATTTATAAAACCAAAAACTACTAAACTGATTTTAATTTAAGTTCTCAAGAATGTTCTTAAAAATGTCCAGAAACTCATCATAAAAAACTAAATATCTGTGCAATTACATATTTCCATATGACATTTTATAAATCCTATAAAAACAAGCTACAAATCCAAATCAGGAGATGTAGATTAATTTAAAGAAAGTTTTATTTTGTACATAATTACACTCAACAGATTTTTTTTTTTATATATATATAAATGTACTAATTACCTAATACTTTCGTACAAATATTTTTGCTTCATAATCTAATTATGTACAGGGTGATTCTTTTATCAAACAACACTCATTATTTCAAAAAATCAGTTGACTTTTTTCTAATTTTTAAACACATGGTTTTCTACAACTGTAAAACATTTGAATTTTTTTCACTTATATTAAATGAAAAAAAACTATTAACTTTTGATTTTCAAATGGCAACTTATACTTAAAATTTCATTAACTAATAAAGCTATGTTTTTTATGAATTATCACAATCAAATTTTCATTTTTTGTTAATCCGTTGATTTTCTCAAATCCAAAAAATGTGACTGCACGTGTTTTGGCACATTGCTCCGTACAAATCGAAAATATCCATCGATTTACTATGTAATACCAACTCCAGTAGGCATTGGATTAAAAAACATTTTAGGGTACTACTTTTATAATTCAAAACATTAAAAATAATTGCAAAAAATCTCCAAATTAAGTAATTACTGAGGTATTTAAGATGCATACGATATACAGTAATAATTATAAGTCGTCATAACTTAAAAACTAATGATTTCAACCAATTTATTTCAGTTCCATCGCTCTTAACTCGTTAAAACACCCATTTTCAAAAAAAAAAAAATTGAAAAAATATGTTCGCGTGGTAAAGTAGTCTTATACCGAAATAATTATCAAAATTAAGTTTATAGGTATCTACTGCGAGCATACACCTACACTGAGCATGTGTTAAATTATTTAATCTATAAGCAAAAAATTCACAATAATTTTAAATAAAACAAAAATGTTGACAAAGATATTTTTGTATAGTATCACAAACTTTAAAATTAAATTATATATTATATTAAGCGGATATTATGATTTTAACATACAATCATAAGTTAGTCATTATAAAACAATATAGATATTTAACTCGTGTATAGTCGGTTATTGTAAACAAATATTGATCTGGGTACCGTAAAACTTAACATCGACTCAGAATTAGGTTTATTTATTAACATATGCAGTGTAGTGTACTAGCGTAAATTACCAACTAGATACAGTAGTAGTAATAACTTTATAGCTGTAAGTATATTTAATAAGATATATTGTGATAGAAATTATAAAAACTAGATTCTGACTTACGTATTATCCATTTTTCATCAAGAATTAACACGTGTATAAACGTTTAATTGATTCTGTTCTACACCGACGTCTATCGACTTTGTAATCAGAAATCGAAATGATATCACATGAACAAACAAATACTTGTGAAAACAACTAGATAACTAAATAAAAAAAACTAGTGCACTGTAGGTACTCGTACTGTAAAGTATAGCAATTCACGACAATACCACACGGAGTTCGGACAATGAATAACTGATAAGTGATAAGTGATGAGATAACATTACCTGTAGTCCACGTTGTAGCTGATAGTAATACAACAACAATCGTGGTCCGCATCAAAAAAACAGGTGACTGATCGTTCCGCTCCAAGCAAAGTAGTTATATAACATTATATTATATTATAACTGCCTTGGCTCCGAGCGGATTATTCGAGGTAATGGTTAATAACGATTTATTCAATTTTGTAATGAATTATCTGAGTATGACGATTGTCTTAAAAAAAACATTGATCTATTGTAATTGTACAGTAGCGTCAGTAGGTAGTAGGCATGCACTGCTGTTCCGGACCACAACAGCTATAATAGTGAGACGATTGTAATAATGTAATGAGAACAGTGTCGGATTTAACCGTTGTGCCGCTAAACAAATTGCCGCCTTTTAATATAAATATTTTTCTAGTTTAATAAATGTTATTAAACTATTAAAACATTACAGTTTTTCGGTTAGGTAATCAATACATAGGTAACATATTATACGAGTTATATAGCCGTATCCACTTGTCTGTTGTCAAGTCGTATATTTATGTATATATATATATATATATATATATAAAATATATGTATGACATGATAACGAAAAATTTATAAATAATGCAGCAATGCTATACATATACAATTTTTCCATTTAACGATTTTTTTATAAATCTTTTCATAATAGATTCCTATACTGGCTTTACTACTCTAAACCTATCCTGCAGCGTTGATGTCCTCAGTCAGGTTTTAAGTTTTCACGTAGCAGAAAAACTTCTCTCACACTTATCCGAGTTAATAATAGATACCTATTGTTAAAGCTGTATTAAATAATTTGTATATATTTGGAAATATTAAATAGTTTTCAGACAACCTAACCTTCATACATTTATTAAATGTATATTCGTATCAAGCCCAAAGTTTTAAACAAAAACATTCTTAAAACTAAGATTTCTTAAACACTGTTGTGTTAATAATTTTTCCGATTGGATAATTGTATTAAATTTATTACCCAGTGGCCAGTAGTAAATTGTAGTGTTTGTTTCTATTATAAAAACCTACTGTCTTATTACTAGTGTTACTGTGTTAGGAAATATCTAGATAAAGTTCAAGTCAGTTATATTTATCTTCATCTAGATAAAATTATAGTTATCTATGAGCATTTATCTAGATGATTTATTAAAATTGACTAAAAAAAACAACTTGAAGTTACAAAATATGATCTTATAATTTCATAGACCGCTATAATTGGGTTGCAGGCGAAAAAAGTATTATTTAATGGTATTAGGAAATAGGAATAGCTATTGCTGTATTTGTCAATGTGCTTTGGTTAAAAAAGAAGATCCATCCAGTCATTTATGTTTTTTAAATTGGAAAAAAGCTTCAACAGCTATGGAAGCCGATGCTATAGACCTATAGTAGAAGGGTTTACACAAAGTTTCAATATGCATGGATTGCAGTACCTACAACAAACTTATTGGCAATTGAACACACATTTTTACTGATTTATATTGCATATTTGCATTTACAATTATTATATTTGTATATTGTTTTATATAATATACTATATAGCATATCTTTAATTCTTAAATAAATATAGAATTATAGATTTTTGGATTAATAATATAATATTAATTCATTACAGTGCTACCACTAATACTTGTAAAATATAACGTACACTATGATCGAGAGATAATTCCTCTAAATGGGTCATTTGTAGATAACCTATAATGAACTATATCATGCCTTCCATGACTAAACAAGTTGTGTACCTATTATACGCGCTGCTATTTTGTTATTTTCTACTGAGCTACATTTGCTCACTAAGTGTAGTCAATTCAGTTGAGAGTGTTTCTCTAACTTACCTAAACTTACAATAGACAAAAAAATAAAATAAATTAAATTATTCTATCATTTTAATGAATTGTGAACATTTAAACGGCTTTACTCAGCGGTTTATTGTACGGCATAATTTTTGCGACAAACATAATAATGGTAAGTACATATTATACACTTGGTTTCGATAATTATAAAAAGCTATGTGTAGTACCTAATTTATTTACTATATTTATCATCTTTTTAATTATAATTTATAAGAAATTAACGAATTAACTACCTATCTTATATTAGTGGCATAATAACTGGTATTATTATTATATGTAGGGCTCGGAAGTTGATGACCTAAAAAACAATAAACAATGATCTAAAGAAAGTACAAATATTAGTTTTAAATCAATAAAATACATTTTTTTAAATATTTTACTCTATTTTTCTATAAAATTCTTTATACATTCATCAAAGCTCCGGATTACTCAAGATATGACATAAAAATGACAAAAATGTCCATAAAATAAGGAAATAAAAAATTTAAATATTTGTTTGTCGTAACTTCCAAATTTTAAGTTATCGGCATAATGGTCGATAAGAAACCATAAGAAGTGAACTAGTGTCAAATCATTAAATATGGCTAAAAGTGTGGGAAAATGACTTTAACAAGTTAAAAAAGACTTAAAAAGTAAAAAACACCAAAAAATTCAAAATAAAATTTAGTTATTCAGATTCATATACTAATGAAACAGATTTGTTGTCAGGAGAGCATCGTCTAAAAAGTTTCAAAAAAAAAAAAAAAAATGCAAAATGGATCAACTTCCAAGCCTTAATTAAATGATATTATATTAGTAGGTACCACCACTCAATTTTAATGTATTAAAATTACATATTTGTATTATTATAGTTTATAGACAATATATTTATATATTTATATTATAAGTAATCCATTAGATTATAGATATCATACCTAAACGATTCAATTCTAATAAAATTGCACATTGTAACATATTTAATACATTTATAACCTTTTTGAGAATAGTGGTTACTTAAATTATTTAATATAAATAATATTAAACAAATTAGTCATTAATTTAGTAGAAATTGATTTAATTGATTTGGGAGTGTCATTTTAGAATTTTTTTGTGAAATATAGAAAATGTAACAATATTATCAAAGCCGCTAGTAAGTATTAAATATAAAATAACTAGGCACTTTCAAATTAAAAAATAATTATTAAATATTACAATATAATAATAATTGGACTAGTTAAACAAGAATAATGCAAAAGTATCATAAATATATTTTTTAATAAAAAATAATTAGAAAACTTTAAATTCAGAAGATTAGATAGTTTATATTAAAATACATCAAATAAATGTTTAAATAGTCTAATAAATATATCTATAGCTACTACAAGAATAGAAGTTAAAAAAAATAATCAAGTTTAACATTTAGTATGATTAAAATTTAAAACCACCAAAGTATTATTATTTATGTTTAAAAAAATGTGTATTGTTTTCAACAACAAATCTGTAAGATGTAAAAAGCACTTCATATGTAAGATGCAGTTGCACACCCTTATATCTCAAAAATGACTCTCTTGAAGTGATTATAAAATAACACAATTTAATAATAATTATGTGAGATGGTATAGTTATGAACAAATATAGCACAGTTGTTTACCAGTATTAAATTTTAGAATTTATTGTAATATCAGTTGGTTTAGAATTTTTAAATATATGGAAATTTTTAGGTGCTTAAAAACTGGTGAATGACAAAACCTTTTTAATGTTTGGCGTATGGCAATGCTGTTTCATTACTTTTGAATTTTCAATATTGGAAATCTTGTCGTTATTAAATAATTTATATTTGTTTTAGTTGTTAAGGAGAACTAGGAGTAAAATGATGAAGATCATCGACTGTAAAATATATGTTGTCTTAAAAGATTCAACAATATTTGTCGGTATACTTAAAGGTATTTTGTTTAAATACAATTAAAATAGTTAAATATTTGATAATTTTCTTTACATCTATATAATATGGCTTTGTACTTATTTTTCAGCTTTTGATCATAATTTTAATTTGGTTTTAGCCAATAGTCAAACATTTTTGGAACACAACATACTTGGATCTCCTGCTCTTGATGAGTCAAACAGACAAAAACGTTTACTTGGCTTAATTGTAATACCGGGGAAAAACATTATATCTATAGATAATAAACTGGGATCTGATGTTCCTAAAGTACCTATCACAGATATAATTATTTGCAGACTGAAAGATTACAGACGTGTTAAGACAACTATCAAGCCTTTAGTATCTATGTGCAGTAATATCATTAAACTACAAATAACATATAATGTCTTAATAATGCTATAACAAATATTATATTATTAATAGTTGATCAATATTTTAATTATTTATTTTTATATTACCACGATAGTTTGTTAGATGGGTAAATGATCTATAATAATATACATTTAACTTATTAGTTATTAACTACTTTTGGTTAGTATATTATGTTTTTTTAAAAATTTTAATTACCAAAGTAATTTAAAAATCTATTCAACAATTTTTATTTCCAACAAAATAATTTAAAATGGAAACTTTCCAATACTTAGGTGTTTTAATTCAACCATTTTTAGTTTATACTTATTATTATAAGTATAGATACTTATTTATCTATTTATTGTTCAATATGTATGTATTTATTTTAAATAACTTACTTAATATTAGATATTTGAATATGATGAATTTTAAAAATATGTGATGAGAACTTCAACGATAATAATTGAAAATAAATCTGTTAAATTGTTTTAGAAAAAACTTAAATGGTATTGTGATTTGTGGAAACTTTAATTAAATCTATGTTTTGAGTTTAATTATTAGGATGATTATCTATTGTTTCGCGAAACAGTTAATCTATGTATTTAAACCGTTTTCATGTAATAATTTCGATAGATGTACAATGGAACTGTTATTTTAAAAAAAAATGTCCAAAGAATTTATATTCCATGCATTTTTTAGTTATTTTATAAATATAAGTTTTATTATCCTCTTATTTCTTTAATTTATTATTTGTATGTTATTCATTAAATATTAACTACCTAAATGTTTTTCAAAACACATTATTATTGAATTATTATAAAAAATTATAAAATTATTTTATTTGTAACTATAGATGTACGAGATCCAAATTGGAATATTGAAGATTGTCAGGCTGATATTATATTTGAGAAGGACTTATATCATATACCTATGGTAGATCCTACAGCATACATCATAAGAGGTATATTATTATTTACTTCCTAATTTATTTGACTCATAATAACTGATAACTCAATACTTATTACTTAATTAATAAGATATTTAATAATATTTTTAAATATATTTGCCTGATATAGGTCGACACAGATCACTACCATTAATGGCTTTAATAAGTGAAGATTGCCAACAAACAACGAATAATTGTTTAGCTACAAATGGACTATCAGTTCAAGACTACCTAGCTGATATAGATGAAAACGAGCCATTGCCATTGATGCCTTCTATGGGTATTGGTAAAGTAATAACAAAGCCTGGTATGAGTCAAAATGGACCACCATCAATGTCTGGTATGGCTCAAAATAGACCCATAATGGGTTACAATGGATCACCAATAAGGTCTGGTATGGCTCAAAATAGACCCCTAATGCCTTATATGGATTACAAAAGATTACCAATAAGGCCTTTTATGAGTCAAAATGGACCACCATCAATGTCTGGTATGGCTCAAAATAGACCCATAATGGGTTACAATGGATCACCGATAAGGTCTGGTATGAGTCAAAATGGACCACCATCAATGTCTGGTATGGCTCAAAATAGACCCCTAATGCCTTATATGGATTACAAAGGATTACCAATAAGGCCTTTTGGACCACCATCAATGTCTGGTATGGCTCAAAATAGACCCATAATGGGTTACAATGAATCACCAATAAGGTCTGGTATGGCTCAAAATAGACCCCTAATGCCTTATATGGATTACAAAGGATTACCAATAAGGCCTTTTGGACCACCATCAATGTCTGGTATGGCTCAAAATAGACCCATAATGGGTTACAATGGATCACCATTAAGGTCTGGTATGAGTCAAAATGGACCACCATCAATGTCTGGTATGGCTCAAAATAGACCCCTAATGCCTTATATGGATTACAAAGGATCACCAATAAGGCCTTTTATGAGTCAAAATGGACCACCATCAATGTCTGGTATGGCTCAAAATAGACCCATAATGCCTTATATGGGTAAAGGAAAATCATCGACCATAAATAAATATGCAAATCAGTAATAAGCGCCATCATCTACATAAATAAAAGGTAAACACTAAGTATTATTATACACTTTTGTACATCAATTGATCAAAATGTTGTTAAACAACTATTTGTTTTTGAAAATTATGACAATTTTTATAAAATAGAATATGTGCCATTTGATATTATTATTAAGACAATTATGGAAAAATGTATTATTTAATTATTGTAAGTGTTTTGCATAAATATTCATTTTTACTACACTTCTAATTGTTTTACCTACTTATCTATTTGTATTTTTTTTTACCACAGTTATTGATTTAATAAAATAAAGTATTTCTCAGGTTAAAAGCTTTTTCAACTTGTATTATTTTTACAAATTATTAACAACATTAAATGTTTCTATCATTAGATTTAAAAAAATATATTTCAACAAATATGTTGTGAAAAGTATGAAAAAGAATGTGAATTAATCATGGATTTATGTTAAATATCTTTTAGGTATTGGAATTCATATAAATGAAACAATTTAAAATTTAGTTTGAGACATAATGTTAACGGGTGATGTTAGTTCTGTTTATAATATACTGCACACACACTTATGTATACAATTTCTAATGGTAAGTCAATACCTGTTAAATGATAATTTATAAATATAATATAGTATATTATACCTACCCCTGTAATATACTATACAATGTGCAGGTGAGTATCTGGGTATACATAATTTTTGAATATCTACGACCTACGTATTATGCATTATAACTTAAAAATATCATAAATCATAATCCAATCTACTAACTTTTGAACAATTTATCAAGTCGTCAACATGTTGCAATGCAAATTGATTTAAAAGAATTTATTTTTTGTAAACAGAGGCAAAATAATCAGAAAGCAATTTGGCAATAGCTAATGGCTCATCAGAATGCATTATTTTTTTTATAAAAAGCATGCAAATAGAAAATATGTAGGTATATTACGAATTACATCTTTATTATTACCAGCATTTTTAAACTTTCTATGTGCTATCTTGTTTATTTTATTAACTCATGAATTCTAAAGAAGAACCAAGGCTGTGTGAAGTGTCTGCACTTAATTTTCTTAGATATATATATTTGAGGGATGTTAAACACGCCCCTTGAGAAGAAGTCTATTGACTTTTTATTGTTAGATTTACTATACCAACAACTCAACAAAAATTATGTAACATTTTAAAGATTAATTCATTACCATCTTTTTTTAAAATCATAATCTAAGAAATTACATTCTTTACTATTTAGTTATAATAACCGTAAGCTACACTTAAAACAAGAAGGCATTTATCAGGAGAAAAAAGGACTGCCTGAAATAGAAATCAATAAATTTAAAATATTGAAAAATGGTAAGTTAAACTAAGATCCGAAAGTATTTTTAAAAGTGTTAAATTGTTGAAAACATTAAATAACATAGCATCATAAACAACTTATGGAACTTCAACTACCATTTATTTTAGATAAAATATGTTGAATTCATTCAACATGATGGGTATAAATCTCTGAAAAACTATTGGTAAACACGATTCTTATATCACTTTTACATATTATAGTTGTTCGACATCATTATTTATTATGGAGAATATCAAAGTGGATATATTTAAATTTATTATTTACACTGATTACTTTCGATATAACCGATAAATATTATACCCAGAGTTTTAAGAATATTGCATTAGAATATTTTTTGGGTATCTTAAGACCAATTTTAAAAGCATAAAAATGATACTTGTTCACTCTTAAGTGTAGTAAGTACCACCATCAAGCATTAAAAAATTCTAATGTAAAAGTTGATTTCCATAATTCTAATTTTTCTAATTACTTATCCATATTTTTCTGATCATAAGAATATTGGATAGTTTTTAAAGAATTCCAAACATTATTTAAAGTAATCACTTTTTTAGAAGAGTTTTAGTTTTAATTTTCTTCATTGGGTTATTATTTTTGTATTCTTTGAAAAACTCATTCTGTTACCCATTAAAGACTAAATGATAGTTTACAAATTGATTGAACTAAAATTACGCCTTAGTAGGTGACATGCATGAAAAAAACCGTTTATTTAAAATACAGATGGACGAGAAATAATTGGTCACATATTTAAGATCAAAGATTTTCTGAGAGTTGACTGTATTTAATAATTTAACAATAATACCTATTTGTAACAACATGTATCTAATCATGTATTTGATTTAATATTTTTCCAAAATATACAATATAAAACACTGTTGTATCTCCAACATAAGTTTTAAGTTAAATAATAAATATATAATATTAAGTTAATACGCCTAAATTATTGTTATTATTTGTACATCAATCCCAGTATTACGGATTATTGTATTTCTAGGTTTTGATAAATTAAAATATATGCAAAGAATAAATAAAATATATTTATTTTAATTTGGTTTCTTTTCATAATAATATACATTTATAAATTAAATTATTTATTTGTATTACACAATTTAACAATTGTTATAAACACATTTTATTGTAATTTGTAGATGTTTTATTGCTACACAGAAGCCAAGTTTAACAATTATTGATTGTTTACCAACCAAACATATAACATACAAATAATAAAATAAGGTTATTTGGGAAAAAATAATAAACTTAACATACTTAATGTGTATAGGAAACAACTTGTTTCGTTTTCTTTTGTGTAGTTAAGTATACATATATACGAGAAATTAAACATAACAGACTAGTTTAACATTAAGAGCTTTTAAGCTGTAATAGTTTCCTATATAAATTATATGAAAATTAAATAACAAAATCAATGATCATTTAAAAATCTTAAAATAAAGATTTGCACATCACTGGTCTTTCAATGAGTTTCATAATTACTTAGTAATTTTTAAAATTTTTATATTATTACAAATGTTATAAAACAAAATATTTAATAAAATAAAATATAATTGATACTAATAATAAATTAATAATAATTATGATAATAATAATAATAATAATAAAAGAACATTTATTTGAAAGGGCAACCAAATTATTTACTGAGGCACCAACCAGGAATAGTACTGAACATTATACCTTCAAAAGTACATTTTATCATTTTTCGATGTTTGCCATATGTAAATACAAATGTTTAGGATTATTAAGAATCCTTTTGGTTCATATGAATATCACAATAATTCAAAGTCGTCGTCTGAATCAGTTAGCAATTTTTTGTCATTTAGTTCCAAATCTGAAAAGAAAAACAATTGGTACATTCATGTATAATTTAACAGAAAGTGACTAAACTATAATAAAGAAACAATATAAACGATATCAATCATCCTTAGGTATTAAAAAAATCTCTAACATTTCATAATTTGAAAATATTTAAATATGTAAAATGTATAAATGCAAACAATTTATCCTTAAATTTTTAATTTGATGGTCATTTTTAAGTTGATTGAACCTACCCGATAATGACACAGCAACATTTTCAGACGATGTAGACAGATTTCCAGAGGTATCCAACATCCAATCAGATGGCCGATCATCACATATGGTGATTAAAGATTGTGATGGTGATTGATCAGATTGTACTAGATGTACTTTTAGCTCATGACATAAAGTATTAAAATCGTTTTCAGTCTTGCACATGAAACACTAAAATTAACACAAATATTATTAGAATATAATTAATATATTATTATTTTTTTTTACTAATTATATTAATATAATATAATTATTACATTAGATAATTTAATTTGCAGCTTTAATGTTTGTCCAAGAAAATAGTAAATTATCATTTGTGTACTATACCATACTGTGTTGGAAATTTTATTTTATTATAATACAATGAAACAACATAATATTCTATACTGTGTATACAGCTGAATAAACCAAAATAACAATTACAGACATTAAGATATTGATGCAAATCCAAAAAAAAAAATCTTTCCATTCAAAAATCTCAGAGAATAAAATAAGCATACAAATTATTGATCATAAAGTTATTACTTATCACAAATATACTCATTTTTTATTAGTACTAATAATTTTAGGTAAGGTTGATTTTCATTATATTTGTATTTAATTAAAATATATTAAAGAATTTTAATCCCGTATAAAACATACGCCTAAACTACGCATCTGTGGCAACCAATGAAAATCCTCCTAGCTGCGAATAGGTCTTCAACTTAATAGACTGTATACTACAAAAAATTACATTATTGCCATAGGTAAACTTATCTTTCCAAAAAACATAGTTTTTGTTCTAGAATCCACTTAAAATATTATTAACGAACAGATGAATGAAATTCGCCGACTCAGTAAACCATCTAAATAGGATAGTTATATTCAATGTCTGTCCCTCTATAATCTATACTAAACCAAGTCATTCTTGATGAACTCAAAAACATTAACATTACACTCATATCCCTAGTCGTTCATCTCAAAGCTGGTATCAACATCGAGGGATACGATCATATTTTAAGCTTTTATCCCCAACTATTTATTAAACATGAAGATGCATTAAAACTTCTAGAATCTCTACCTTTGATTTATATTCAAACTGAATTCAAAGTATTCTTCAACCAATGGTAGAATTACTTGCTTTCTATGTAACTCCGCCGGTTTTTTATTACTAATTTAAAAAAAAAAAATTGTTACTATAAACTGTAACTAATGGATTTTGTTACCAATATAAATTAAGATCAATAAAAATAAAAAAAAATTATTAGTAATACATTAAAATACATAAGCAGAATCCAATTGCTGCAAACAAAGAAGTTATTCCATACTAAGGTAATTTTAGACAAAACGCATACATAAATGATGGTGTCAAAAAGATCAAAAAACCACTTACAGCAGCAAGTGATGGATCCATGTTGAGGATTGGTAATCGATTAATTTGTTGGCAGTGATACGAATGATCAATTTTATGTTCAGTTTCTATATCTTTGTTCGGCAGCATTCCTATTTGTTGTGTTGTATGTGGATCCAAAAATATTACATCATTACCTAATTTACAGTAATTAAATGAAACTTGTATTATATCACTATTTAATATCTATGTAAAAAAAAATATATATATAATAGTTATGAAACCTGCATATTATTTTTATTAAATGGCACCTCTGTGATAGTCATAAATTATTGTAAATATGAGGAACGAGTGTAAGAACTATAACTTGTAAGAAATTGGTAATGACTAATGAGTTATAGAGTCAATAAAGCAAGTGCATACATATATAATCAGTACAGCCAAATGGAAAAATTACAGGCATGGTTTTATTTTCAAAATAAACATTACAAGAAAAACTCTTACACCAGTTAGATTGAACTATTTTAATTATTATTTTTTTAGTTAGAAAGAAAAAGATTTTTTGCAGGGTGCATGAAACTTAGATTTTGATTATGTCACTAAACAAAAAAACGTGTGAGAGTTGGTGAAATTCAAACTTTTATTATAGGATTTAGAAATATAATTTTGAATGATCAAAGTTCAATGCACCTATAAGATCACTTAAAAGAAAAAAAAATTTCAAAATTGGATCATTCTATGAGGCATGAGTTTTTCTTGATAAGTTTTTGAGCAAAACACAGGTCATTCACAGGCCCCTTAACAAAAATATAAAAAGCTATTAAAAATGTTTTATTTACCTACAAAACCTATAAAATAAAGAGCGTGGTTTGGTCTTCCACCAATCACACCCAATGACTGTGGAAAAGTGAAACACATCTGAAACATTTTAAATAATTAAAATCTATTTCTATTTTAAATTTATAACTAGAGTCTGGGTTTATTGATATTCCTGGGTGTAACTGATTATTAATAAATTAATTTAAAATACAAATATTGATATGATATTAAATTTTTAGTATAAAAGACAAAATTGTGTAGGAGAAAAAAAAATGATCAAACTAAATTAAAATAAAATTACAGAAAATAAGAAATTATATTAATATTTTAAGTATCATAATTCATAACATTAATTAAAAACTATTAAATGATTTTTGTTATAACTATAACTAGCATTTAATTATGTAGACATTGATTTATATTTTAAAAATAATTAACACAAATTCAACAAGTTCTACAATACATTTCAGTAAATATATATCAACAAAATGTAATTTAATTTAAGTTTACTAATTAAATTAATCAAGTAATTAAATAAGTGTATAAGCTATAAAGTAAATAAATTATATTCATTGAACTTCTAAATTGAAAAATACAATAAGTATTAATACTTTATAGTAATAAAATATTATAATATTACTCACCTTGACACCCTGAACATAAGCAGGGTTAATTGTACTAATACCTAAACGTAGTGGTATTACTAGTACCAAAGGTTTCCAAATTTGTTTACTAGAGTTAGTTTGTTCCATCACAGTACATAATTTTTCTAAATAACAATTAAGTAATTAAAAAATATATATATATTATATAATCAACTAGAAAATGAGATTTTAATTATAAATATTGTGTACTCACTGACTTCATTAATGACTAGTGTGTTGTCTAATGCTACATGAAAAACAAGAGAGCTCAATTCATCCATAGTGGCTAGTTTTCTGCATAATAATAATAATACGAAAGTAAAATCTGTTTAATTATTTATTTTATCAAAAAAAAAACTCACTTTAACACTTGAGCGATTGTATTTGGACCAAACCACTCGCCAACTTGTTTACCATGAGATACACCCATAAGAGCTATTTGATGAATTGAATAAGGTGCAGATCGCTTGTCTTCAAACATTCTTAAAATTTTTAAGTAATCTATATCCCTCTTATCCGGGTCCCAGCGCCAATCTCTTCCTAAAAAGTTTGTTTTCTTGATACACATTTATAAATAGGTATTACACATTTTTATGTTGAATAAAAATATATATATAATAATTTATTAAAATAATAAGTTATTTTATATTTTTTTTATCTTCATTGATATGTTACAACAATTATATTTTAATTTTAATCTCAAATTTAATTTTTCACTTGAAAAAAAAAATATCTTAAATAGAAGTATTGATGACATAATTAAAAAATAATTATTTTAAATATTGAATGATTTATTTAAGAAAGAATTAAAAAGAAAATTTCATTAGTACTTTATAATAATGTACAGTTAGTTTTTTAAAAAAATATCACTTGCAAATTTTTTTAATACATAAGTTTAGATGTTTTATAAAAAAAAAAGGTTCAGAAATGTTTATTCTAAAACTATACTAATATTTTTATTTTTATGAGTTCTTTATCAATATCAAATTGAATATTTAATTTTAGACTTAACTGTTTATTACATTGTGTTAATAAAATCACAACAATTTATTTAATAAAGATTTTAGAATATCAAAATATCAAATAGGTACCTACACTGTATAAAGCATATTTTCTATTAATTTAAATATTTTTAAAAATTAAAGATTTTTATTTAAAAAAACACTATCCCATTCATCATAATATTGTATATTTTGAATGTTAAGTTATGTTTAAATACTTAGATTACTCACCAAGGTGTAAAAAAATTAAAGCTTGGCCAATAACCATCTGTCCACAACGTAACATACATCCCCAACCTCTGTCAGATGTGAAATTTGTATTACCAATTTGAAGAAAACCTTTACGATATGTAAACCACAATCTAGACTGAATATCATTCCGAATTTGTTGTATATCTACACACAATAAATAAATATAAACAATATTATATAAATACTAAACACTTTAAATTTAATGGTTTTAAAATTTTTTTAAATAGGTAATTTTTGGCAGACTCATCTTTCCATTCATTCAATACACAAAAAAAAATTTAAAAAACTAAGGAAATTTAGATTAAAAAAACATCTCTCATTTGATTTTTAAATTAACTGTGAAATATTTTTTATTTTTTTAAATAACAAATCCCATAATTTGAATAAAAAAATTACATTTAGGTTGATTTTTGGTTTTGATTCTGTCAAAAAAGTAACAGTAATATTTAATACTAGTTAAATAAAAACTAATAATTAATAGGAATATTATTTTGCAGCTTATGTAAATTAAAAATGTAAATATACAAAATGTTTTAAAAAAAATCATAATAATTGTTATAATAGTCTGTAATATTTAAATTTGTTCTAATATTAATTATAAATAAACTATAGTGAGAATCCAAAACTTAGATTTTCTATGATACTCTAAATGCTATTTCGTGGATTTAGAAGAAACCAAAAGAAATTTTGAATTTTATGAAGTTTCTGTTTAATAACTTAAATTGAAATATTTCATGGTTTCTTAATTAATACCTGTTTTACAATATAATTTTAATTTATGAAAATATGAAAACTATTTTTAGTGTTATTAAGGTAATTAGGTACTAACATACTAATATTTTTGTAATCAGACATTATACCAATAAAAATATAATAATATCATTTCTCAGAGAAAACATTTGTTCTTTTTTTTTTTTAATATAATAAATAAAATATCTCTTGATTACCAATAACTGTATTATATTTTTTTCCCAATATCCATACAGGATCAACTGTCTGTGGTATATCTTCCAAATCCATTAGGCTTGATTCATGTGTTAAGTACGCTTCTAACATCAAGTCCATACTTATTCTATTCAAGATCTTACGACTATGTTTTTGAATTATTTGCTTCCAATCCATGCATGTCTAGATAAAAAATACAATATAAAAGCTTTGAAATATATGTTAACAGTATAACAATTTATAAAAAATAAAATTATTATAAAGTACATTATTTGCAAAACAATATAATTATTAAATTGAAGATAATAAATAATTTGAGTGTTGCCAGTTTATGCCATATTAGAAAAAACAACATTCCTATTTCAAGTACTAATACATTATAAGTTTTTACATTTTGGAAATCAATTTATGTTTAATATTTCTAATGCCTAATACTGAATATATTATTTTTTTACATTTGACTGCCACATGGCCACCGGCGGTCATCTGTAATTTTCAAATTGTATACATTTGTGACCACCGGCGCCCATAGTTCATCATTACTACCGTGTCATATGACCGCCGGCAACCATTAATGTATTTGGTTTTATATTATTAACTTTTCTATGGCTCTACAATAATACACCAAAATAAGGACCGTGGCGTAGTGAGAATCATTACAATTTTTTTGATAAAATACGTTTTTTTCAAATTAGAAGTAAATTGAAAAATATGTTTGGTGTATAACAAATAACAATTGAATGACCGCCGGTGGGTCATGTGGCAGTCAACGTGTTAAATGGCCACATACTATATATTGGTATACGTATTGTAATAATTTTATCATAATGTTTTAAGTATTATCATTGTGTTAATAAATTACCAGATTGTTTCTAAAATGATATTATGAGTGACGAATACCTTATAATATATTTGTAAATAAATATAAATATACAAGTATATTTTGAGTTATTTGTATTAAATTAGTGCTACATAATACAGGAATAATATGACAAATAAATTATAAATCATAAATAGTAGGTATAATTTACTTTCACTGACTTTTGGCAGAATATTTGTATTATATTATATTAAGGTTAAGTATATTTCTTTTTTAAGCATTATGCTATATTTTATACATTCATAATGATTTATCTGAATGACTATAAACAAACAAACAAGTAAATTGTACGAATATCCAAAATTTAATGATTTATAATTAATATTTTATATATTAATATATACATTAAAGTTTTGGTATTTGTAAATGAATTACTAAAACGTAAAAACCTATAGCCAGTAGGTTATATGTAAAAATATAGTTTTTCAATTAGTCAGAAACAAGTAACACCCAATAATCTTTAATATATTATTATAATAAAATATTTTTGCAAATAAAAACATCAAAATAAATATTAGTATAAATAGCATTAATTTATTATTGATATTAGAGTTTTTAATAGCTAAATTATTATTAAATTATTTTTGATACAAAAGATTAAGTTAAATATTTAAATAATAAGTACCTATTATAAGTATATGATGATTCCATTTTTAAACAATATTCCATAAAAGGGACTATTAGTTAAAGTCAATGTTTAGTAAATGATGTTTTATTGTTATATTTTTCACTAAAAGAAATGGGTCTTTAGTAACTGAATAACTGTTATTCATTCAGTATAAATTACTACCTTCGAAAAATTATTATACTATAAAATAATTTAGTAAACAAAATACAAATGGTTAAAACTCAGATTTAAAAAAAAATCTATAAAATAATTGTTATTTAGTAATAGAATCAATTAAGTTAAACTCACTAGATTTATTTTACTTTTAACACTTAATATTTAATATAACTCAATTATATTAGTTATCATTATAAATATTTACTCAATAGATGACGATTATTTTAAAATGTATCAATAATAACATAGGAATACATAGGAATTAATTTAAGGGGTTGTTTTTTTTATGGTAATAAATATATTTGGTTATTACCTACCATGAACTATCAAATATAAAATCGGTTTTTAATCATTATATTATGTAGTATCTATGTCCTATACAGAAACGTTAAAATTGCTTAGGGCAGCTAACATCCTAAGGCCAACCCTGATTGGAAGTGGCAATTTTTTGTCTTTTTCTAATGCATGTAAAACTTAGAAATCTTGGCGTGTTCTTTTTTTATTATATCAATTGATCTAAAGGAGGATTAAGAATTCTAGAAACAAATTTTAATTTTTTAATAGTTAACTTTAAATTAATTTTATCATATTTTTTATTGTATTCCTCTAAATCATAATAAAATTACATTCAAAATGTAAAAATTAAAAAATAATCAAACATATATTTTTGAAGAAGTTCAATAAAAAAAAATCATAAAATAAACGTGAGATTGTTAATCTTAAGAAGATTTGAAAATAAATTTAAATCTGTTGTCATAATTATTATTCATTGATTAAATCAATTGATATTATGAAAATAGAACAGGTTTAAATTTCTATGTTGGATATGTATTAGAAAAAGATAAAAAAATTATCACTTCCATTTTCTTAACATATCTAAAATAATATAGGTAATATACAGAGCCGGATTGGAAAGATATTGATCTACCGAGTTTTAGAATTTCTGACGTTTGATTACAGCTACTGTACAATTTAAATAAATTTTATTTCAAATGTTTGAACTAATTTATCAGAAAAAAAAATATATATATGAACAAACAATTAAAACCGGTCCATATTTTGAGTGACCTACTGAGTTTTACTCGATAGCTCGCAAGCTCGCCAGACCAATCCTGCCCTGGTAATATACTAATTATTATATGTTTTATGTTAATATATTGTTTTATACCTAGGTCAAATATTTAAAAATTAAATTATTCCACTAGAAATATATTACTTGTACCTTTATGTATTTTTTTTTTTTTTTTTAAATAACAAAACTAAAAATCAGAAAAATATTTAGAAATGCAGGTATTTTACAAAAGCTTTTAAGATTTTTTACAAAATAAATTCATTATAAGTTAATATTTAAAACTAATAAATAGGTAAAAACAAAAATAAAATAGGTAAGATAAACTAATAATAAGAGAATTAATAAAATGTATTTCAAAATATATATGCAAAGTTAAATATTTTAAAACACAGTTTGCACAATTCAATGTTGTAACAATTAAACATTTTACAAACTAAAAAGTGAAGTTTCATATACGACTTTTAGGCCTAGATATTAATTGACATTCAATGAAAAACACTTGTTATACAACACTCAAAGAGGTCTTATCTGATGTACTACTTAATAATTATTTTAAAAATGTGTACGAAAATAGTATCTAATTTCATGCTTATCAAATAGGGACTGATTTTGTTTTTACAAACAAAAAACAATTACATGCAAACCCAGCATAGGTAGTTAGTAAAATTTTAGTTCAACCAAAACAAAATATATCTTAGTAAAAAGTAATAGGTGCTTATGGATCATATCATATTTCAAAAAAATGGCTAAAAATTGAACTTTAATTATTTATGTATCATTAAATTTTCATAATTAGAGGATACTTGTGTGGTGGGACTTTCCTAAAGATAGAATATAATATCAAATTGTAGCAAAAATCAAAAATATATTTTTTTTATTGGTTTAATTTTTGGTATTAACATGTGTGATTTGATATTTCAAAAAAATACACCTTATAATCTGATAAGTATTGAAATTTATAGAATTCAAATTATGAAGTATGGTATTATACCTGATTATACTTATGTATACTACAAATCAACTAAACCTACTATAATGTATTAACTATAAGTAGGTTTAACATCATATGATATAAATATTTAATTCATTTTGTATTAGTGATGGTACCTAATTCCAATTTTTGATGTACCATGTCATTAATTTCAAAAAGAAAAAAATAGTGATGCAGTTACCATTTTATGATAAATATATGTTTTGGTTTAAAAAGCAAGAGGCAACCCAAAAATTGGCCAATTATTTCTTTAAATATTGTCAGACTATACTCCGGACTATACCTACATATTTTATTCGTAAGTTACATAAACATGATAAGTTATTGTAAATGTTTTATGTAAAACTGTAGGTTAGGTATTGTTAAGTCAGGTGGGAAAGGAAGGTATGAGAAGCCACGATTCCACATTTTATTTTTAACTCTGATTTATCAGGTTTATTGTACCCAGTCACAAAAACATGGCCAGCAGTCGGATAACATGATTTTGATGAACGTACAGATGAGTTTTTGTTAGGTAACGATGGGACCAGTGTTTTATTGAACTTTATACATTTTAGTTTCACAAGTTACTCTGAGCTGGTGTTAGTCGGATACGAAGCAGTGATGTCAGTGTGTTCGCATTGATTTTGCACAAAGAGCAGCCACGGTACAGTAAAAAACATTGATAAAAATTAAGCTCGCAGGTGGTGTACTTACGGCGAATGGTGAATGTTTACGTCCAATTATGAGGCTCGCAAATACACAACAACAGTACCTATAATAGCAGTGACAACAACAACAAAAAGCGACATTCATGCGACGTGTGATGCGTTTAGTGTGCCCAGTGCGGTGACGAAAATACCGACGGCCAGCAGTACGTCCGTCGGTGACGATGGTCGCCAAGCGGCGGCCCACAAGTCATAATAAAGTACCTACTGTGCGAATATTATTGCGTTTTCGGGTAGGTACCTAACGGGCGGACGGTCGACGAACAACGGAGCTTTGTCTGCTATCTACGGGACGCGATCGGATTCGGTTTCCGCATTCGGACGTCGACGACAAACGTCCTTCTGGGCGGCGCGTACTAAAAAACCGTAGTCGAACGCGAACACATCTGCCGGACGACGGGGACGAAAGTCGCCGTGGGTGATTCGACAATGACGACGACGACGGCGACGACGACGACAACGATAGTACGAGCAGTATTGCTATTATCGTACGAACTACTGCGAACAGTCGACGGTCTTGTCGAGGTCGGTATGGCGAGAGGGGGGTGGGTGGAGGTAAGCGCAACGGTTGTGGAAACGATAAGAATACGACGACGTTGTTATTATTGTTGTTATTATTATTATTATTATTATTCAATTATTTATTTATATATATATATATATTTGTTTTTGGCAAACCGTCCGCTCGCCGTGTATAAAACAATATAAAATATCCAATTGGTAATTACAAATTTTTTTACGGACGCGTCCGGTCGGTGTAATCGTCGACGCCGACGATCGTCGTCGTCGTTTTCGCGGTCGTAAAGACGGATCGCGTTTTTTAACCGCAGTGATAAGAACGCATCCGTTTTGTCGTCGGCGCGGCTGTGTAGTCGCTGCAGCTGCAGCTGACGACGGTGCAGGAAACGGTGGCAGGACCCGCGTACGATGCATTCGTTGCATTCCGAGAGATGACGGTTCACTGCGCACGCGTTGTCGGTCGTCGTCGTCCGTGCGGACGTACGAATATTGTCTGATACCTATATATTACACTTACGACTTACCCGCAGCTTTGTAAGATTTTTGCGTTTTTTTTTTGTAACCCGCCGACGGTATGCGGCTGTCGTCCTTCTCTTTTCCTTATACCCGTTTTATCGGTCGACCGTCTCACAGTTCGACGCATTGTATAATATTTTATTTTATAATCACTCAATTCACGCCTAGGTAGCGAGTTCGCGATATAGATATCCGCCTACCTACCTAATTTTATTAAAAAAGTTTCTATTATTATTAATATTTAAAATTTGTAATAGGTACCATTACACTACTTATAGGTTTAATAGGTAATAATTTCTATGTATACCTAATTAGTTTTTCAAAAATAGATGGCACGTCTGAAGCACTTTCGCGATTTTCATCATTGTCGAATTCATCTGATAAATAAATTAATATAGTCTAAAACATCCATTACAGACGCGATGACCAAATAAAATACGAAATAATAATTTAAATAGAAATTTAGAATTTCATAAAATAAAAATATTCAAAAGAGTAAACACGAGATACAAGAACACAAAGTATCACATCGATAACGTCATAAGATCAATATTTGAAAATAAAGTAAACACTAACTCGAGTGCCACAATCAAAAACTTTAACGGGCTGTATAATAATATTTATTTACCGTGTGGCATCGGTCGATAAGCATAAGTTAACTAACAAATATTGATATATTATGTGTCGATTATTAATCGAGTAATCGACCCTTTTTTGTGAAAAATTAACTGTACCAAAACCGATTGTATATGAAGCTCCATCTTAGTTCGTGATAGGTATACCGATTAAAGTTTGTATTTTAAAATCATATACCATAAATATGAGTCTATATATAATATGACTATAGGACATAGATACTCCAATACATAAATAGATGATGATATAATACAGTCAACAGTTTATATTGTAGTATTATACCAATGTACTGTGTCATAACTTTTTTTTTTGCTTTTCAGCTTTGTTATATCTGATATTATTATATAAGCGCAATTAAATTATATTATGTGAGCAGTTGCAATATTTAGATTGGTAGACTATAGGCAGTATAGATATAGCAGTATAGTCTGTAGTAAGCTGTATTATTTTTAATGAAACTAATGAAACTAATTTTATTATTTAAATAATTGTGATGTGATGAAAATGAATGTGTAATAATAAATAATTATTTATACAGGTAGGTATAGTTATAAATTTAAGATTTTAACATGAAATGAATTTTCATGTATAAAATCAACACACCTTTCACCAGTTTCACCCACATAAATGTATCTCAATATTCACTGGTCACATTTATAAATCGGCATAGTTACTTTTATTTATCAATTGGACACTTTTAGACGTATAACACGCATAAATCTTTAAAACAACAGTAATTTTAGATTACGGATTTATCGTACAATTAGTAAGTATACTGTATAGAACTTATTGGATAGGCCAGCGACCGACCTCGAGGTAATAAGGCAGTATCATTTGAAAAAAATAAACATTAGCTGCTATAGTGCAGTACGAACACTTATCGGATCACGATACGATAAACTCGTTCACACATTACTATAATATTATAATCTAGAGATATCTACCTGATATTAGATTACACGATACAGTTGAATTGTAGGTACAACAATTAATATTATTGTATTGTACAATTATTATTATATATTTTATAGATATTGGTAAAGGAATTCACCGTTCGTGAAATACCTATATATATTACATATATATACCTAATATGTTTCAACCGCTACGATGTTACCACGCCTAGAACCAGTGGCGTTGCCAGGATATTATTTAATTTATTGGGAGGGGCCCTTATGTTTATTCGTACTGTACGCTTGTATTATAATATAGTGTTTGTATATTATAAAGTCGTAAGATTGTGAAATAGGTATCTAAATCGTTTATTTTTCTTGTCTCTTGATATAAGTGTTGGAAATAAATACGGTAGGTAAATATGGGTATTGTATAAAATATGAATGATCGAATATGAAATATGTATATTAATGTTATAATAATTTAATATACTATACATCATTTACTTAACGTATACTGCGTATAGGCATTTACATAACAATATATAATAGGACGAGTTGAAATCATTATTATAGCCATAGTCGTTTCTATATGTATATAAGAGGGTATAATACTGTATAATACTATAATAGTGAGTAGTGGTAGTCGCAAGTCAAGGAGTGCAAATCGGTAACCAAGGATAACTACCCTCCTTCCACAATCCTATTATTAGTAAATTATATGTTACTAAATATATTAAACTAAATAAATCCTTTATAATAGCCTTAAAAATAATACTCGTTATTCAATATTGACAAAAATTGTCTACTATATTAGTATAGTATTACTTGTAAGTAGTATTAGTATATTACATAATATCGTCATCCGGTTGAGCGGTTCGTGCGTATACGTATCTTAAAAACATATTTTTGCCGCAATGCATGTACTAAATATACAATACCAAATATCAAATAACTTCAATTGAATACACATATTATTAGAACTATTGTCTATTAATATAATGTATAACTTATGTGTAATTATTACAAAATTGACTTACAAAAATAGTATAATAGGTAGAGTCTTAGTAAGTACCTATAATTCTATATTACCTATTTATTAATATTTAATATCTGTATTGTCAAATACAAAATAAAAAAGAAGGAAAGTAGGTAACTTGTACCCATAGGTACTTTTTACAGTAGGTGTTGAGTATGTACCTCGTCATAGATAGTAAACCACTGTAATGTATTTATTAATTTTTAATTCAATGATAAATCATTGCATTGGTATAAATAATTTTTAATAAGTAATTTATTTTACCATAGTAGGTATAGTAAATATAATCATTGATTATACATAGTATAATATGATATAATATGATATAATTAATAATACAATGGATTGAATTTGTTTTTCCTGAAACCGTTGCATTTTAAAATATCATTGTGTATCAAAAATAAAATAATATTATATATCCGAGTTAAAAAAATTCAAGTAATGACGAATTATATTTTTAATATCTAATTTTTAATTCTAATATTTATAAAAAAAGTCGAGTTATATTTTAAGATTTTCTGGTCACAGAATGAACTAATTTTAACTTTAATTTTATCAATCCATGGTTGATAGCTATATAAATTAAGTATCTAATACATTTTTAATTACAAAATTATTTATAAAATTTCATGACCAAGTGAAAAATGTTCATTCATATATTTTATAGAGAACAATTTCAAGCATCAAATGTTTATAAATAACTTTAAAAAGTCAAAATATTTATATGTTATGTAAAAAATACTAATTATATTTAATTTTCAAGTACATATACGGTTATTTGTTTTTGAATTACACCAAAATACCAAAAATCTATTGAAGATGAATAGTTATTTTACGGGTAAATAATCCATCATCATAAGTTTGTACCTAATAATCTAACGTTAAACATTCATAAAAAATTGACTTTACGGTAAACTTTTTTTTTATAAAAAGCTAGAAAAGCTTATAAGGAATCTTATACCTTCCTATTACGTTTCCAAAATTTTAATTTTAATATAATCCCATACTTCAAAATATTGATTTTAAAATGCTCTTAAAAGATTGTTAAACTATGATCAGTCAATGAGGAATACATTTTCAAAATTTTTTACCGAGAAAATAAATGTATCATAATTCATAATATATTAATGCATAGTTAATTCTAATTTAATTCTAAAATACATTTATATTACGGTGATCTACTTGATAATGATAGGTATATAGCACTTAAATCTACTATACAGCGATGCGACCTTCAATGTTGTTTTATATTACTTATCAAATTATTATTTTGAGCATATACATACTATAAATTAAAAAATAAAATTTTATTTATTGATTAATAGTGTATTCCCCGCAGTTACATAGACGTATATCAATTATTGACTAGTAAGTACCTATCTACGCGTAGTACTTATTCCTCACATTTAATATTTAATATTTTTTTCATATTTAATTTTTCATATTTCAATTTTTATTTTACTTTTATAGTTTCAGAGTAAAACATTTAATATTTCAATAACCCTCCGCTTTTCTAAAATTATTGATAAAACAATAAAATAAATTGAGCTTATTGAGCTAACCGTTGGTATATTATATAAGTGACATAACTGACACTGAACAAAGTGTGAACCATCACGATCCACTGCAATATTGTTATTCTTTAATTCGTTGTCTAAATATATACGCTCACTGTATAAATTATAATATAGGTACTTTTTTTCTAAAGTGACCGATAAATAACCACACTACATCCGTATTATCCTTAAAAGACTTCGATATCGCTGTTAAAAACCTATTTAGTACCTACTTACATACCTAATGTAACGGATTATAAACGTAAAGTCGTAAACGATGAAAACTTTTTTGCACGTGTTTTGAATTTGGGTTGGGATGGAAGAAAAATTAAAAAATTAAACTGTTATTGGTACCACGGAATTCACTTAGTAACGTTGAGTTGTTAAAGTCATAAAAAAAATACAATACACAATAGTTAGTTCTAAGGAGTATATATGATAATTAAATAAAAAACAAATATAAATTATTAAATTATTTAAATAATCGAACGCATTTTAACCGTACAACACTTAAGTCCCAAACAAGTATAACAAGCGAAACGATGGGCCAAAACGATAAGACTGAGCAGCCGTGCGGGTCTATCCGATGCTGTTGCAAGTTGATAGCGAAATGCGACGAAAAACCGGTAGCAGCGACAGCGACAACGAAACCGCGAAATAATGACTGCCCACAAATGAGCCTATGTGATTTCTTGAAATCACAACCGATTCCAGACTGGATCAAAGTGAATGATATGCGTATGCAACAGAATCGTCCCCAGAATGAGCAGCGTTCAACGAAACCTACGTCTGATGAACGGAAAGGAAATAATGTCCCGCAGGATGTGCAATCGTCGCAAATCATCATCAACTTTGGAACGGTCGTAACCAGTGGGGCGTGCACGCGAGATTCAGGTCAGCAGACCGATCCGGAAGTTAAAGACGCAGTAGCTCCGGTGGAAAAAAAGCGAGTATGTCAGACCACTGCCCCACCGGTTAATCGGTCAAGCTCCACTCGTCCGTCAAACAATCGGTCTACGTCCAACTGTCAATCGGTCAATCGGCAAACGTCTAACGGTCCGCAAACCAGTCGACCGAACTCCACCTGTCCACCGTCACCGAAAAATCGGCCAACCTCCACCGGTCCACCAACTAATCAGCCGACCTCCACCTGCTCATCAGCACATGCAAATCGGCCAACCTCCGCCGGTCCACCAACTAATCAGCCGACCTCCACCTGTTCATCAGCACATGCAAATCGGCCAACCTCCGCCGGTCCACCAACTAATCGGCCGACTTCTGTTTGCCCATCAACGGATAAGTCGAAGTCCACCTGTCCGTCAACTAAACAGTCTACCTCCACCTGTCCGCATAACAATCGGCCGACATTCAACCGTCCATCGGATAACCAGCCAACCACCAACGGTCAGCAAGCTAATCGACCGAACTCCGCCTGCAGCTCACCAGCACCGGCAAATCGGCCAACCTCCGCCGGTCCACCAACGGATCAGTCGAAGTCCACCTGTCCGCATACTAATCGGCCGACATTCAACCGTTCATCGGCCAACCAGTCAACCACCAACAGCCCGCCAACCAATCGGCCGACCTCTACCTGCCCTTCTTACTCCAAATGTCCTGCAGCCCGTCCCGAGAACAGCCGACCAACCTCTACCTGTCCCACTACCTCCAAATGTCCTGCAGCCCGTCCCGAATCCGTAGTTAATAAGTCAACATGTGGTTGTAATTGCCACTCGAAGCTCTAGAATATTGAAACAGGAAGATATCATACTGCCATCGTCGTCCCAAAACAATAATAATAATCACTATTACAAAAGTAGTTCACGGTCGTCGAAAAGTGAAGAAGCATTAACACAGTATAATCAAAATTATAATACATTCAATTTTGCAGTACACATGACGATGTTTAAGTTTTTACATTAATCACGTCAGTACTCATGGCGAGCAGTCACGTGGCATTTGAACGATAAAATAAAACCAATTATTATTTTACTTTAGTTTATGACTCTGTGAGCTTAAAAGGCTTACAAGTTAATGAACTCCCGACCAAAATTATTAAAGTACTTTTAAATTTTAATCTTTATTCATTAAATAATATTATGTAATAACATAGATAATTTTGATTTAGCAACAATAGTTACTACTTATCTTTATCGGTTTTTATATTTATATTAATTTATTTTATTACTTACCGTAAAATCCATAACTATTGTTTTTTTTGCATATATATATACAATTTTAATCCATAAAGAAAAAAATCATTTAAATAGTAATACTACAGGGCAAAACTAATTTAATTTAATTATTTCAATTTATTATTGTTGTAGTCTGCAAGTTTATTTTTCTAGTGAAGTTTATAATAAAGACCATTCATTTCCTACAGTTTCATCAAACATCACATTATTATTTTTTTTCCATAGCACCTTATTTATTATAAATGTATTAGAATTATAAATAAAATAAAACCTAATATTATACATAACCAACTTTATTCATCTACAAGTATATAACTACTGTTCGTTCAATATTTTATAATACTGTACATTTATTATTATGGTGTCCGAATTCTCAATTCCAAAAAATTTAATTTGACCAAATATTATATTTTCTATGTAGACTATATAGATATCTAGTATTTATTGGCCTTATAGGCAAACATTAGGTGTAAAGTTAAGGAGTGCTAAAATAATTTGTTCCGTAGCCCCTTGGGAGGTATCGCCCACATTCAACATGTTATATTATACCTACAAGTTATTGTATGTTATATACCTACAATATATTATATTTACATAATAAATGCTCATTTATATTTTTGAAAATAGAAGGATAATTGGTTAATAATAATTAATAATGAAGGGGAAAAAATGTTAACAATTATAAAAATAATTTATTCAACTTCAAGATTAAGTTTTCGATTTTATAACAAACGGTTATTGCATGAATTTTTATTTTTTTAAGCGATCAAATAAATAAAATAATTCCAAACCATAATAGTTTGTAGGTACATGAGCGATTTATAAAAATAATTTGCTCGAAGAAATTTGTATAATTTAAAACCCAGTGTATACGTTATGATATAATATTTAAGTTAAGTACAAAATTTAAATTTAAATAAATGAAATAAAAAAAAAAGCCAACGGCACGCAGTGTTCCCAAGCGGTCACCCATCCAAGTACTAACTACGCCCGACTTTGCTTAACTTCAGTGGACAGACGAGAACTGGTGTATTCAACGTGGTATGGTCGTTGGCGGAGGAAAGGGGTATGCACGCTGTATGTATAGCCAACCTAGATATATTTCGTCGTGTTTAGAGTTTGAAACTTTATTCATTGGATATTTGAATACCCATCGGTTGTTGTATACAATTGTTTATAAGTTATAAATATTCATGGACGTTGGGTAAGGGGGTTTTTTTGGATGTTCAAACACCCCCCAAAATTAAAGATAAAACAATTAGAAAAAAAATAAAAATTGTAGATTAAATTTTATGTGTATCTGACCAAAACCCCTTCCGAAAATATTTCCTATCTACGCCGATGTAAATATTTAATTATTTTCATTTAAAATTAAGTATCCGTTTACAATTAATACGGGTTTTTGCCTTTAATAATTACCTGTTACTAATTATTGATCGAATAGGGATGCTTACCGATTGCCTACCATAACTACATTTACTGGTATTACTTATTTATTTTCTTTAATACATTTATTACATTGACAGATTTACACACGAGTATGATTTACATTTGTTCAGTTTATCCGTTTGTGTATAATTATGTGATTTGAAAACTGTCTTAACTTCTTAAGTAAGATTACGATTCAGTGATTTACGACAGTTACCTATCTATTTGGCTATATGAGTTATCTAGTTCACCGACCTCATTTCAATACTTTTGTCATTACAATCCCGTCACGTTAGGCGCGCTTTCATTTTCCGATGGTTGTGTATTGTAGACATACCAAATCGATATTATTTAATTTTGTTAGAACTTTAGAAAACATTATGTAGCTATTTCGACGGCAAAACGAATAATTTATTATTCACGAATTATTAAAATATTATTGAGAAGACTCGTCTGATCTAGCGTGTTTCTCGGCCAGTGTGTCTGCAAATGCAAATAAGTACAAATGTGTCGTGACTCATGATTCATGAAGTATATTAAATGACATAGAATATTCAAAAAATTTTGATATGATTTACAAAAATTAATAGGTACCTATTTTATGTAATTTCTATAACGATTAAAAATAAGTTATTTGTTATTGACGTATTTTTTACAACCAATTAAATATTACCTATTATTCTTGTTTTTTTATTGAGTGTCATAATGTATAAAATACCTATTCTAGTAGTGTGGCGACATAACACAAAGATTAAGAAACATTGGTTTAGACCAATGATTAGTCATTAGACAGGCGACATATTATTTTAGTTAGTAATTTTTTATTTGCCCATTAGTCTAGACTCTAATTCTATATTATGATCGTGATGTCCCGTCATCCGTGCATGTTGCATTTATGAATGTGCAATATGTGCATTTACTGCATAATAATAATTATTATATTATATTACATAGGTTAATATATGTATATTCCTTAACATAACACAGTTATATTTCGTTATTATTCTTTATTTGTTCGTGAATAATTATTGTTTTGATTTTGATTTAACTTAGCTTTCAATTTTTTTCTTGTCTATCAATTTATATACGAATATAATATAATTATTAACAAATCGTTAACGATCCTTTCTTAAAAGCGTTGTTCTATTTTTTAAAACGATTATTATCATGACACGTGTTACGATTAAAATTATTATTAGTAGTACGCTGATTATTTTTATACATGTTTTATTTTTTTTTTTTTGTGTGCCTGATTGGATTTTGGTCGGTCTCTTCGCATCTCAACTATGAAATTGCTAATTATAATGATTGTAGATTGGATTCATTGATTATAATAATAGTTGAGATAATGAGATGTATGCAATAAGCAAATTTTTTTTAAATTCCAATACTCTCAATATAATATAATTATATATATATTTCTTTCATTGCAATTATTTATCGTTACTTTTTAGTTTTTTTACTGGTTATATATTTATTAATTATTGTTATATTATTAAAAAAAGTTCTTTAACAATCAAAATACAAAAAAAATCTATTCATTTCAAACTTGACGTTTTTTCTACGTTTTCATACTTACATAAGTTGGTTGCCAGTTGCCACATACATAAATGTGAGCAACCAACGAAATAAGTAGATAGGAATAGAGTTTTAAGCCGTAATTACTACTACACATGTGTTGTTCATTCAACTGATAAACATTTCAAGCGTCAGTCGATAAAATGTTTATCGTTCGTCGTTTGACAAATTCGAGGATACCGATAAAATGAGCGTATTTAGTGTTATAGTTTAAAAGCAAATAATTTTTTTTTTTATTAGGCGCAATTATTTCTATTTACGTTTTCGACTATTCAAATTTCTAGTATAAATAACAATTTCGAAATAACAAATGTAAATAGATGAAATTGAATGTTCAATAAACCCATATTTATCAGAAGCTATTGGTACAGTAAATGACCTTACTAGGTTTTCGAAACGACAAAGCATTTTTTACAAATACATTTAATACATGAAATAAAATGTTGTTTATTCTAAGGAACCATGCCAATCAGATGGCGCATTTCCGGTAAAAAATTATTGGTAACAAACATCGTTAATTGTCTACATCATATTATAAAGAGAACCTCTATCTCTTAATGATAGTTATGCTCTTATGACCACTAAGTTTCTCGCTACGACGTTAAGTCACTAGACTAAGCACACCCGACACCTAGCTACTAAAAAAAAGATCGATTACTCATTTTTTTTTTTTAAATTAAAACCTTTCTCTTCTACTGTAAATTATAAAATAGTTTTTTGAAAATTTTTATAGATTTAAATCGAAGTTTTAATGAGTAGTTTTTGAGTCTCGTATTAATAGCTTTATGTAAATATATGTACCTATATTATGGATAATAGTTCTTAATAACAATTGTATACAAAATAAAATAAACGTAAATACTTAATTTTTAGGATAAAAATAAAAATAAAATGTATTTTATAGCTACCTATATATATATATTATATATTATGTACATATACATATGATATTACGATGTATTGTTGTGTGATATTGTGACTCCGCGGGCATAGGCTATAGGTTGTACTACTTGTATTTATATTATTCGCATTGCATTTAAATGGCGTAATACTATTAATTTCCGTCACATTGTTATTTTGTTCTCTATTTTATAGTTGAATGGAGTTTTAATGAAAGTGTATTGTGCAGTAGAAACTAGAAAGACAGTATAGTTATACGATAGAGTATGTTACACATTAGTAAATGGAATTATAGTTTCTGTCTAAATAGTGTATAGAACTATAGCATACTTTCATAAAAATAAAATTTAATATAGTGGATGTTGCTTATAGTACTCGAGGCTATAAAATACAGTCGCTTTCTAGATTCAAAATCATCTAGAACGGAAGTATCCTAATATATTCTAAAAAATTCAAATCAAATTTTGTGAAAAAAAATTAGACAATAAACTTTTTTGGTTAAAATTCAGAAATGTATTGGTTTTGAAAAGTTACTTATTTTTGTTGGTTATTGCTGGTTTCGATTCACAATTTATAATGTGTGTATCTATGCACAACAAATTTTATCACATTTCACATTTATCACAATTATCATTGATGTAATATGTGGTATAAATACACTCCTGATTACCTGATAGTTAACACAACTAAGTTAATTTTTAAGTTCGTTTTCCTACTTTGTCTATGATTCATTCGGTTATTAGACTCATTTTGTGCTGGTTCCAGCTTTATAGATACCTAACTTTATAAGTACCTATTAAGTAGTATTCACTGTATTTTAACTTCAAACACAAACACTCAAAAACAGTATTGTGAGTTCTGATAAATAATTTTTAATATTTTCATAATATCATTTATAAAATTATTTTACTTTTTAGAAAAGGTTCACGGTTTTTAAATCAAAAATCTCATATTTTCCTAGTCATTTTCACATAATAATTATATGACGTTTTTATGAAATCTGGTTTATTGATCTATAATCTATGTATATAGTTATTACACGATTATTATAATATGTTGTAGTTGAGTGATACTATCTCTTGGCAACACTGCTGAGTTCCCAATAACAAAAATATTAACATCTATTTATCATAATATTAATAAATAAAGAAAAATAAGAAAATTGCTAATGCAAAATCACAACTGATAATCGAAATTGTATAAATAGTTATAAATAATAAAAATAATACGAAATTTAACAGCGAAACCCGAGTATCTTTCTGTGCATAGCTAACGATGGGCCAAAACGACGGGTGTAAGTCGGACCGATGTGGTTGCCAACTGATATCGAAGGGCGAAGAAAAGCCAGCGGTGGCCGCTCCTCGGCCACGAAACGTATGTGGTGGACGCACCGAACAGCCCGAAATGAGTATATGTGATTTCTTAAAATCGCAACCCACCCCAGAATGGATCAAAGGAAACGACTCGCGTCCGCAACGCGCGCACAATCCGTGCGCTGAACCGAGCAAACCCGTCGAGAAGCAACAGAGTCCGTGCCAACAGGCGCCGGTCGCTAAGAACCGGAGTTGTTCTGACCGGCCGAAACCCCGCGTACAGGAATCTTCACGGTCATCGGAACAGGTCTGCGGGCCGCAGCGTTCTCAGCACCGTCACCGGAACGAGCAGCGTCCGATGCAGCCCGCAGCTGACTGCGACCAGGAAGACCGTAAAATGTCACAGATAATCATCAACTTTGGGACGGTGGTGACCAGTGACAAGTGTAAACAGGACTCAAGTCAACAGATGAATGGGGACGTGCACAACGTTCCGAAAGAGAAAAAGCGACGAACGTGTAACACAACGGCCCTCCCGCCGGCAGACCGTTCGAACTGTACGTGTCCCCCAGTCGATCGGTCGACCTCCACCTGTCCACCGGCCGAACGTTCGGTCTGCAGTGCACGCGCTCCAGCCAATCGTTCGACGTCCAACTGCCCACCGACGGGTCAATCAAGCTGCTCACGTGCCTCGTCCGATCGTTCCACCTCCAACTGTCCACCGACGGATCGATCTACTTCCACCTGTCCACCTGCCGAACATTCGGTCTGCGGTGCACGTGCCCCAGCCAATCGTTCAACGTCTAACTGTCCACCGACGGATCGATCTACTTCCACCTGTCCACCTGCCGAACATTCGGTCTGTGGTGCACGTGCCCCAGTTAATCGTTCGACGTCTAACTGTCCACCGACGGATCGTTCGAGCTGTCCACGTGCCCCGGCAGATCGTTCCACCTCTCGTTGTCCATCAACGGATCGATCGACCTCCACCTGTCCACCGGCCGAACGTTCGGTCTGCAGTGCACGCGCTCCAACCAATCGTTCGACGTCCAACTGCCCATCGACGGATCAATCGAGCTGTCCACGCGCCCCAACAGATCGTTCCGCCTCCCGTTGTCCATCGACGGATCGATCGACCTCCACCGGTCCACCGACTGAACATTCAGCCTGCAGTGCACGCGCTCCAGCCAATCGTTCGACGTCCAACTGCCCCGCAACAGATTGCTCGAGCTGTCCATGCGCCCCAGCCAATCGTTCAACCTCCAACTGTCCACCAGTCGATCGTCAAAAATCTATCCGTGAACCGGCCGAACGTTCAAACTACAACTATCCACCAGCTGATCGCTCGAGCTGTCCACGTGCCTCAGCCAATCATTCGACTTCCACTCGTCCACCGATTGATCGTTCAAGTTATAGTCGTAGACCCGCCGAACATTCATCTCGTAATATACGGGCTTCAGGTTATCGTTCGACCTCCACCGGTCCGCCAGCAGATCATTCGTCCTTTACACAACCGCAGGCGTCTTCGGCCTTTATGCGTCCTGATCGATCGTCCACCACTTGTTCGCGGGCCGACCGAAACGATCGTTCATCCTTTGGACATCCGCAGGCGTCTTCGACCTTTATACGTCCTGATCGATCGGCCACCACTTGTCCGCAAGCCGAATGGGCGACACCCACTTGTCCACCAGCCGATCGGAACGATCGCTCGACTTGTTCCCGCTCACCGGCCGATTGGTCGATATCTACCATTTCGCCGGGAGATCGTTCAAACTCCGTCCGTCCACCGAACGCCCGTCCAGCTAACGCCCGTTCGTATGCGATGGAACCTAATACTACGGGGCGGGACTCTTACAGTCGACATCAGGATAATGCTGTCTCAAGTGCGCAATATAAAACGCATTCTGAAACAGGAATGAAGACAAACTCTTGTAGTTGCAATAATACTAACTCGAACTTCTAGACCCGGAACAACAAAATTTCGGCCAATTGAATGAAACATTTTAAATAGGTGATTAAATTTAATTATTGCTATACCAATAAACCGTTCATACTCATCGAATCATCAAAAATTAAAGTGTTAAAAAAATTTCAATAAATTTTATTTTAGAGCATATACGTCACTTGACGATATTAAGTTTATTGCATTATTGTTGCCTATAACGCTATAATGGCAATTACTATATAATAGTATATAATCGATTTCCTTATGCAGTTATGCCTGTATTAGTCTCATGTTGACGAATGCTTATTTTTGTTATATCTTTCTTGGTGTGGCCTACGTCTTTTCGTAGCAAAATATGCTGTTTTTTTAAAGGGTCATGTTTTATGGCAACTTTGTCACCAAATTGGGACATTATTTATGTCTGAGAAAAAAATCACATAGGTAATTGTAAAATAAACAAATACATTTCTTCCTCATCTGATGGAACCTAACCTAACCGAATCTAAAATATGTTTTACATTATTATGTACAATCAAAAAAGTCAATAGGTATAAGGTTATGTAATTAGTTTAAAAGAATATTTGTATTTTGATTTGTTTATTATATTTTTAAACTAAGTTGATGAAACTCATCATTAAAGAATTATTAAAACAACAATATTTACTTCATAGTTCATGCCATTAAGTCAGTTATTAAATTGTAACAAACAACTGCCTAGATAATATTAATTAATACTAAACATTTTATTATCTGTTATTTAATAAATAGGCATCTAATATAATATGACCTAGGACTACCTGCGGCTGTTCATAATAATTGAATAATACACTGATGCATGTACAATGTACATATACATCGTACATTATTTGTTGCAGTCACAATGATACTTATTCTTTAATATTACTTAACTATAGCTTTTGTTAACTGTTAAGTACCTATTTAAATGTTTTATTTGTATTTTAATTTATAAATTAGGAAAAAAAATTTCAAGTGAATAAAATATTAAGCCTTTGAAGATTGAATGTATTTAGTATCAAGAAATATTGTGTATGCCTACAAAATTTAGAAGGAAATCGAATACATTGATAAAAATATTATAATATTTATGTCTATCAAATTAGTAGGTACCTAATAACTAAAACATTTTAATATTTAACTATAAAACGTATACATTATAATTTTTAACTTATTTTAATTTTAATTTTAATGAAAATATATACTTTATACTAATAACTTATGTATATATATATCATTTAGTTTTAACACTATATAGGTACCTATATGTATAAAATATAATTATAAAGCGCGAATTATAACAAATATTGAATTTTCGAGTTCAACCAGAATTTAATATTAAAAGTTCTCACTCCTTTTAATATTTTATGTTTTTTTTATATACCCTTATATTATTCGATGTATAAATATATTTATAAACAAACTATTCACGATTCTTTCCAACAGGTTAAAATAAGCAAACAGAAAATACACAAACGATGGTCAGCGTATCTATACCGTGCTAAACACTTATATCATATATAATTTTTTAAATTTTAAATAATTCTATTAAAAGTGTGCTGTTGGTAAAAGTATTGACTAAATTTCGATTTTGGCAATAAAAAATCATGTATTTTTGTATCATAATAATATATAGTGTATAATAAATAAAGAATATCGAAATATAATTAAAATGAAAAAAATATGTGATGATTTACTATGTCATCACTGTCATTATTAGATTATTAGGATACCATTGCATCATCCTCATTAAACTGATATTCTTGTTTTTACGTACGCCTAATAAAGGTGTGAAAAGCAACGTAACGAAATTCCACTGAGCGAAATTGAAATTATAAAAAGAGACAGTGACATCTTTGTAAACTATTGTCAAACAAAGATGTTATACACGTTCTAATATAATATTTAAATATTGCCCCCTCCCCCCTCAAAAAAAAAAAATAAATCCTGGATCTACTATTGTAACAGTATTAATGTACTATATTGTGTACGGATACTACTCGAATACAAGTATTACATATTTACATAATTTTAACTATTATTTTATTTATTATTATAACCATTTAAATTATGCGTATATGCGCAATTCACATAATATAATAAAATTATATTATACAACAAATAACAATTGATAGGCGCATATGCCGGATACATCGCATCGTATATTACGAAATTATAAATTGTATCATACAACTATTAACTTATATGATAACTCATAAGCATAACATTCAAAATAATTGTTCATATTTTATTATCTGATAGAACACCCTTTCTGTTGTACTCATTATTGACCTAACAGATTTTGATGACTTAACGAGAATTTCTTGAAAACAGAAACATCTTTTGACGTCTTAGAGCGGTGTTCGAATGTACACAATTTACAAGTAAATGACACTTATATGTAAACATTTTTAACATAAAAATTAAGACGATACGACATTAACTAACTGGTGTTATGATATTTTATTCATAATAATATTATAAATTATAATACAAGGAAATATGAAGTCATGAAGATAAAGTCTATACACAAACAATTTCCATTTACATTCAGTATAAAATATTAAAATTTAATATGAAACACAATAAAAGTATTGTCAGAAACATATAAAATATCTATGGTCAGACACTGGATAGATTTGTATAATATAATATGTATAATTTAATCTTATTAATAATTTTCGAATAGACTCGGGTGTTGCTGCTATATCAATTGAAAATCGAAATTCCGTTTATTTGATTTGAATTTATAAACCTAATTTATACTTACGAGTAGTTAATAGTATTTTAGATTTATTATTTTTTTTTAATTAATAAATTGTATATTTTTAAATACTTAACTAAGTTAATAAAAAAGTATTGTATATTCTGAGAGGAGTGATAAATACACACATATTGATTTTACAAAGACAAATGTGTAGTTATTTTTTTCTGTATGGTGACTTTTGATATAAAATTTATCGTAGATGTTACTTTGGGCCTTTGGGGGGTCAAAAGTAAAAAACTTTTTTTTTAAAAAAAAAAGGAAAAATGAAAACTTTACGTAAAATCAGATATTATTTGATAGAATTGATTCATTTTTTGCAAGTATATTCGAATATAAACAACCGTAGATATTTGAAAATTTTTCCAAATATTCATGTTAAAATTCTCTAGATACAGGGCAATTTTCTAAGTATTTTGATTATTTTATATCATTTATTTATTGACATGACATTTTTTTTTTAAATTATAGACTTAAAAAAAAAATTCCTTAGTAAAATAATACTTTAATACTTGCGGTTCCTTATAAGTTGTTATTATATATAATTATTGAAAAATATTTAAAATACATATTAGGTATGCACAATTTTGCTTATAGTTAGTTCATACTGAGACAAAAAATATACAAGCAAACAATTTTTCATAAATATTTAAAATACAAATTTGGATGAAATTACATATTTAAATTATGAATAAGAATATTCATTATTTTGTTATAATTCTAATTTCTAATTAAAAAAACATTATTCACGGGAACTTCGCGCTTATTATGAATTTTATTTTATAAATGAAACTTTCAAAGTATATAGATTTATTTTTAGACAATACCTACCTATTTATATGATGAACCTATTTACACTGTTTGATAAAAAGGTAATATTGATTGTTTACTGTATAAATATATATAATTAATTATTACTATGCATAAACCTAATTAAATACGAATAAAAACAATGTTTTTGGAAAAAATTAAATCAACCTATCATAATACTAATATTAAAATAAATAACTTTACACACGAAATATCATAAAATAAACTCAGTGATATAGGCTAATAGCCCATTTTAAATCAAAATCGTTTTTCAAAAAAGAATGATGATATTATATCATTAAATTCAAATTTAAAACATCCATTAAAAATCCACTATCGACATTTAGTGTTCAGCAGAGCAGTATCTATACTCACTTTCCTTTAAATCTTATTTTCAATTTTATTTGTAGTTTATGATTTATGGTTGTATATTTTTGTATTTATTATTTTGACCTAAATATTTTTTTAATATTATAATAACAATAACATATTATTAAAATGAGTGGGAAGTTACTAAGAATTTAGTAATAGAAAATTATTTAAAAATGCACTTTTTATTTTCAAGCTCTTAAATTAAACAAATATTGTATGACTAAGCTACCTAAAGATTTTATACATCAAATGTGTACCTAGTTATATTAAATGTTAAGTGTTTGTAAGTTCTTGCACACTTTTCTACAGTATTACCGATGTTTATTTTATATGAATAAGGTATCAATGCTATTCAAAATTCTAAATACGTTTCTTAATTACTCATTTTAACAAATAATGTATCAATATTATACAGTATTATAATTTATAACTTATCGATTGTTAATAAATAATCACATATGATACATACATATATTAAAGTGAAATTTCATTTCATTGTATTTCTTGTTCACGTGAACAGTTGAACTACCTATTCAATAAATATAATTGTTTTCAATATTTAGTTAAATTTAAAATATCATCTAAAAAAAAAAAAATTTAGAAGATTCCTGAAAAAATCCATAAATGAGTACACTAGTATACTAAATCACTAATGAGTCATACTGTGATGCACTTAATCATCGAAATATTATTGATACTGATCTATAGTTATTTTTGGTCTCTCAATTGAAATTTGGACAATTAGACATTAAAATGTTATAGTTCAAATTAAAATATAAATGTTTACATAAATTATTGAATTTAATAATAGTAGGTGGATACTATATAATATATAGTCTACAGTTATAAACTGTGTGTATTCATAACTATTATTCCTGATAATTATATGTTACAACCAGAGATGGAATTTTAATGTGTTTGCACATTTCTTATGAGATACAATAGCAGATAGCAGAGTTAGTTTAAAAATTGTTTCATAAATCATGTAACTAAAATTATAAATTTATGTTGCATAGTTTTACACATTTTAATATTTATTAGATTTTAGTTTATCCTATTTTTGGTCTTTCTGAGGTATTTTTGATTTTTTACTTGTTTTTTTTTTTTTTTTTTTTATCGAAATTAGTCATATTTTATAGAATAACAATAAGTGTTAACAAATGTATTTTTAAGGTATTGCCAATCGTATTTTCAAAGTAAATTTAAATTAAGTAAATACATCGATTACGCAGATGCGTTGAAGCAACGCATCATCAGTGGCGGTTATTATTTCATATTATTTGATTATAATTTAAACTTCTGTTATTTGATAATTTTAATCGAGTTTTTTGTAAATGACAATTGCATTTTTACTTTTTTTAAATTTTTATTTTGTTGTTACATATTTTTAAGAATATTTGAAGTACCTAATATTATAACGCATATTTATGCAATTTGAAATCGTATAAAATCCCAACCATCTATAGGTAATTACTGTAAAATATACTTGATATAAAATATAAGATACTCAAAATAATATTATTTTTGTTCTAATTTTCTCAATATTTAATTATAACTACAAGGTGTATGTATATGTGGTCTATACTTTTATTTTGGAATTCATCCAATAGGATAAAACACGATGCATTTTAACCATGAAACTAAAAATAATTATATATTTTTTAATATTATTAAATAAAAATGCATAATACGAGTATCATATAAAAATACTTTTATTATTTTTTGTCTGATAATTTATCGTATAATTTTTTTCTTTATGTATAACACGTCATTGTCTTCTATAAAGCGACCTGCATTTTGTTTTTTTATCAATCCCCGGAATTGCTGATTATAATAGTGACTTATAAATATTGAGCATACTGCAGCTATTTGGGGTCGTACACAAAAAGCTTGCACTAATCACAAGTTATGTTAGTTTTTAATTTTAATAAAATTATGGAATAACCATACTATATGTTGTACAATTAGGTAAAAGGTATAATATAAATACGTATGTGTTTGAATCATTAATCGATTAATATTTACAAACATATACACTATATTATGTTTATGTACATTGTACATTTGTACATAGAACATAGGTAAGTATACTTTTTTCTCATATTAGTTATTACATTTCATTTGAATTGAGTTTAATCACTCGTAATAAACATATTAATCGTCTGAGAAGTGAGCAGCGACTCACGAGGACTTCAGCCATCGTTGTTTGCCATTGTGAACATTGAGGTGATTCATTAATGACACGTCATAACGTTGTAACTAAGTATACAAATGTATATTTTATATAAAAAAAGTCCATTTCAGGAAATATTAAAATAACACATTTACATTAAGCATAATTATTAATTAGGTATAAAAATGTGCAGCACAAAATAACGTCTAAATACGTTTAGTCAACGCATGACAGTCTTTAAATAATTTTCAATTTCATAATTTATACAAAAGCGTAATACAATGCATCTTAAATTCTTAATAGTTATGGAACCGATAATATAAAAAACGTATTTTGCTATACAAACGATATAACACTTGGAACGGTGCGTTCTGCAGGATTTGAATAACTACATCTACAACATGGCGTCTATACGTGGCACATAACGAAACTTTTTCTTTTTAACTTCATTTAGTATTATCGTACAGAAAAATCAAAAATATGATTTCTTACCGTACCGTTTGATTTTATTTGTGCACGGGTACATGGGTACAGCCAACAATAATACCGTATAATATATGTATTATAATACCTACATAGTTGTTATTGCGTGTCATGATCTAGTCGTGAGCGGGAAATTGCCCGTTGGCCACTCGCCGTTCTCATTAAAACGTAAGACAAACCAGAGTTTATTGTTCTGAGTATAACAACATATTATACAGTTGTATTCAAGGCCGACGCGAACCCATCTCGGACTCGCTGCCCGCCAGTCTCGCTGTACACTATGTAATATATTATAAGCAGACAATAACTATGACTGTAAGCATAATATGTTGCATACATAACTACCTACCCCGAACTGTAATAATAGTATTAATATTATATTATTATTATGAATACCAGAGTACGTAGGTATATCAATCTGCTCATTGACCGTATAATTATTTTATATTATTCAAAATTCCAAAACACCCGACTTCTAACATTTTTAGGTTAACGTAATTGCATTTATTTACAACTGTTTTTAGTGTTGGTGCACTTAAAATATAAAATTATGCATAAAGCGCCGATACCAAATAAATGTAACCTTAATGTTTGAAAAATAAACTAGAGAAAAGCTAAAAATTAGAAACACTAGGAACTGATACTTCTATGAAAAATTATTTACTTCACAAATTACCGAGTTTCTTGCAAAACAATTAATGTATTATGATTTGTGAGTTACGGTTCATGGTTTATACTTTATAACACTTGTTTGAATCAAGACTACGCGTAATGAGGAATTTTGGTAGTTCAACCCCCATTATTGACTTTTATTGTGTACCTATAGTCGTATAGATAATTAACAACTATTAGTTTTATCAAATTAAGAAGACAATTTTATTTGAAAAACTCGAAAAACCATAATACTAGTAAACAGTTTTCATATATTAAAAAAAAAATAACTTAAATATAATAGTTTTTTTAAAATACTAATTTTTTTTTAACACTCTCTGCGATAAAATTCTGAACACAGTACTTGCATTAATTTTTGATCTTTAGTGACTACTCACAACCAATTTTGATTGTAATATATTTATTTTTTTGTTTAATGTGTCATGTTTAATTAGAGCAAAAATAAATGTTCAACATTTAGTATTTAAAACATTGTTATAAATAGAGCTCAGAAGTTGTAGTTATATATTTTCAATAACACTCGATTTATAGCAGATCGAAATAGAAACCTATGCTTCACCTATACGCTAAAGAGTTAAATAAATACAATTTAATATTTTTGTATTTTTTGACGATTTTAATAAGCATTTTATTTTTCTAAAAAGTAATTAAGTATAACAAAACGTCAATTGTCTTCTTTAATCTAACTTTTTCTGCAATGTTTTTGTTATGACTTGCGGTATGTCCTATCACATGGTGACATAATAATTTTTTTTTTGCTTACACTGCATGTCATTAATTTTATAACTTACTGTTTTTAATAAAAAAATAATAATATTTAATGTAATAGGTATATTATACATTATATTAGTATTATACTGTAAATATATATATACATATAGTAGACGTATAGTATTGTGTGACTAATGAATAATTAAGAAATAATTATTTTTAACCTATTTAATAAATTTTTTTACACATTTTAGATTTTTATGCATTTATTAATATTTTATCGACTTAACTCGAGTTATAATGTTTTATTAACTATTGACTGGTTTATATAAAAGCTATATTTTATTATTTTTAATATTATCGAAGAAGTTATAACTATGGTAATGAATAACTTCGATAAAAAAAAGTCAACAATAATAAATAGCAATAAAGTATATTTTTAATAAAACGTTCTTTGTTTTTTATGTTACGTATTTAATATGAATCACAGTTCGTCAAATAACGAAGATTTACGTGAAGAATTTAAAAATCTCATTATTAAAATTGAACCATACTATGTTGCATTAAAATCAGATCTTGGTATTTATGAAGTTTTACTTATTATTTATAATTAATCAAAGAATATTATTATTATCTATTTTGTGTATTGTATGTATTGACTAATGCAGTGTTTCTCAACTATTTTAATGTCGTGACCCTCAAAATAGGTATAAAATATGATAAATCACTTCTCAACCCCCCTATCTACATTAAGTTCAAATTTGAACAGTAAAAATATCATATCATTAACCAATTAACCAAAGGAAATATACCATTTATAAATACCATGTGTAGTACCTACTACCTAGTTACAAGGTATAAGTATTTTTTTTATTTAATAAAAAATTTTAAATAAAAATGTACATTTTGTAAATTAGTGTTATAATATTTTTGACCTATGTCACCCCTAGTTAAGGTGATCGCGACTCCTAGGTTGAGAAACGCTATACTAATGGAAATATGTAGTTTATTTTGAAAATTAAAAATTTAATATTATTGTAATGTATACTAATATTTTTCAAAAAAAAAAGTCTACATAATCCTATAATTTTTACTTAAATATTTTTAATTTATAATAAAAATTATATCTAATATTCCAAAACTTAATTTTTATGTATCACAGTAGTAGTATTTCTTTTTGGAATAAGAAATAAAAAAAAATGAATGTTGTTATACACAAAAGTACAATACTTAAGAACGAAAAAGATTAAATTTTTTAAAAGTATATTTTTGTTTTAAATGAGTTACTACTTAACTCAAGCATACTCCAACAAAATTTTGCTACGGAATAATTCGTAGTTTAAATATATAATTTTGTCTTAGTTTTAATTTATTAAGTCTATAAAAATAAAAGGATGGCTAATATATTTTTAGATTTTTTGATTTCAGTATGAACTACTTATGAGGAATTTGGTATTAAATTTTTATGATATTAATTAATTTTGTCAAAATTTAAATTTGAAATCTACATAAACAAATTGTGGTTAAGTATTTTTATATTTTTATAAGGGCCAAGAACAATTTATTTGGGATCTTATATTAAATTTTTAAGTTTTTTGACCTAGAATAAAAAATTTTATTGACATTTTTAGAATAAAAACTAAAAAAAAAATTATTACATGTTGGAATTGTCTATAAATGATTAAAAAGTAAAAAGTATAGAAATAATTTTTACATTTTATTATGTAAAAAAAATTATAATAAAAACATCTACGGTTATTCATTTTTGAATTACAAGAAGTTACTTATAATTTTTTGCGGAGAAATATTAATTTTAAGGGAAACTTACAGTCTTCCAACATCGTAAAAATTTGAATTTCATACACTCATAAAAAATTAATTTGACTTTCGGTAGAAATTTTTTGTTTAAAATAGATTGAATAACCTACAGTCATATACAAACAACACATTTTAAAATCAGCACATTCATTGTTCTCCTCAGTAACTAAACTGTTTTTGAAATAATTAAGTTTTTTTTTAATGAGTCACTCATATAATATTATAGGTACGCTAATACTTATAAAACCTATGTTATTTAAATTGTTAAATAAATAAATACATGTATAATATATGTTTATGTATATGTATAACATTGTTTTTAGAAAAGTTATTATGTCGTGAATGGTTACACAAGTTATTCAAAACTGCTACTCACGAGGAATCACTGAGAAATGCTTATTTAGTCAAATTACTTAGTCAACTAGAAAAAGGAAAATTAATAGAACCGTTTGACAATCTCCCTAAACACAATTCACCTTTGTTACCTTTAATCACAAATAATTTACCGAAGCAAGTAAGAATATTTGTTTTTCAAATAAAGTTAATTTAATTTTGTATTTTTTGTTGGAAAATAATAGTGAAAATTTAAACATGATTTTATGCTTGTACTTATACTATAACTATTTAAATAATTTATGGTATTGTTTTTTTTTTTTTTTACCTAAAAATGATTAGAGATCAAAATATATTTAAAACGATTTTACTTATTATTTCTACTCAGTATATTTTTTTTCTATCAGAATGTTAATGTTTGTAATAAAAAAAAGATATTAACAAAAAAGGAACCTTTGATTACGGATGTGGTAACTGTTCACAATACTGATGGTTCTCTTAAATCCACGAAAAATCATAAACATACAAATGAAATCAAAGGTAGATATTAATTAATTAAACTATATAGTTCATGTATAAATGGATTATAAATCTAGGTATAGATTAATTATAAAAAAATCTAAATCTAATTTTTAAACTTTTATACGCTGGTCCACTTTGTATGATTTGGACTCTATAATAATAGTATTTAATTTAGTAAATAAACTGAAATAATTTGTATCCTGTTACTTAAAAAAACTCGAGTTGAGTAAAAAATAAACCATGTTTAAAAAAAAAAATATGTTATGTCAAAGCTATTCAGAAATACTCAGTCCACGAGTATTTTGTATTTAAAGTTTTATACGAAATTCCACTGTAGGTATATTTTTATTATTAATAAAATAAAATATTTAAACATATCTAAGATGTCAATTATGCTTTTAACATGTTTAAATGATTTTATTATTCTATAGTTAATGAACATTTAAACCAAGAAAAACAATTGGATATCAATGAAATTTCAGACGATTCAAAAGAAGTAAATCCTCCCGGTAAATTATTATTCTTTAAAACAAAATATTTATGTACATCTAAAATTTACGGATACGACATAGGTATTTAAAGCGCTTTAAGTTTTTTACACATTTTTTTGTATTACTTTGTAGTGAATGAAAGTTCCAACCAAGAAAAACGGTTGGATGTCAAAGAAATTTCAGACGATTCAAAAGAAGTAAATCTTCCCGGTAAATTCTTATTATTTAAAACAAAATATTTATATGTATCTAAAATTTACGGATACAACATAAGTATTTAAAACGCTTAAAGTTTTTTTTGAACATTTTTTTGTATTACTTTGTAGTGAATGAGAATTCCAACCAAGAAAAACGGTTGGATGTCAATGAAATTTCAGACGGTTCAAAAAAAGTAAATCTTCCCGGTAAATTCTTATTATTTAAAACAAAATATTTATATGTATCTAAAATTTACGGATACAACATAAGTATTTAAAACGCTTAAAGTTTTTTTTACAAATTTTTTTGTAATCCTTTGTAGTGAATGAGAGTTTGAACCAAGAAAAACGGTTGGATGTCAATGAAATTTCAGACGATTCAAAAGAAGTAAATCTTCCCGGTAAATTCTTATTATTTAAAATTTTAAAACAAAATATTTATATATATCTAAAATTTACGGATACAACATAGGTATTTAAAGCACTTAAAGTTTTTTACAAATTTTTTTGTAATCCTTTGTAGTGAATGAGAGTTTGAACCAAGAAAAACGGTTGGATGTCAATGAAATTTCAGACGATTCAAAAGAAGTAAATCTTCCCGGTAAATTCTTATTATTTAAAATTTTAAAACAAAATATTTATATATATCTAAAATTTACGGATACAACATAGGTATTTAAAGCACTTAAAGTTTTTTACAAATTTGTTTGTATTACTTTGTAGTGAATGAGAGTTCGAACCAAGAAAAACGGTTGGATGTCAATGAAATTTTAGACGATTCAAAAGAAGTAAATCTTCCCGGTAAATTCTTATTATTTAAAATTTTAAAACAAAATATTTATATATATCTAAAATTTACGGATACAACATAGGTATTTAAAGCACTTAAAGTTTTTTACAAATTTGTTTGTATTACTTTGTAGTGAATGAGAGTTCGAACCAAGAAAAACGGTTGGATGTCAATGAAATTTCAGACGATTCAAAAGAAGTAAATCTTCCCGGTAAATTCTTATTATTTAAAACAAAATATTTATGTATATCTAAAATGTACGGATACAACATAAGTATTTAAAGCGTTTAAAGTTTTTTTTTAAAAATTTTTTTGTATTACTTTGTAGTGAATGAGAGTTCGAACCAAGGAAAACGGTTGAATGTCAATGAAATTTCAGATAATTCAAAAGAAGTACAGGTAAAACCATAAAACCAATTACTCAAGATATGTTTAATTCAGTCTTTTCATTTTGCAAAGTTAGATTAAATTCACAGTATTTAATTAAAAAACAACATATTATTGTACTCAAATACTGTAATAGTGTAATGTACTCTATATTTAAAAAAAAATTAAAAATTAAATTAAAATTATTATTTATTATTTTATACAGGCCAATAAATCTTACAAAACAAATTTTAATGTTTAACAAAATAATAAAAGTAATTTCAGTAGTTTTATAAAAATATATTTCTTTTTTTTTTAATATTTCTATTAAGTAATAAAAAATGTATAATATACATACCGAATAAAAACACTTAATAATACCTAATACACGTAATAACGTAATATAGTATACCTTGAACTTGAACTCTAAATTGATATATTTTTTACTTAGATTAAGTATGGTTATGATGATTCTAATTTTTTTTCTTGGTATTATAGCAGCAAAAAATAACGGTAGATAAAAGTGAAGGAGGTGATGGACTGACATTAAATGAAGAGACTAAATTAAAATTAGAATCTGTTGAAAAAATGTCTAACGAATTAAAGGCAAGTATTTACTCCATCGTAAATAACAGTTCGCGTATTTTGATTAGTTTAAAATATATACATTATACATATATAATATATATATATATTTCATTATATTTTATACGCAGAAAAAAACTGAACTTCTAACAAAAGAATTTCAAGAAATTGAGCTATACGCAAATAAAAATTTAACTAACAACGATCAATTAACTGTACTTAGTGCCGATTTGAGCAAGTTAGTTTATATTTATTATTTATTATTTACTGGTGTTCGAACTTACCAAACATAATTTAATAGTAATTTCACTATGACTCACCTAGATGTAAAAACGACATAGAAAACATGTACAATCTTGAAGTGGCTGACGAATTGTGTGCATCAAATTTACTTAAAAATATTTTGGATAAAACTACTGCACTTGACAATACCATTGTATCAGAAATACATCGTTTAAAAACCATGGTCGAGGACTCGTGTGCGAGTAAAAAAAGTATGAATTTTGTTATGGATCAATTGAAAGAAAAACACCGCTTGAAAATAAGCGAAAAAGATAAATTCCATACTGAGATAAATAGAAAATTAATGATCGAAATTTCCCGATTAAAAGAGTGTGTGGGTAAAGTCGAAGAAGAGGCTATGTGTGAAGAATTTAGCAACGAAAATTACGAAGACGAATATAGCAGTACTTGATCTGTGTTTTAACGTGTTTTAAAAATACAAATCATGTATAAATAATTTTTAACCATCTGATCGATGACCTAACTTAACCTAACCTAGCCTTATTGTGGCTTATTGATTCAATACGATACCGGTTCATTCTTAGTTGTTATCAACATTCATAAATGATTTTATACCATTTTTTTTTTTTTATTTCGTCAAATCTTCTTATTTCTTATATTAAAATAAACTTATTATTAAGATACAGAAAACAGAACTAAAAAAGTTATTGCTAGTATTGACAAAATATGCACGAAAAAAATATCAAGAATACTTATGCGTTTAAATCCCAATAATGAAAAATAATATGGCTTCACTAAATATATTCGTGTATGGGTTTTTGTGAGGAAAATCCCTTTTTTATTTTGGCACAATAAATTGACAATTACTTTGCAAATTTTAATAAAACAATAACCGCAAAAAATATTACAAACGGTGCCACAAACATATGCAACAAACTATATTGAAAGACAACAAAAAATAGCTACTATAAAAAATGTATTAAGATATGAAAATAAACAACATATTATTGTAAAATCAATATAGATCAATATAGCATGAATATGCTATATGAATATATTAGTCGCTTCGCTCAAAATCTAAAATACTTAAAAAAGTTGAAAACTTAAAAATTAAAATGTCTATAAATTGTACAAAAGGAACTAAAATATTTTGGAGATTATAGTATTACTACCTGATTAGAAAATACTTATTTTAACATTTCGTGAAAATTTCAAGTACCTACTTGTGATTCTACAATAATTCATTCTTTATTATAAGAAAATAACAAAATCCATTTTGTTTAAAACTAGTGTTTGACCAAATATTTTTTTAAAAATTAGTGGGGAGTTTTAAAGAATATTCGTAAAAATTTAAAAGTATTCATAATAATGTACCTAACTTACGTAATTACATTAAAAAATATTTTACATTAAAATTATAAGTGGAAAATATTATAAAATTAAAAAGTGAATAATTTATAAAAAAAAAAATAGTCATTCGTCTTATTGTATGTAATAAAAAACTGAGTCAAAGAAATCTTGATAGAATTCAACGATCGCCACAGGTCGTCCATCAGGTGATTACATTTTGAAGAAATATATATTATTCAACATAAAATATGTGTTCATAAAAAATACTACATCGAAGAAATGCATAATATGTATGTATAGCATATCGAATGCTGTAATGTATAAAGTATGCTAAAACTATTTTTACTATAAGAATAAGTAAGAATCCAATCAAATTTAATCTATTTTAAAATAAATTTACTATGACATTTTCAGTGTTAAATCACTTAAATCGAACTTCCGTGGTTTTTAATTATAATTATGCGTATTAATTAATAACATTTGGAGAGGGATTGACTAAAATTTCAGAGATGTCTCCACTTTATGAGGTATATAGTTAAGGTATTTAATAACCCACCTGTATATAATACATTGAAACATATTCGAAATACAAACTTGAAACGTTTTCTATAATATCATTAATTTATATATTATACTCAAGATACCGAACTTCACCTTTCTTAACTATCTTAATAATATCTAATATCGATATATCGAACTAGTACACCTAATACCTACACAAGTTTATCTATTATCTTTTTAAAATTACTGCGTATTTACTAGATCTTTATTGTGTTATATTAACAAATAAATTGTGTTTTGTTTTGATTTTTAAATTTTTTGATTTATTTGATACAGTAGTTATTTTGAAAGAAATACCAAATAGATTCAATTTTTTACCAGAAATTGCCCTCAAACTTAATATTAAAATATTTTTACTGCTCGAAACAAGATGACAGACACAAAATAATAAATCATTATAGACTATACAATAGGTTTATCATTCATCGCTCTGTTCAGATTTTAATATTGTTACTTATCTGCGTACATTGATATAATGATATTGTATTTTATTTTTAATCAAAATAAAGGGATCCGTGTCTCGTACACAAAACGATTAATTGACAATAACTTGTTGACAGATGGATTGTTCGATTATAAGTTGTCAAACATCACCTCCTTCACACTACACGTGCCGATTTCATTATTCAAGTACGTTGGACATGTAGGTATCTTAGTCAATAAATCGTTTCGTGTATGGGACCCTAAAGGTTAAGGGGTTTAACAATCTATATATACTAATATACTATATAGTTGTGTAAGTATATAACAATAAAATTTGTGTTCATAGATGATATCATAATATTAATATTATACCCTATTCAATACACCGTGTTGCGTCTGGGCGACAACTTATTTGCAGGCTAAATGGACATTTTGTAGTGTCTATTGCTTTATTTGCATACCAAAGACTTTTTATAAATAAATAGGTAATAATTTATTGTGAACACTTAGTGTGATGAAAATAAACTGAGTAATATATTCAAAAAGATGAAATACAATTTTACAATTAGCTTACTCAAAACTTTATATCGAATTCACGTGATCTCAATTGTGAGTTGTGACTGTGATCAATCATACTGACATTTGTGTCTACTTGACAACAAACACAATACATTTATCTAAAATCTATACAAAAAAAAAAAAGAATTAAGAAATCATCAAAGAATATATTATGATAACATCTTTAGCGTTTTAATTAGTTGAAGAAATACCTAATTTAATAGTTAACATACCAGCTATATGTATTCAATATTTATGTTTTCTTAACATCTACTTCCTTACTTGATTTTGATTCCACATAAATTCTACTGTATACAATGCATTTATTAATTTATTTTTGTTTGAAATCTATAATTAAACTATATTAACTATCTAATATATACATTTTATATCTACCTGAATAGTAAGTTCTAACCGTTCGCGATTTTCATTTTTTTTTTTTTTTTTATGTTACTGTAGAAAATCTCCTACAACCGATTTTCAGTGGTTGAAAGTAAAATTTAAATAGTAATACTATAATCCTACTGCTGATTTTGTTGTTATAGATATTATTTAGGTAGGTATAATTGGTACCTAAGAATTGTTTGTTTTTTGTATAATGCTTGTTTAATATCGCTTTTAAATTATATAATCTACCATAAGACTACAGACTTTTTATACATTCTATACAGGATGATTTTTTTTTTTATCACAAATCAGTCAGTATCTTGGTAAGTATTAGAAATTTTAAAATAATTTTTTTTTAATTTTTTAAGTTTTACTGTTGTACACTGTGTTAAAATTTTGATAATTTTTACTGCCCCCTCCCCTCATTATATAAAACACTTGACTTTTGATTTTTAAATAGCAATAAGTACCTGTTTTCGATAGCGAAAATCTACAAACATATTAAAAAAAAATTATTTTCAAATTTATAATACTTAATTTGAGTAATCCGTTTGCGACTTATGATCGTTTAAATATTCATTTAATTTGCTGCTATTGGGAAGTTTATTAAACCCAAAAGTCAATACCAGAAGTCAAAATAAAATTTTACGTTGATTTAACGATATTCATAAAGACCATTACTAATAATAATAACTAATAAATATAAACTATAAACTTAAATATAAACTTTTTTATCCTATCACTTCCCCAACCAGACCACAGAATCTATAATATATTCTCTGCACTATTATAGGATAGGAATAAATATAAATTTTCCAGTAGCAGCAAATTGAATGAATATTTAAACGTTCATAAGTCGCAAACGGATTACTCAAATTAAGTACTATTCGGAAATAGGTATTGCTATTTGAAAACCAAAACTTGATAATGTTTTATCTTATAAGGGAGGGGGGGCAGTTAAAATTATCAAAATTATAACACTGTATAAAACATTAAAACCTAGAAAGTTTTAAAAAAAAATTATTTTAAAATTTCTAATACTTACCGAGTTATTGACTGGTTCGTGATAAAAAAATCACTCTGTATATTTCTATTAATTTATTGAAGTTGTAAATTCTCATTCTGTGGCATAATGCGTTTAGGCAAATTACATTTTACTCGCATAACAAAAGTAATGAATTTGGGCATTTACCTTTGATGATGCATTTATTAAAATAAACAATAAAGCAACAAACAATTTTCAAACACATACATTATACTATAAAGTTTATATTTTTTCTAGGTTCCTTCTAAAGAATAAAACAAAAATTAAGTATTAGCAAATATTGATGATGTCTATTTTATATCTAGACCTATAGTAGGTACCTACAAGTATAGGAAAAACTTCAAATTAAAAATATTGAAATGATGTAATTGTTAAACACGTTGTTTTTGGATAATTGAAATTATAAATATAGTCGTATGCGTGTATATGCGTGTATAATATATTTATATAAGTGTTATAACTTATAACACTATATTATTATACATACATTTTATATACAATATATTGTTGTATAAATATATATTATATACCTATATAAAAAATGTTGTTTCTTTTAGGAACCACTTACACATTTACTACCTGCCCATTGTGTGGCAACTATAGATATGTGTTATATACCCTTATATAACATATACCCTTTTCGTTTGAGATCATATGTAAGGTACCTACGTAGTGAGGCAACTGGCATATAATAATATAGTCTGGAGACAATATATATAAAAACTATCGATGTTTTTGACTGTGGGAGGTATAACTAGTAACTGTGCGTCTGATATTATTGTATTTTTCTATACATCACAGAACCAGAACGATGCGTATTAGTTTATCATTTAAATAAAGTTGACTGTGTAAAATCTTTTTCCGCTTTTTAACGATCAAAAACATATGACTTAGACACTGTACTATAACTACTGTCTACTATACTATATAAGTATAATAAAACATGTATATTTAGTATTCGTCACTTGGTGTACAGTAAATAGTTGAGCTGAGTTCTCGCGACTCGTATGTATTTTACAAATTACGTAGGTATTTCATAGGTTACTCGTGTATATCATTACTGACAATCTGCTGTGGCAGTGGCGAATACCGAATAGCGGAATAGCAATTAATAACGAATAAATATACCAAATACCTATTTTTTTCCTACTAAGTATTAACGAGTATTTTTTAAATAACCGAGTTATGCTAGGAACCCGGCTTTTTATGCGTATTAATCACAAAAAAAAAAATACATAAATGATTAAACATAGACACACTGTTGTGTCTATATTTCTATCTCGATTATCTTTAATAGATAGAGAAAATCATTTAAAAAAAAAAACCAGAACGCATCATATATACTTCTGAGCGGATTCTGACGAGTGGATTCTTGTGAAACGTGTTTATAAGTGCTATCTTCTGCGGAAATAGTTGACAATTTACATGCTTATTTCATGGCATTTTTTCAATGAAATGTCATTTATAATTATATTCATTAATGATTAGCTGCATTTATCGCTGGTGCCTAGTGTCAGTTTTCATAAAAATAATTTTAGTAAATATTTATTCATAAAAGGATTCTTAAATAAATGATAAATGATTTTTATTAATCGCAGCGCCCATAACCATTATAATATCATACAAAGAAGTTATAAGAATATAATTACTCTTTCCTAACAAACGTTGCGCAATTGCAATAATTATTCAAGCATTGGTCATGTAATATAATAAAAACATTTCACACTGCTTCACAATTACTTGATAAGTCATAGAAAATTGTAAATGGCATTAATTATTTACAAATAAAAATATTGACTAGGTATTGTAATAGATATTTTTGATTAACTAAAAAATAAAAAATGCCAACGGCACGTAGTGTTCCCAAGCGGTCACCCATCCAAGTACTAACTACGCCCGACGTTGCTTAACTTCAGTGATCGGACGAGAACTGGTGTATTCAACGTGGTATGGTCGTTGGCGAAGATCTCATGTAATCGGACTACAGATAATTATAATATAAAACTTACGTATATCGATCTATAATAATATTTCACTTGTCTGATAAATAAATAACAACAAATTTTAGTTCAGTGTAGAACCGATTTTGTGTAGTTAGCGCTTTGTTGTTAAAATTAAATGATGAATTATTAATGTATCATCGAAATCATGGACATAACCTGTGCTTAAATGTTGGCTAAATTTTATATTTTAATTTTTAAACGAGGTATACTCATCGCTCATGTATAAAATATTATTACAAACTAAAAATTAAAAATGCAACTTCTATGATACATCATCTCGTTGTAATATTAAAGTCAAAAACATAAAATCGGTTCTTCTAAATGCAACTGTCGCATCTTTGTATAATGTAAGACCGGGACAATACTTGCGATGATGTAGCGTCCTCCAAATTCATATAGATTTCAGTTATAGATGTTTACTGAAAACATCCCAGAGTCGTGTACGATTAAACGACCACAGGTCGCGCTTCGGTCTCATTCATCGCATATTAACTCACGTAATATAAAAATTAAATACCTACGGGCTACGGCTACATGTTTTTCGGTTTTTATGGAAATATTTTGAATCACAATGTATGACACATTAAATTAAACGTTTTATAACTTGTGAAATAACCTATTCTTATACAATAGGTAACTTAAGTATATATTATTATAGTATAATTATTATACTATAAATGATTATTCCTATTACGGTATAATTTCAATTGTCGATATACATCATACATCAATAGGCTAGGTAGGTATATTAGGTTATAACCAAACCTAGTAGTTTTGTAAGTATGAAATAATAAAAATTAACAAATTTTTATAACTTATCCAGTTATCCATGAATATATCAATAATAATAATAATAATGTCTTAATGTTTAGGTACATCAAAACAGTGAAGAGACAGACTAAAGACTATACCTTAACTATGTTTTCATAAATCATAGTACTTACCCAATAATATTAGTCGGACCATAAGTGTACGGAGCTTGCCGCAGCTTGGTAAATTCCCACGCGAGGAAAAATTGTAAGCAAGTATGGTTACACATATAAGTTCTTATACGAATAAAAATATACCGGTACGGCGGTACGTAAGTTCTAACACGAACAAAAAAAAAAAAAAACACCGACGTGCAATTCTCTACGCAGCGATACAACGCGATTAGTATCTACTTATATCTCTATTACCGGTGATTGGGTAAATGGTAATCAATTGGTTGAATTCAGTACTCGTTGGTTATTAACAGAGGTAACGAGTTATAAAATTGAACGTAATTTCTTATAATATAAAGTACGATAAAAAGGCAAAAACTCTTTTAGTTCATAATAATTATAAATTGTATATAAAAAAAAACATACCGTTAAATCAAATACGTGTATTATTTATTATAGATGCATTTTTTTTTCACATAGGAACTTACTTATCTACTAGTATATATTTGTTCATATAGGAACTTAAGTATCTACTAGTATATATTTGTTCATAGAGGAACTTACGTATGCATACCTAAGGGTAATTTTTGCCAACTATATCTCGTGTGGGAACTTACTTAATGCAGTAATGCATAAATGACGACGGGCCATAAATAATATAAGAAAAATTATAAAAAAAAAATTGAGAAAGTCGACAAGTTGCTCTGCTCTGTATATTTTGTTATAGGCTTCGAGTGTACCTCAGTCACTGCACCAGTCGGACAGCTGCAGCGGGGTGCATAAAATTTTTAATTTTAAATCTTAATGCTTGATAATTTTACACAATATTTATCATAGATTGTATAATTAATGAGCAAAAAAAAGAAAAAAAAAAGGATATGCCAACGGCACGTAGTGTTCCCAAGCGGTCACCCATCCAAGTACCAACTACGCCCGACGTTGCTTAACTTCAGTGATCGGACGAGAACTGGTGTATTCAACGTGGTATGGTCGTTGGCGACAGACCTTTGTCATCAGACCACTAATAATATTACAATATAATATGTTATAGGATCAATCATTTTGTATGCGTACAGACTACAGAGACGGTCTGGCCCTAGGGATACCGAGAGGTTCCCGGTGGCCTGACATACTGGAATTTGTCATTGGCCTGACCGGCGACCGCTGTATTACGTTATTTTTTTAATAATTGAACGGTTTTTTATTTCTTTTTACACTAAAAAAAAAACATATATTTTATATTAAATACCTACCTATATTGATATTTGATGTGTCTAATACATTTTCTCGACAATTTTATTCCAGACCGTCTCTAAGTATACTAAATTACTAAACTTTTTATTTTCTGTTTGTAATTTAGGCCACCGCGAGACCGCCATGTGTATAATATGTGTGTAGGTGGTAGTAAATAATTATAGTTTTGTATCGATAGACTTTATATTCATATAGTCATATAGACTATAATTATATTAGGAAACCAAACTCTGGTACTGAAAACAGGTACCCCGAAAAGAGTTATAGGTAGGTACCCCTAGATGATTATAGACGACCAAAGGTTGCGCTCGACTGTTCATCTGCTCATCTGATGGTATAATGTAGTGGTTCTTCACCGCGGTGTTCTGCGGAACACAGGTGTTCCGTGGACTTGGTATATATAAATATTCCGACTAAATTTAAAATCATTAAAAAAATGTTTATTTAGTATTTCTAGTTTCATTCTCTTAACATTTTAACTTTTAAAACAAAACACAAAGATATAAGACGTGTAGGTGTACAACAATAACTGTACAAACTATAGTCACCAGTGTGGCAGACGGCAGTGTATACTGTACAGAATCATTACAGGTTTTGTTGTTTTATCTTACTAACATGTTTGCAAACTGTTTTATGCTATACATTTATTGTTTAATATATTAAATAATTAATATAACTAGGTACTGTTTTGTTTCACGACTGTATTCCGTAAAAACCTTATAACATTTTAAGTATTCTGTCATTCGAAAAAGGTTAAGAACCACTGATATAATGGTATGTCATGTGTTGTAGTTATTACCTATAGCAGCGGTTCTCAAACTGCGATACACGTACTACTATAGTGACTAGTGGTACGCTAAAGACTACATAGTGGTACTCCGGAGGCCACAATATGGCGGTAGAACAGAAAATAAAAAATAATAAGAAATACAAAATACATACCTTTAATTTAAAGAATGCTAAATGCATTATGTTCATCATTATCACCTCATTTACTTTGTTTTTCAGGAATGGAACAAATTTTTCAAAAAAGTTGAATTTAAATTCAAAATGTTAAACAACCTATTTTTTTTTTTTAAATAATTACTTTTACTTACTCAGTGATTTTCTAAAAAGAAACTCATAAAACTGATCATTACTAAATACTTTATACTTGTTTTTATATTTTTCAATACTTCTTATTCATACATTAAAGATAAAATCCTGGACAAATAATTTTTGAAAATAATAAATATATATATGAAAGGAATTCATTAGAATTTATAAAAAAAATGTTTATTTATTTTTATACCAATTACAACATAATTCACTAATAATTACCTTATTTAATTATACAAAGTGTGATTTTATAAAACAGTAATATTACATACATAATACATTTCAATTTTACATTTTAATAGACATCTAAAATTATAATTGAAGTAAAAGTCATATTCAATAATAATTGCTTATTAACATATAGTAAATGAATAGATTTACAAAATAATACATAAATAAATTAACAAATAAATAAACTAATAGAAATACATTTTTTTAGGAATATTTTGTAAGAGAAATACATATACATTAAATCTCAGACTAAAAACCTCAGCATTATACCAATATGTGAATATTAATTTATTCTATTATTTCTAAAACGTTAAAATATTATCTTTTTGTATTAATAACAATTTGAAAGCTGTCAAAATTTTGTAAAGAGAGAATGGATAATGGGATGAAAAAATTTGAATACCTCTATTATAGACCATTTAATATTTACCTAGTATTATTTTTATTTTATTGATTTAGTAATATTGAAGACTAAGTCTTGAATGATGAATTATTGTTCTAAGTTCATATGGTTCATATTGAAAACAAAAATGTATTTCTTTTAGATATAAATTGATGCATGGTAACGATAATAAGTAACTAAAGGCTTACAACATGAAAATGTATTAATAGTGTCATAAAAATAAATTATATACCTACTAAATATTAAAATAAGATTTGAGTTATATATCTATACTAATACAATGTTTTGTCTTTCGTTTTCAATAATTTTATAATCTATATTATTCTACTCATTATTAATATAAATAAATTGTTCTTAGTGTAATCCTCGATATAAAATGTCAGTAACGACTAATAATTTCATTTGGTTTGTTGTCTTTGGGTCATCATATCATAAATGGTGGACACATCGACTATCACATATTGGTATAATATACAAACTTTAAATATTAAAACGTTATACACACATACATAATATTTCTATTCATATAAATATCGATTTGTAATTACTGTAAAGAATACAAAGAAAAAAAGAAAAGAAAAGAAAAAATAATAGAATAATAGTTTAAAACAGATTTCAAAAGAAGTTTAATAAACAGATAATTCTTTAAAGTTAATTAATAAAACTTTAAAACTAAAACATTTAACATAAATAAGTACAAATCAAAATATATCCTAAGCTACATTTAAATGTATCACTCTAACAATAGGAAGTGAAATTGGACTGTATTAAGTAACTAAGTAAAACTATAAAAACAAAGAATAAAACAAGAAAAGACTACAATTTTTAAGATAATATGAAATTAGTAGATTTAACTAAAAAAATATATATAATAAATAAACTATGCAATAAAGTTCTCTTCAATGGCAAAACTTGGCTAAAATTCTTATTCCTAAATATATGCTAGTTAATTTAAATAGTTCCTATGTATCAGTCTTTTTGTTATTTTTTATTATCTAAAATAAATAATTAAAATACCTAACTTACCTATATTAATGTTTTAATTCACAACAATGATTAACTTTACTATACAAATATATTTAGCAATGTATTAAATTCTATAAAATAAAACAATCAATAATTGAAAAAAATTACCTACTTACACTAAAGTATATAAAAGGTTTAGTATCAATAATTAATTACTTTGCATTTTACAATTTTAGATTAAAATACTCTAATTTATATCCAAAATATATATTTTAGGTCGCATTTAATGAATCGATAGTAAACTAATAGTCCCTTAAATATACTTTAATGACCCGCGATTGTCCATTAAATACAAAATTGGTAACAAACAAGTTACCAACATTATATTTTTATCGACTATATAGAGGTTAATTCTGTACACTATACTTAAATTTTACTTAAAAATAATTTATAGTTTCTTAATCTAATTTAGATTTTGGTACATAAAACTTTAAATTAGGAAAATAAAATTTCTAATGTATAAAAATAAAGTTTCTTAAATATCAAAAATATATTTATAAGTTAAAATAATACAGTAATAGGGTTCATTTAAATGTTTATTACAGCTACGCCCGAATACAACTCATTACATTTAACTAACAACCGTAATACTGGATTAAGATTGTATGGAGTTAAATCATTTTTAATGAGTTGGTCAAGACTTGTTTGTAAGCCCATCAATGTAGCCATTGTGCTTTGCAATTTTGTATCACAACAAAGACAAAACTCTGACCACCTATTGCATATGAATTTCAACATTCGCATAATGTACAATAGAAAACTAGTGTCACTACCCAACAACAAATCTAATATCAATTCGTTTAAATCATTATTATAAGATGATGTTTGTAAGAATTCAACTAAACTAGCAGTGGGATTTAGCACTTGACGAAGCATTGGTAAAGAGTTACGGCGATAACATAATACCAGTGAAATATCAAGGGTACAAACCATACTCTCAATAAGTACATCGTTGCGATCTGAAAATAACTGCACAATCCACTGTGCAATTGGAGTTTCAGGTAGATAAGACATACACTTCTTAACACACGTGTCAAGCTTCCGTAAAACTTCATTGACACTACTTTCAATTATTGCCATCTCAGCATCTATTTCTTCAGAGTCTTCCGATTCATCAGATGAAGAATCACTGGATGATGATTCATTTTTTGTTTCCTTGATGATTGTAGCCACTGCTTTTAAAATTAATAAAACTGTGTCTTGTAATAATTTTTTATCTCCTTCATCTTCTTCTCCTCCTCCAAATTCTCCGGGACCTTTTCGGAATGGCATGTTATTCAACATATTTTTAGTTTTGACAACCTTGACTAATTCTCTAGCCAACATACAAGGTTCTTCTTGCATGGTACCTTGTACAGCCAATGTGGTAGTGTAACACAAACTTTCATTGAAAAGATTAATAATATTCTTCCAAACTACTGGTTGAACTTTCGGCCTCCTCAAAAGAATAAGCATTTGTCCTAAATCTGCATAAAAGTATTTAATGTTCATAACATTCAGATTAGTTTTAATAGAAACCATCGAAGTCCATAACTTGATAAATTCTATGATGGCAATATGTCCCATTTTATGACTGGATTGTTCATTATTAAGATCTGTAAAGTGATCAAAAGAAGACATATACCTAATAAATTTCAATACAATCATTTTCCATTGAGTTTGTAAAACTTCAATAACTTTAGTTTTAACAAGGCTTATTCCAAATTCATCGTCCATCTCAATTTCATCATCTTCAAAAATAACTTTTCTGCTAACACAATTTTCAGGCACTTTGATATTTTTTTCATTATCGTTCATTTGTGAATCTCTCCAACACAATACACGTTTGAAAACTGATATAACAGGACATAAAGTTTCAGGAGATCGACGAAGAAATAAATCTGTTAACTCCTCTACCCATACATTATCTATTTTATTTTGCGAACATACAAATATTTCTGCTAAAGCATTACTTGCTGCGTATGATATGTAAGGATCTGTTTGTGTAAGTAAAGATACAACTTCATTTATGATACCGGTTTTATTAGAAATCAAATAATTACTTAACCGCTCAACACTAGTGCATATAGTACCTTCCGATTGTTGTTTGAGGGCGATATCACAAGTCAACCGAGCTGAACTCAAAAAATTTAAAAGTCGTTCTTTACTCCAACTACTAACATTTGAGACCCTAAAAACTTCTTTTAGCATGCATGTTTCGGGTAATTGACACAGACAATGCTTTGTCAAGTTTAAACTAATTGTATCAACGTTTAAATCTACCAAACGATATTCACTGTCATTAATTTTCTGCTTCTTAGCAAGTGGCAATGTTTTGTTCATAGTTTCTTGTTCTTCCATACTCCCAAAAGCAGCTCAAAAATCTATAACAGAAAAATAATTCGAGAAAATTAATATTTATTAAGTTCTTTAAATTAGGTACATTTAAGTTATTAAACTTGTACTTTAATGAATAATAATAGTTAATCAAATATTATCAATATTTGTGAAAAAATATAAATAATTTAACTACCTATTTCAATTTCAACAATAATTGATTAAATATATAGGTACCCGAATATATTCTAAAAGTAAGTAGGCTGAGAGTAATGATATTTCTTAATAAATGTGTATGGAAATAATTGTATCTGAGTAAGACTATATTTTTTATTTTTTATTTATTTATCAATTATCATTAATAAATGATACAAATGTATGAAAATATGAAAAAACTTAAATATTAACTCATATACCAAAATGAATTACCGATATTCAGCGTTAACCAATAGAAATAGTAATTTTTCATTAGCATAATAAAAAAATTAATGTAATTGAATATAATAAAACATTTATTTTATTAGTATAATACTATACAATTTCAATATGTTCATAAAATGTTTCAAATCTAAGAGTTTGCAGCAAATTTTTTTATTGAATTTAAATAAAGATATGCACATTGCACATATCTTAATAGTAACTTTTTTATCGAACAATGGATTTCAGGAAAAAAAAGTTATAACTGTTATTATAACAGTATAAAACAGTATTAAAATGAAAATCCAGAATATTATCAAGATTTATAACTAATTTAATATTATAGAATCCAATAAATAATGTTGAATTATACAAGCATTTAATCTCGCATTTAATTTAATTAATCACATTTAATTAAATTAAATTTTAATTAATTAATCATGGTGTAGGATAGGGATCACCAACCAGTCAATCTTCTTAAGAACATAGGTTGATTATTATAAAATTTAATTTGACCATTATCAGTCGATCACGTCATAATAAATTACAACAATTATTATTATTATGAAGAAACAATAAATAATTATTCTTTGGAGCTTAGACTTTTAATTTTTAGCTTATCAAACAAACTTCTTTCTAAAGACTTAAATTCTCCTGGATGTTGATCACCAGGGACTTAATATTTCAAATATAGCTCACTAGTTTAAAAAGGTTGGCAACCCCTGGTATAGGAAAAATTTACTTTTAAAAACTTGAATATATACCTATGCCTTAAAAAGCATTAAAATATATAAATGGTACCTAGTGCAATAACAATTAATTTTTATAATTATAAATAAGCTATTAGGTAGGTATACTTGAACAATTTATTTCATAAAATAAAATTCTATTAAATCCTATTGGCATAAGAATATTATATTTTATATTAAGTAGGTATAAAATTAATATAAAAATATCTAGGTAGGCTTGTACAATTTATTTAAAAAAGTGTACATCATTAGAAAAATAAGCCTAAAATTTTCTCTTTTTTTCTTTATAAAATGTAGTAAATAGTAAATTATAATTAATGTCTAGTAACTAGTTTAAGTAAACTTGATATTAAATCACTAAGTAATACATAATATAACTTAATAATATTTTATAGTGTAATAGCTGTTATATTTAACATTTAAAATTGTATATAATATTAAATAAATTGTATTAATTGTATTTTAATACAAATAACCCTGGTCCAATTATAATACTTTTATACAACAAACCCTACTCTGTAGAACTGAAGCTGCTTTCAAATTGCTTCATAATTTAAATTAGGTATCTATATGGTCAATTTTTAGATGTGAGATAAAATATCTTTATTACAAACAACAGGATATAGATGCATTCCAGTTTTGTCATTGATTATTAATTGATGAAATAATACACTACACAATCTACTAAACTGGTAATTTCTATTCATAGTAGTATAATTTATAAATTAGTAAGTAAATTATCATATTAATTTGACATGTCTAAATAAATTATTCTTAGATTTAAAAACTATCACAAAATAAAGCTATTTTAATCTATAGTCATTATGTTAGTAACAGTGAGAAAAAATTAATATAATATATAACAAAGTGTAGGTATCTGCCTAAGTGAAAGTTAAATATACAAGAGACAAGACTCATTCAAATGAGAAATCATTTCATGTGTCAAATTATTAACAAATCAATATATAAAGAACAGTACTTTTTTAAGTTACTAGATACCTAGCCTTTATGTAAACATAAAATACATAAAATTAAAATCTACAATCTACCTTTAAATGCTATATGTGTATTATAAATTATTATTCTGTACCTAATACCTACTCTTAATATTGAATGGAAAAAATTTAAAATAAGTATTACAGTATTTCATGTTTGGTAAATTCTAGGTAGGTACCTAGCCATAACTGGATATATTATAATTAGAAAATTTAAATTTAATAATTAAAAACCTAGTTAATGAATGATGTTTGTAAAAAATGTATCAAATAAAAATTGTAAAGTAATTAATTGTATAGCTAATCAAAACAATATAATCTAATAAATTCTTAATGTTTTTAAGCTTTTCAAAGTTGTTTTAAACATCAAAAACTTTTAAAGATACTATAGTTTTAGATTGAATTTATGGGGCAATAGAATTTCGTGCTCTAGTTAAAGCTAGCAACCAAAGTCGTGGTGGTCAAAAACTAAAAACTGGGATAAAAAAACACTCGCCAAAGTTTTCTGAATAATTAGGTATAGTACTTATATTTAAATTTTAAACGATGGAAAACGACGGACGATCAGAGAATTACAATCATTGGCAATGCTCAATCAGTGTGTTAGTGCCAAAAAACGGGTAAAAGAAAAAAAATAGGTATAGGTAGCTATCAAAAAACGAGTAAAAATAAATCGTAGGTAGGTAATAAAACGGAACGAATTAAAATTAATATCATAACGTCGTGAAAAGAATCGGAAAGAGAGAGAGCTTAGGAGCTATAATATGTGGGGAGGGGGCGCGGACGAGAGGAGCCGCAGAGCGCGCGCAAAGCTCTCTCGGCGCGCGGCGGACACGTCGAAAGCTCACAGCCACCTGCGGATTGCAGCCGTGGCCATATCGTACGCGGCGGCTGCCCGTGTTACGCCCGCCGGAATACCGGTCCGGCACAACGCCATTGGCGCGCCGTCCGTACTCGTGACCAGCGGCTCCCGTTACGAGACGACGGAAAAAATTACCCAAAAATACACTCACCCAATTGCCGTCGTCACGAAATCGTCCGTGGGGGAGGCGGCATTGTGGTCGTCGCGCTTTCCGCCCGTCGTCGTCGTCGTCGTCCTGTTCGGCGGCGGCGGCGGCGGTCGCGGCGGAGGCGGCGTCTGCGGTCCGGTGAACAGCACACGCGGCCGTAGCAGCTCGAGGCGGGCCCGTCGTCGTACACACGGACGTCGCATGCACGGCTGTCGGTCCGGACAGGGCCCCTCAGCCGCGAACGGTCATCGCGGCCGTGTGACGGGGCGCGCGCACGCGCGTTATCGCTCCGGTGTATTGGTCGCGATAAGAGACGACGAGTGATACAGGAAGAATTTTGTTTTTTTTTTTCTCTCTATTCAACCCGTTCGCGCGCGTACGTAATGTATTTCGTAAATCGGCGGCGGCGGCAGCGACGTGCGACTGTGCGACGTCGACAGTTGCCGACGTTGTTCGTGACTGGCGCGCGGCCCGACGGCCGACGACGGATCGTGGCGGAAACGCGCGCCGCCGCGTACCCCGACGGTGGCGCGGCCCGTGGCGGCGGCGGCGTCATCGTCGGCGGCGGCGGCGTAGCTTATGGGAATAATTGAAGGCCTTCGTCGGCGGGCGGTCGCGCGGTACGACCGGTCGGCGGGCGAGGTGGTGGGGGAAGCGGCCGTCATATTACATTATACGCGTACACACACACGCGAAGAATATTACTATTATTATTACTATCGTGTGCGTAGCGTACGTATATAATGTGATATTATATACCATATAGCCGTGGTGGAATATAACCGTGTCCCGCGGCGGAGCGGCCGTGCCGCAGTGTTGCCAATCGCGTTCGGCGGCCACCGCGGTACTCCGTTACGACGGCGGCGGCGATATAATAATATTTTTACGACGCGAGCGGCATACCGAGCGGACGACGACGCGACTTGTTGGCCGTTCGTTCGTTCGTTCGCTCGCCGCCGCCGTCGACGGCGGGCTACCGGAATTTCGACAAAACTGCCAACGTGACGACGACCGGCGCGCGGTCGGCCGACGGTTCTCCGGGGCCGCGCGTTCCGTTCGGAAAGCTTCGTTCGCCGTCCAAAGGATTAACATAATATGGTCGTACCTGCGACCGGGTAACCGTTTACGTGCAGTACAAATACAGTGTACCGCGTGCGTCCACACGCCTTTGCGAGTGCCGTCGGCGCTTGCTTTTCGAACTTTGGCGTTTCGAAGCTTTTCGAAAACTCTCGCGTACCTATTAATCGTGCGTTTTAGAAACGGTCTGCAGGTCGACTTAGGAGCGTACATCATTATCGTTACTCTTACGATGTGCTGTACGATGAAATCTAAACCTCGTGTTCTGCAGTTCGAAATCCCAATATTATTCTCGCTTCCAAATCGAATATCAATCAAACAGGTATCCGGTTACCTGACTCGCGATAGGGTAAAAACGTCTACAAAAACACCTTTGAAGGTCTTCCCTTTGTGCTCGTTCGTAACTCGTATCCGTCATGCTTGCATTATGTTTCATTTCTTTTCGGAATTGGTCAATTTTTAAAATGAGAATAACCTACCCGTTCAAACAAAAAAAAAAAAATAGGTACCCACGTCAATAAATCTAAACCGCAGCGAGCGCATAAACCGTCGTACGATTAGTCTGACCTTGCGTGAAATACCTTTATTGTTATACGTCTTGTAAAAGTTTCAAATACCTATTCCTGCAAATGGCGGGTGAGTGGGCGACGGCGGTGCTTAAAATTTTTCAAATTGCGTAGGTACTGTTCCGCCACATATGCATATAACAATATTGTGTATAATATTATAATACATAGTAGGGTTTAACTCATTTACTCGACGCGCAATTCAAACAAATATAGGTACTTCAATCTTTGTTTAAAATACAAACTCTTGTATATATAAGTAAATACCGCGTGATACATAATCTACATGTAAGTAAATATCAAATAACAACAACTACCTCATAGAAACGACTCTTAATATTATATTGGTGTAGGTTTTTTTTTGAGTAAGTAAACAAAATATTTTGACTTCGTGTCAGCATCGTACATAATAATATATATATATATATATACATATAATTATATCCTTCCGCCATTGAAACTACACAATTTTCGTACAAAAATGATAAACTGCATTGTACATACTTTAATGTCGACCAATACCAAATTAATCAATTATTAAGTCATTGTTGCAGCAGTTATTACGCTGAACAATATTTTTGAGTTAGAAGTATGAGGTAAGAGCGAATTTTATAGAGTAAGTACCTACCAGAGAATATTACATTCCAACAATAAACTGTGAAAAATAACGAAAATGCAGATATTTTAAACATAAATAAGTTTCACTTCAAGGTTTATACAATTTAAATCACTATATTGGATATTTTAAAAGTTGTAGTCATATATTATACGAGGTACATGAAAAAAATTCCTTCGCCTTGTATACACGATAATATATGACGCTACAAAACGATGAGTACCGTACCTGTATCGACCGACGATTTTTTTTTTGTTTATACTTTGATAGTCACGTGTTTGCGAGTGTACAAAATACAAAAAAAAACATTTTAATTGTAGAAAAGGTAAAGTCACCATAACCCGTGTAATATAGCAACAAAAAGGGTGTAAAAGATTAAAGAGTCGTTTTTATGATCATACCATACAACAATGCAACGTATAATATTTCAAATAGCGGTCAAACAGTTCACACCTGTCAGGTAGGTACGTACCCATTGACAGTCACCGTCTCTAAGAACATTTTCTTTGGACAAGTCTTCACAGAGAATCTACAAAATTTATTGGTTTTTGATTTTCACCGGCGCATGGGCGGAGAAGTTCATTTTGATTTATTAGAATTGATATTTTCTATAAAAGAGACAAAACCTCGCATGACAAATGACAGTTGAGAAACACGCGTCGACAGATTGGTACTTTCATGGTACTTTGTAGCTGTACATTACAGCCAGTAGATTAATAGAGTATTAAAAGAGAAGAAGACGTATTAAATCAATGATAATTTATTTGTTACACGATTTTATTTTTATTGAAAAAAAAACTTTAAAAATCATATAGTGTAAACACTCATCCGATTATTATAAAACACTCAAGCTTAATAAATATTCATAAAGAAAAAATACTGGGAACTATTAAACGAACATCAGTCTCATTTTTATCTGTAAAACAAAATGTATTATTTTATAGTTTTGTACGTTTGTACACAACAAAACATATTTACGATTGTTACCTACATAGTAGGTATATATTATATAGACATATAGTATAGTAGTACCTATAGCTTAAGGCTTAAGTGATTTTAGAACTATATAACTCCATAAGATTTACGCGTACCGTTAATTAAAACTGTATATAGAATAAGCTCTGTTGATTAATCAATACACAAATTGTTTGAAAAGTGATTAAATAAAAAACGTTTTAAGCGTTATTAATAGTAAGGTTTTAGAAAAAAAACAGATCCGAAATGCTCTCAAAAGTGTCGTTTGTCAATTATTATAGTTTAATTTAATTGTCAAAGCACCTATTGATAAATGATGATAATGAAATTATTGATCTTTTTCAACTAGTTTACTAGCCTATAATGTTATCGTAATTTTTATTTAATTTCCATATAACTACATAAAATACGGCACTATATCATGGTATATCTCAGTTTACGAGTAAATCGGCATTGCGGTGTACCTCGCTTTGTAAACTAATCCTATCGATTTTTGCAATTCGACTTACTAAATAGTACATTATATAGTATATACTTGGTATATTTTCGAACGTGGTTCAATCTACTTTCTACACTTATCTGATAACTCTAAAAACAATTTCTGGGATTTGAATCAAAATCGGTCAAGTAATTTTTTAGTCTATAAGCTACAAACACAAAGACATTGTCTTTTGTTGTACAATACATTTGCGTAACAAACATTAAATTAAAATATATTATTTGTTTTAAAAAAATCCTGTTGTAACGCATAATAGCGGTTGGGCTAATTCAAATCAATTTGTTTTTAAATGTTATTTGTGCAACCAATATCTAATAATATAAGTAAACAAAAAGTATTTGATTTTTGAGTAAGTACCCGAACTATAAAGTCATATTTGAATAATTGAATCATCCAATAGCAACCTATAAGAAATCGAGTAGAATATAGAAGCTAAAAACACCCTCAATATTAAGGATTTGATATTGGTATATGACTCTTAAATAATATGCATTCGGTCCAGATGCCCAGTTTCTGAGATAAACGACTTCAAACTCTTCGGTTTTTTTAATATTACCTATATACGTTTTTCGATAAAGCGTGTGTACAACGTGTACCCAACTATATAGTACCCGTGTAGTTGTAGTATACCGTATATGCGTTATATCGGAAATGATTTGAAAATACAAATTAGGTAGGTGTGTAACTACACTCCAAAAAAAAAAAAAAAGTAAAACAATTTTATCACACGGTTCGAACAACTGGAAACAATAGAGATAAAAACAAAATAGTAGGTAGAGGACGTATATAATATTATGTAGGTAGGCGGTAGGCATAAGTACTGTGAGTGGTTTTTTTTTTTAAAGTGTGTCGAGTAACGATGTAATAATCTTATAATAATATAATATACCTATACCTATATCATATTGTAATGTTCGTATACGGACGCATAATAGGATATTGTTTTGTTAATATATAATATAATACGCGAGTACTGCGCAATGCGTTTTCTGTGCGACTTGGCTTATACTATAATAATATTATTTATCTAATAGTATAATATTATAATAACGTGAAATCGTGTAAAATAGAATAATAATTTATTATCAAAAAGCTCGCATTTCACATAAAAATAATAATATTTTATTATTATGCCTGAATATTATAACGTAATATAATATTATTTTAGTTCAACGAACCGGGTTTTTGTTTCTTTTTTTTGTCCGTCGTGTAAAAACAATATGACGCGCGGTATAATACCCGCACATTATAATATTTATTATAATATGTACAACACTCGTACTGCAGTATATAATAATGGTAATAATAATGTTGTGTTGTGTGTGTGTGTGTGTGTATAATATGCCTGCGCGCAGAGGTGCCTCTATATACAGTAATAATAAACGTATATTATGTGCACATATCCGCCGCCTATAACTGCACACACGAGAATAATAATAATAAAAAAAAAATTATTTTTATAATCGTCAATATTATTAAAAAATTATGCCCACTTCGGCGGCGGCGGCGGGCGGCGGGCAAAACGGATATCGTCGATACTGACGACGATGGTTTTCGACGAAAAAAAAAATCACCGCCACACACACACACACGCACGCTCCTCTCGCGCGAGCCTATTACGATATTATAGATATAATATTATTATATATTTTTATACTCATCACATCTCACGAACGCGGTACACTATACGTATATAACGTGTGTATATATTATTATTATTATTATTATAAATAACACACGAGCATGCGGGCTATATATTATATTGTAATATGCATATATGGAATCTAATGACTGTAATGTTTTAACTAGGTATGTATATGCGGCGGCGGCGGCGGCGACGGGTATGTGTGTACGCGCAACAGGTGTATGCCCGTGTGCGTGCAACAGGTATGATACGAGCGCGGGCAACGGCCCGCACCGGCGCTCGCACGCACGCGCACTCGCGGTCGCGGGCCACAGACGCGCGGCGGCGGCGGACACACACACACGCGCGCATTGTGTGTATATACGCGTACCTCTCTCGCCGTACACGATATATAATAATATTATATACGCGTCGGGTCGACATGTAAAGCGCGTCCGGCGGTACATACCGGTTTTCGGATGGCTCTTTTTTTTTTTTCCGTTTTTTTTTTCCTCTCTTTTTTTTTATTTTATTTTTTTTTTTATTTCACTTCTCTTCCTCTCGGCGGCCGCCGAGCAAGCACACACACACACACACGCACGCGATCATCGGCGGTTCGTCGGCGGTGGTGGTTACGGGCGGTGGAGGTCGTTTTGAAACCACTTTGTCTATATAATACATACACACACACATATATATACGCGCGTACGTGCCAACCTCAGATCATGATCCTGTACGCCGCCACAGCCGCGGCCGCCGACGCGCCGGCGCGCGAGCGCGTGTACGCCGCGTGTGATACCGATATTTTATACGTATTATAATACAAATATTATAATATTATTATTATCGTACCCGTACGGATATAATGCCCGTCGTATCGTATCGGCCGGTCGTGTTATTACTTTGTTAAACGCGCATAATAATATTAAATATTATATCATAATGGGACCGTACCATTATTATTATAATGCCGTAAGAGCGGTGTAAACGTATGGAATATTAATACGCGAGATCGTTGTCGCGCGCAGGTGTCACACTCCGTCGACATTACACACGCGTACGATCACGTCTATAGATATTGACAATTATTGTTGTCGTCGTCGTCGTCGCCGTCATTGTCGAGGGGCTCGGACTTTTTATGTGCGTTGACGTCTCCCGACCGCGTACCGCACACGCGCACACCGATAAATCGTATTACGAATACCCAGCTGCACCAGGCCCTGATTTAGTGAAATATGGACCCTGTGCGTTATACATTTTGGGGGCCTTTTTTAATAAAAAATTTAATATCGATAGCATATTAATCTAAAAGTATGAAAACTACATCTGCTGCAGCCTCCTTAAATAGGTTATAGTGACTAAATCTCATTAAAAATATCTTTTATTTATGGTAGAAAAATACGGAATGGGAAGGAGCCCTTCAGATTTGGGGGCCTTGCAGTGCTAGTGCACCGCCTGCACATGCGTAAATCAGGGCCTGCCCTGCACCCGCCGGCGTGTGGGTGACAATTTTTCATACACTCTTCGCGAGTCTGCACGCGGCGATCGAGACGTTTTTTTTAATTAGGTATATTAATAATTAGCGTTATTGTACTTGCAGTCGGTGGGGCCGGAACCATCGACGTTTTCCAAAACTCGAAACCCCCCGGAGAAACGTCCCGGACTCGCATGATTCGCGTGCTGTACACGGTTGCCGACGATATTGCAGCAACGATAGGCGATAGGAGAACAGGAATTTATTTTTTCCCCGTCGCATGTATTCTACCACGTAAAACTCCTATATTTTAGCAATAGTTTTTTTTTTTTTTTTTTGTAAACTATGCACTTAGATATTTTTTAAACGTCTTCGCGCGCGGTATCTTCGCATCTACACACATTTATTATAATATACTGTTACCTACAACCTACAATCACGTACAACGCGCGTATGTATGTATAATGCTATATGTGTATATGCCGCGCACTGTATGGTCAGAGTAAACCGTATACGTAGTCCGTACGTACGTCGTGGTCGTTTGTACATGATAAATTCATAAAAGTACGGAGATATTCCGATTACAATAGACGTGTGTGTATTGTCGGTCACCGTAATATTATGTGTCGTATAGTATTAATTCTAGTATGATATTTTATGATTAATATACGTGCGGTCTGTAAAAATAAGAATTCGCAGAAGAAGGAGGATCAATGCATCGTTATGTGAATTATTATAGAACGACAGAAATCGCTACAGGAACCAAAATGTCACCGCAATACCTATTTATAAAAATGAAAAGAGAACCTACGCACGAAGGCATTCAGAGAATTCGAGTGAAATCTGCGAATTTGGCAATACCTAATATTCCCATAGAATATTATAATGTATATATAATTATTATTATTACAGCAGAGTATGACAACAAATAAAAATAAACGACAAGGACAATAACATTATATTGTTTAAATATAATACATTATTCTATATCTAAGGATTATTAGAATTATACTTCAATTATTAATAATTACACTGTTCATACTCATTTATTTATTCTAACGATTAAGAGTTAATGATATTATAAACTATTTATTAAAATAACTACGTATTTAGTTCTTGCTATTATTATTTCATCAGCACACTCAATGTTTTTGGACAATTACTAATTAGCAGATGGCTATATTATATTATGTCTCTATAGCTGATTTTGGACGAGTATGACGTTATGCATTTTCGTATTCCTGCAGCAGTATGAGTGTACTCTCGTAAATGCTTTACGTCGTGTATTATTTTTATTCCCTTTTGCACCACCATGCTTATTATTATTGCCCTCCGACAAACAATACACTTTTTAGTTTAATGCGTCTGGCCAGCTGCTAAACAGTGTGTAACCATGTTTTCGAAATTCACTCAGAACCGTTGTATTTGCCTTATGGCTTATACCTATTTTAAAACTGACGAAAGACTTTCATTTTAATTTCTATTAGCTGTGTGTGGCAAAATAGTATAATAGAACGAATATTATGATCATTTTATTAATATATATAACTAATAATGACCGTATGTGTTAAGTCGACGGCATTTTTAATATTTCACGTACCTACTGCGAACCAATTTTTCAGTTACTAATTATAAAACGTATACGTATAACGTATACCCTTTAAAATACATACATAGTATAACTTAATTGCAGTTCGTTGGTTAGTGAACAAGACCGTTTTCACATAATTATATGATAGATTAATAGATATAATAAAACATTAAAAATATTATAGTTAAGAACAGATTTTCATTTTATATAAAAGTAAAGTATTTAAATACAGGTAAAGTATATACAGGTATATTGTATTTATTCATTATTGTGTATAATACATTTATTTAATATAATCAACAAATATTTAACTTAAAAACATTTTCAGTACCTACCTATAATACATTAGTTGGGACATCAATAAAATTATTTGTATAGCTATATAATTTAATTAAAAGTTTTTACAAGATACCGATTTAACTAAAAAAAGTGGTTTTTTTAAACCAACAACATTTTTTTATTCGAAATCGTTTTTTTATTATTTTAATTATCATGTAAAAACAATTAGAAACAACGAACATTTTGAAATTCTTGATTCTCATAATTTTACGTAATTATAATATATTGTTGAGAATACTATACCCACGCGTTATTCCTTTCGATAAAGCGATAAAAATGGTATTTATTGGTTATGGCGACTAACCAATTATTTGAGAGAATAATTATTATTGTAGTTATGTAGTTTTGTGAACGTTGGGTGACCACCTATAAATTTAAAAGATTAAATCGTTCTATGTTAGATATTAGGTAATGATCATATCACGTTATTTTTAAGACTCAATATTTTGAACTCAAAAATGTACATTGTACCGATAACATATAGTACATAATATATCTATGGAAAATGCGTTTATTGTCGAAATATTTAAAATATAATTAATGTTAACTTTTCGACATTCAAACTATGTAAAAATATTTATTTCAATACTACTATTCTTAATAATTACTGCATACTTTACTTTATATGTGCCAGTGTTTCTATAACAAAGGTGTTATAGTATATAATATTAATTATTATCTAATACCTATATCAATCTTATATACTAGCTTCAAGTGTCTAACAAATTATACGAATTTATTGTTATATCTATTATAAGACATATTATTCGTTCCATAGAATTGTAGTATTATGATAGTAAAGAAGAAAATACATTTTAAATACTTTTAAACATTTTAACATTTCCCGGAGCTGTTTTTAATTTTTGTGGACAGAGAATAAATTTAAAAAATAGTATTTTGCCGTACCTACCTCGTACCTACCTATAACATTATGTTATGATTACAAACTATAATATACACGTGTTAAAAGTAAGTTTTTTTTTTAAGACAATTTTACAATTTGTACACAGCTATTACAATAAGCAAATTCGATTTGTATGTACAAGATTAAAATTACATGAATATCATGTTGAGAAAGAACCCCGTTGGTAATACCTCTTTGATTTAATATTACCAATAATTATTGTAACATAATTATTACTTTTATTACCGAATATAGCAACATACACGATAGCCATAAAGATGTATACCTCCTAATAAACATAGATTCCTGGATCAGTGGCAAGCCCGTGTGGTGGATCAGGGTGTAAACGTTATTCAAGTTTCAATATATTCAATTCTATACCTATCACATTTATTATAATACGAACTACGCGACTTACGATATTAATGCACAAAAAAAACTTTGTCTATACAAAACGTTTGAGGATTTATCTTTCAGTTAACCCCTCAACGACATCTTTTACTATAGTATTTTAAAGAAATTGAAGTAGGTACCTATTTATTGAACTACTGCAGTATAATATGTATGGAGTGTATGTACCTATCAAGACCACTACAAGAAATTAATATATGTATAATAATAATATAACAATAAATAGGTACCTACATATTATGCAATACCCAACATTAATATTATGGTAATATCTATTAGAAGTAATACAGTTTGGATTTTGGAGATAATCAGATGAATGTGAGCACATAGCTTTTGAGTTTTGACTTTGAATATTTATTGATGTCGGCGTGGTTAAAATTTAAATATAATTTATTGGGTCACAGATAGATTGAGAAACTAGCCGTTACAAATACGACCTATTATAATGGATTACACTAATTATTATGGTATGTATTATCAACATAGTACATAATAATATACAATAATGGCACTATTGGCACTATATCACATATTATATGAATATGATATAGATATATATATATTGTAGATATTTTGATTTACTCGCGGGAGGCCAATATAATAGACACATAGAATCTTAATCTTTTCATTACAAGTAAAAAAAAAAAAAACAATTATAATTGGGCAACAGTTGAACGTGCACTATTACATGCATAATATTTTATAAAGACGATAGTAAACGGCAACAGCTTATTTAATTCTTTAATTATTAATCTTTCGCGGTGACAATAATTATGTACCTATTAAGATATTAATTTTTATTAGTAGTGTTACTCATAATTCGTAAGCCAATTTTTTGTTACATATTATGTATAGTTATTATAATATGCTTATAATTGCTGCATAAGTTATCTAAGTTATTATAATTTATATTATTATCATAACATGACCTATTCACACTGTCGGGGCTTCTATTATCGCATCTGTTTCGTTAATTGTATTTAATAATTTTTACTAATCAAAACTAATCATTTATAAATGTATATAATTCATTTATAATTGTTTCTTCTAATTATTATATAAATAATAAAACATAAATTACGGTTTGGATTGAACCATCACTGCGCACAGTGCGTAATAGAATTATGAATAATGTTCAAACTTCAAAGTACCTATTTTAATTCGATCCAAAAACATTGTACTCGGAGTAAAATTAATTGAAAATTCGAGAACATATTATATATTCATAAAAAAAAATCTTTCTACATAATAATATATAGTACGTCAACGTATTAACAGCAGTATTTAATAAAATCAATATTGAATACATTATACATGCTTATGTATACTTATTATATGTAAATACGTAATGCAGGGCGCCGGCTGCAGATTCACCAAAAATTATTATATATATTTTATTCGGATACCGATCAAAACACGTATAAATATAAGACATAAGTACCAATACAAAATATCATCGTCATAATAATAATAATAATAATAATCACTTTAATAGTGCTAACACATCCGGATTCCGGACCGAAAGAAATCATTTTGTCACCGTAATTTATTATAATGCCCGACGCGCGTGTTTCCGACGATAATCAGTTCTTGCCCCGTAGGCGGTATAACGATCAAAGAATATAATACAAATACGCGTTTGTAAGTATATAATACACTATATACATATATATATATATATATATATACGTTACGTTACGTATAGAGACAACGTCGGCGACATATAAATTTATTACTACTCCGGAGACGCGGCTTTTGGTGTCGTATAATATATATTATTATTTTCTACCTGCAGAACTAATAAAAATTAAAATCGTCCGCCACAATATTATATACGCGTCTAAAACACACTATAATGCGTACCCACGCCATTGTTTAGCGACTATATATAATAATATAATATATGTATAAAATACGCATAACATTATAATATTCATGTGTATATACGTACTCGCAATGACATTTCACACCGACATTTTTTTAGGCCTCGTCATACACGGTTTGCCGGAACGGTGCTGCAGTGTGTGCTGTACGATTAGTGTTCACGCGTTTTGATATATTATTACGATTTATAAACATCACGCAAACGCTCTATAATATATGTAACTGCGCGCAGAGTGATGTCGGTAAGTTAATCAAATCTTATATAATGTATAATATACTTTATAATATACTGCACATTTTGAGATGTTATAACAATAATGTACGTTAACGCAACGCGACTGCAGGGTTTAATTATTACGTTATACGTATAATATAATATATAATCGTCTTGTTGATTATTGTTGACGCGATTAACATAATATGATGACGAGCTCGGAATAATAATTACTGTGCGTTTTAATGAGATTTCGCGCACATCGTTAAATTTCGTTTAGAACAATATTCAAAACCGATGGCATTCGAAATCGATTCGAGTCGACCGTTTGAAAGTAGGTATACCTTCTATACGTCATACAAAAGTACCTACGAAATTGTACTCTAGTTATTTTTCTAGATTTTAAACGCTATTAAAGCGCTTCTATAAAATATGTAGTATTTATAAGCTATATTTTCTTAATAATATGTTTTTATTGCACACTCGGAAAAAACAATTATCGATGTACAAAGGTAATATACACAAACAATAGTTAGGTAAATATAAGGAGTATTTTTTTCATAAATTTTTGTTTTCCATCGCAATTATTATTAAAGTAACGGAATATGCAATTATATATAGTATAAATATGACTTCGGTAAGTATTAACTAGGTATTCATTATTTAATGTACACTGGTTACAGTTAATGCGCTCTACGATAAACAAGAGAATACAGGATTGAATTTAAATAATTATTATAATATACAATAATTAAATATTATATTAATTATTTAATCACATTATTCGTACGCGGAATATAAATAGTAATAAGTGTACGACAATTATTATACGCTTATACAGTTAATTTATATGTCAGTTGTATCTAAACTACAGTTTGAGTAATAAAATGAAGCGAATATAGCACAATAAAGCTGCCGCAATTATAATATGAAATGATAAGTATATTATACTATATATATTTTAGAATATTAAATCGAAAGATCCATAAAATTTATACTGCAGTTTAATTTTTTTTTTCATCAATATATAAGTGGTACCTATGCACACAACGATAGTTGTATTAAAATATAAACAAATTATAGATTTAACGAGCTAGACGATTCTATACACGGATAGTATAGGTAGGTAGTGTTATATACACGCTATAGGTGTTAAATTTTATTGCTTATTATTTTTGTCGTACTTATCGCGTGAGAGACAAAACGAGACGGGATAAAAGAAAAAAAAAAACGAGAAAAAAAAGAAATCATTTCATTTTGGTCATGACTGTGGAAGATAAATAATAATAATATTATCTAACGCACGTGTGACGAGTTTAAATGATATTCTAAAACGGGGAGGGGGCCGAAGGGGTATCGCGTTTCGATTGTAAAAGAGCACAATTAAATTACATTGTAATAACGAAGATTTATAGATTCGTTTGTTTAAATAATGTTTTAATCTCCGTTCGTTATAACACGCGGTCTTCATTGAACTGCATTTTGCATCGCATTGCACACCCAACACACGTATCTATATGTATGCCGAAGATGAAAAAAAAAATGACACGAAGATAATTCTTATCATATTAAATTACAACGTATATAATAATATGCACGCGCTGTATATAAAAAAAAAAAAACTCATACGGTTAGAACAGCATTATAGGTATCTGGTATATATAGGTATGTAATTTTGCAGCATTATGTAGGTCGGTCAAATTCTTTCTGTTCTATAACTATAATACGTACAGCGTTTTGCGCACAAGTGAAAGATTTATCTTATTGGTATTTAGGTATATATAATATACCATATACGCGTCCTGCAGCTACGACCGTATATACTTATTATACACATCAAAGTCGTTCTATCCTCATCGCGTATATACCTATTATAGGTAGGTAATATAAAATAAATGCATATTTAAATTTTTTCCTACCACGCTCGTCGTCGTATTGTATATTATTATAACTACTGCAAATATTTAATAATAGGGGTTTTTTCATTTTATACATTTTTTACGGCCACCTCATCAATACAGCCCGCAAACACCTACACTATGTTTAAATTTTAAACAAGAATGATAGAACATAGTACGAGTATAGCGTAAACGAGCTGCCCTGTCCGGTTAAAAGAAATTCGGGCAACTCGATGAGGTTCTATACTTCAATACATCAAATTTTAAGTTAAAAACAATTTTTAAAGAGTACAAAATGTGTAGTACAATTAATAATTCAATTATCTAGTATCGTGTGGTATAATTTAAAGGTAGGTATTATTAATTATTTTAAACAGTTTAATATTATGCCAAGACGTCCAGGGCTGCAAATGGGTGCTCGTGCGCTTTATCCAAAATAATTATGGGCACATATTTCACATATACATATTAATATTTTATACATAGTAAACATGTAAGTACATTTTTGAAAATATTAAATTTGTTTTTTTTCTCGAGTAAACTATTATTAATTTTTAATTACAATTTAATTACCTATTCGTATATTGATGTTTAATAGACTAATATAGGTAATAATGATTATTTTACCGTCTATATAATATTTATGATACTAATATTTTGAATGTTTGAGCAATCAATAATTATTGCAGTTAAGGCAATATTAAAAGCAATTTTTCAAATAAAATAAGGAGCTAAACGTTTGTTATGCGCGATTGTAACATATTATTATAAAACTGTACTTATACCTATATATAATGCTTTTAAATAAATATTATACTCTTGTAAGTTATGCTCTGAATAACTCATAGGCATTATAATATAATATTATAACGTCGTTTACATATTAAAACGTTACTCGGACGTGGTACAGTACTAATAGCGCCATTATATACCACTCTATATGGGTTACCCGCGTATACCTACACGTTTCCATCACAAAATCATAATATTACGTGTACTACATAATATTATATAGTATAATAAATAATAATTAATAAAATACACGTATAATAACATTAAACATTGTTGATAATCACAAACGATGGCGTTCGAAGCGGTATAATACCGCAGAGCTTGTAATATATAATATATATTATAATATTATTTATATGATATTTTATTATTTCAATAATTATTATTATTATTATAATAACGACGACGACGACGATGATATAATAATAATAATCGCTCGTCAAGAAAAACGTTATTAAATAAACGACATGATAATTTATATTATAATATACGACCCGGACGGGTCTGACGGAATCCGTCGACGTGGTCCACATAGGGTGCAGTGGGGTGGGTGGGGGAGCGCCTATCTATCGGCTAATCGTTTCGCGACGGGCGTAGGTATATACGCGTTTCGTGCGCGCACACACGCAAGTTTCCCGCCGTACTCGCTCTTTCGCGGGGTCTCGGGCCGACTGTTACAACAAATTAACGACGTCGTCGTACGAAATTCCGGTCTCGCGTTTCGGTATATAATACAATAATAATATTACTATATAATATACCACCTATATATAATGGGTTATACAGAGTGATTCGCCGAGCGTGCAGCTCGGCCGAGTCCCTAACCGCGTTTTCAACGTCGAACGTTCGTTCAAAAATTCTGATTTTTGAAACTCTTGAATACCGCCAGCCGCGGTAATATATTATAAACGGTCGTATTTTTAAACACGGTGCTTGTGTTTTTTTTTTTTTTTTTTTACAAGTATAGTTTATATATTATTATTATGTTTTAAGGAGCGTCCTGCGGCGATACCGACTTTATATTTTTTTCGCTTTTTTTACTCGTGAATTATTGGTCCGGATGACTTATTCTGGAAAATATCGATGTACCTGTACATACGAGTATATCTAAATCGAAATTCAAACGAGTAGTTTTGAGTCATTTAAATTTAAGCGTATCTACTATTAGTACTAACTATTTGCTAAGGATGCCATCATCCGAAGATATAGCGGCTATACGGAGATTTGGAAATTCAAGTATCTAATTAATATCGATTCATAAATATTTTGTAATTTATTAAAATATTCGAGTACCTATGTATAGATCCACTGAACATCAATTTTATATTTTACAAAAACCATTTTTAAGGACCATTATCCTTAGTGGGTATAATAGGTATCTGCACATAATAAGTAATAGCTATTTCAAATTTTGATTTAGATGCATCAGAATAATAGATAATTGCCAACATAATTATCTGCTTTATATCGAAAAATGCAGTTTTTAACTGCTCCTTAAACGGTTTATAAATATAATAAATAATCGAAATTATGGGCCTTATTATGAATACTTACTGAAAAAATTCCAAAAATCAGTTTGAATAATTTTATTATTAAATGTAAAAACGGTGGTGAGCACGCTTGTAGAATCACCCTGTATTGCATTAGGAGATTGCGCGTGGGAGTCGTCGTCGGCTATATTGGCGAATACTGTTAAAAACTAAAATTTAAAAAAAAAAACACAAAACAATAATAATACTAAATAATATATGTACGTATGGGTGTCTTACAGCTATATAGGTATAGGTTCTCGCGCTATACATCATATACATTATACGTCTTGTCGTGCCTGGTTGTATTCATCATACCCGTATATATATATATTTTATATTATATATTATCATGTCGGAGGCGTACCGCCTCGAGACGAGGTCCGACGCCGAACAGTGTACAGGGTGTCTATTTCACCATCATTCACCGCGTTGGTCCACGCAAACAACATTTTCCTGATTAATATTTCCGATAAGTACGATTTTCTATAATCATTATATGAGTATATGCCGCGGCAGAGAACCACGAGTCACGACGACCTGTATTTTATATAATAACTCAGTATTTTTTTTTTTATTTAGGTATATAACACGACGAGTAGATTACAGCTCTTAAGCACTAACATTTCTCTAAAAATACGTATGTACTAAACGTATATGCAGTCGTGATGCGCTTAAAAAACAAATATGAACATTTTATTTATTTTTAGTTTCATGGATTTTTACTGTATGTTATGAGCATTATTTTTATAGTTTAATTTAAATTATACAAAATAATTAGTATAATACTGTATATACTTTTCATATTTATTAGTGGTATTGACGTATTACAAAATAACTACGAATTCCTAAATATAAAATACTGTTTCAGGTTGTGAATATTTGTGATTAAGATGACCAAATAATTTTGATAAAAATATTAAATGAGATAAAAAAAAAAAAATTCTACAAAATAAAAAAATGAAATTAATTAATTACACTTATTAATAAGTCACTAATTTTTATTATAGATATTTTTATTTTTATTTGATGATTACAAATAAAATTAATTCTAGTATATTTCTTGTGCAAGTAAAACAAATGATTTGTTTTTAATAAGCAGGTTGATTACTTCAGGAACAAGTAAAATTCTGAATAAACCTAATCTTTTTTCTATAATAGAAAAAATAATTGGTCAACAAAAATAAATTTCTATGTCTATCGTTTGAAAATAGAACATTTTAGTGTCTCGAAGATTAAGAGACAACGAGATAGATATACTAAAAACGGGAAGTCTCGTTATAAATGGATGTATGGTCTCCTTATTTATGATCCAACCCATAGGTCCCAGAGATCACAAGATTAAAATGTAAAATCAATGTATTTATTTTTAATATGTTTATTAGTAAAAAAGCATATTTTAAAAATCACTAAATTTCCAACAAAAATTTTTCAAATTTTATAAAATTTTTATAATATTAATACATTTAGATATGCCTGTCTTTGGATTTATAAAAAAAAACAATATAATTATATAAACGTGCAAATGTAAATTTTTGAGTTCTCACTAATGTGAGTGCTTTACACTACTATAATAAATTATAATAATATTATAAATACATTATTGTAAGACAACAACGTCGTTTTGTTTTCACTGAAGTCAGTAAATAAATCGTGTCCACGAAAAAGGTCACAAATCACAATCATAATAATATATACTACCTACGCAAATTGTGGCCTGAGTATTTTTGAAACGTACGTATAAATATATTCCAGGATATTTTATTCATCTCCAGTCAGCAAAGCAATTCAAGGCAAGTAATAATCTACGATGCAGAAAATGACGTGACTGATAACATTTTAGCAGCATAATCACAACAGAAATATATCCAACAATTTTATCGGAAACTTTTTGGACATTGTTAGATTGCTTTCAGACGTAATTGGAATTTATTTTCGCCGGGAGAGCTTTTTTTACATTTGTACCGTTAACCGTATACTTCAACAGCGGCGATGGATTAAGAAGAGGGGACATTCTTAGAAAGAATTAATTTTTTATGAGATGTATATTTTTGTACAAAAATAATAGAAAACTTATATATATTGTACAGTTATTAAAATATTAGTCAAGTAAAAATTATTCATTGTGCGGAAAGGAATAAATACTTGAAAATTTAATGCAAAGCTACTCATACGTTTTTAATTTCTAAATTAAAAAATATCGATAGCCTATAGTTACCATATTTTTTATGAGCGTTTAAAATTAAAATTTTGACAAAATTAATAAATAGGACAAAAATTGACAAATTATTTTGTAGTTATAGACATTCATAAAAATTATTGTTTTTATACTTAGGCTTTGAAAATTAAATACAAGATAATTTTATAAGTTTTGCAATCTGTGTAAAAAAAAAAAGTTATCAGAAAACCAAATTAATTTTTATGAGCATTAATTAAAATTTAAAATTTTACAAAATAATATTTACCCGTAAAATAATTATTTATATCCTCAAACAATTTTATTGATATTTTGTTGTATTTCAAAAAGAATAATAACTGCAGTAGTCAATACCTAGATACTTAAAAATTTCATCAAATATTTAAATTATCTTTTTCTACACATGATATAATTTTATAGGCATGAGAATTTTTTAGTTTTATTTTTATTAATGCCCATAAAAATATTTGATTGGTAAATTGTTAAAAATTAATACATTATTCCACATTAATTGTTCTTATATCTGTTAAAAATTATTAAAAATAAATAAGTACAATTTTTTTCATGCGTTTGAAGTTCAAATAAATATGAAATTGCATATTTTAAAGTTGAATAATGAATATCATTATTTTGTTATAATTTAAAAATATTGTTCACGGGGGACTAACTATATTTTTACGATTAACTATGGATTTTACTTAACATATTGACATTTTTAAAACATGTAAATTAATTTTAAGGCATGTATTACTTATATACCGGCTAATGGCTATATCTATATCCACACTGATTTTCGGTAATAAACCGGTATTGGTTCAAAAGTTAAAATATGGTATAAATTATATATATATATATTTTTTTTTTTTGTAAACAATAATGATATATCAGTGCGAATTCAAGTTTAACACAACCATTACTATAATATGACCCTGCACTCGATATATTATACTGTACAGTAGAGTCATACCCACTTGTCCAACTTTTTTGTTGTGTAATTAATAAGTACACAGTATAGAAATACACCTCCAGTTTTATAATTGTAATTGCACTTGTATAATATTAAGCCATACATGATACATTTGATATTATTATTATTATTATTTAGTATACGATTTATCAGTAAATTGAAAAGCGATGCGATATCAAACGAAACGAACTCGAGACCGTGAGAGCATAGGTATCATACTATCGTAAGATTAATTAAAAAAAAAGGTCAAAAAACGTGTCTATTTCATCATAATATTATTATACTGAAGCAAGAAAAATGAAGAAAGTATTATGTTGTACAGAAATACGTGTACAAAAACGTGCGAAATCGGTATTACCGCAGCAGACCCGCGAGGCGCATCTGTCCCGTTAAAATGTCACTCTGATAATAATAAAGAATAGAAAAATTGAAAAAAAACTATCGATGGGAAATGTTTGCCGGACAAGAGTGTATAATCGGCGTGACCAGTTGCATAAATCAAATCAGCCGGGGTAACTACCCTCGGCCGGCGCTTTTATTCTATAATGATTTATTATTTTATCGCCAAAAACTTGAATTAATCTTAAATCGTATTGGATGACGTGTGTAATAATAACAACGTATTAATCGTATTATGTGGCGGCATAATACGGATGTAGTTTTGACATAGGTCGTGTAAATACGGATACGTTTTTGTCCGTTTTCCTGTCAAAAAACGTAGCAAAATATATTATAACGGATTAAGTTGTCATTGCGTGAATTATTACAGGCACTTTGTACGAAAAAGAAAAAGGAAACTGTCAGAGGGCGGATATCCTATATAACGTTTAAAAGATTATTCCTATTCTCCTGTTATTTGTACTGTGTGTAAATAGAAAAGGGAAAAAAAACGATAATAATACTAAAAATTGTATGAGTGCATTATGTCCAAGACGTATCTCACACTAATGATGTAGTGTAGATAATAAATTGTCGTGCGGACACCGGTGGACACACACGATAGTGTTTATTTTTTTAACGTGTGGGGTTTTATTTTTTTTCGCCGCTGTTGTCTGGACTGCGATTTCACGACTGTAATCCTAAGCCAATACACATAACAATAGGAAAATATAATCGTAGCCGATCGGCGTCACATAATGTACATCCACTAGGCACGGTATACAGTAATAATAACATAATGATATTTTATACATTATAATATATTATTATTACATCAACATAGGAACGAGGAAGAAAAATTACTCCGTAAACAATATTGTGCTCGGGTCCTTTCAGACGCGTTTCGGGGTTGTCCGCGGGAGGTTCAGGCTAATGGTGTTTGCTTTGATCCCGTTTCTAATATGCATTATATAATATGTCGTCCGATACCTGCGGGTTTCGACAATGAACTCAGCGCGCGTGTATTACCCCGTATGTATTATTATTATTATATATATATATAGGAAGGTATGTATATTATATAGGCGCACTTGTCGAATATTTATATATATATATTAGAAATATTATAATATATACATATATATATATATATGTGTGTGTTCGGTGTGACTATATAGTCGTTTTTATAATATGCAGGCGATTATTACATTGTACTCCGACGCAGACGATCGATTCTCACCGCTTATAAGAGGACGTCACACCGAGAGGTTTGTCAGCTATATTATGGCGTGATGTCTCACACGCGGAACGCTGAATAATGTACATATTATTATTATGGTATTGTAGGTATGTATACATAACATCTATACCTATTATACATATTGTATATATACGACGATGTTGTACAGCGCGCGGATCACGGACGGGACGATGAAACTCGACGACGATGCGATATATATATATATATATATGCTGCGTTAAATGATCGTGAATTCTGCAGGACACGACTGCGGAGCGTTCGTATGTATAATTATTTATCCCGACGAATAAATATGGCTGTTACGCCCTCGGCGTTGGCGTTTAGAGTAGAAAAACGCCGAAAAAATGAAACGGTTGTATAGGTGAGTGTATATATATGGTACCTCCGTGTGATATGCAGCGCAAGTCATCATGAAGCATAGTGTCCACTGCGTTGCCAACGAAATCGAGGTTTTAACTTTAAACCGATTACGATAAATAGGTTGTTATGGCACATCGTAATATTCATAATAATTAACACAATATTTATTACAAATACACTGATCATTGATCACGTTGGGTTAAAGTGGTTAATCCATTCTATTTATTTATATTTTAATTATTATTAATATAATATGTAATAAAATATCATTAATTTTAGCTAGCATCAATTTAATATACTATATTATAAATTATAATGGAGTCAATAATTTTATATTTTGTTAGATCTTAATGCAAACTTATTTGAAACCAATAGTACAATTACTTTTTTGTAAACGGTGTGATAGAAAAATCAACAGATTTTAATCCTGAACTAAGAATGATTATTATTAAATCATAAATTGTTATTACTCACTGTAGATACTGTAAAAAAAATCCATCATATTTTTAGGCATAATACAGGATGATTTTTTTATCAAACAACACTCATTATTTCCAAAAGTATTCATGTTTTTGAAAATATTTTTTTACATAGTTTCAAATTGTTAAAAAAACAACATTTTTATAAAAAAATTATATTTTTAAATATTTTTTATCTTTATAATTTTTAAGTTTTTTAGTTTTTTGAATGACAACATAGATTTTTAATTTCATATTCCAAAGCAGAATAATTTTCTGAGTAATTCGATACATAAAAATCGAATTTAGGGTGAGTAGTTTATGAGTTATACTTATTCAAAGTTTAGACTAGCGGAGTAGTGGACAAACATTTTGCTGGGTAACCCCGTACCACTCCACTCCGCGCAACTAAACTTTAAATACGTATAACTCATAAACTACTCACCCTAAATTCGATTTTTATGTATCGAATTACTCAGAAAATTATTCTGCTTTGGAATATGAAATTAAAAATTTATGTTGTCATTCAAAAAAGTAAAAAACTTAAAAAATTATAAGGATAAAAAATATTTAAAAATATAATTTTTTTATAAAAACGTTGTTTTTTTAACATTTAGAAACTATGTAAAAAATATTTTCAAAAACATGAATACTTTTGGAAATAATGAGTGTTGTTTAATAAAAAAATCACCCTGTATATAGTTATTTGAATTATTTTAGGGCCATAAATATTTTACTAAAGAAATTCCTTATTTTTATCAAAGTGCTTTGGTAGACGGCATAAAAATGACTACCATTATTTTAAAAATAATTTATAAAACAAAAATTTTGCTTCTGCAATCAATTCAATAAATCATCATAGATGTACGAAAAAAAAAATCAGAGCAAAAGACCGAACTGTTATTATTATTGAACTTACAATTATAATCAAATAAAATTGTGCATATTTCTTTTCAATATTCCTAAAATTGTAGTAAGAACGACTTTGAAAGGACATTGTATCACATTTTTTAATTTAAAACAGACATACGTAAAAAAAAGTATAAATAAAAATATTTTAATAGAAAACTTGATTAGGTACACAAACAAAATAATTAGTAATTTTTCGGGAATTGAACAAAATATTAAAAAAAAAAAAGAAAAATAACAAAAAGAAAATAATATTGTAACATTATGACATTTTAATGTTTGTTCGAGAGAAATATTACGTGATTTTTATTGACTATTAAGCAGTTAGCATTTCTTCCACCATCAATAATAGTAGGTACTAGATTTCCAACTATATAGAATTATAGACTACTGCAGCACTATTACTAAAACTTATAATAATTATGTCATTATGATATAATATTATAATGTATTATTAATGAATTTTTATGGTGTACCTAATGGACTTGCGTCCAGCACAATATACTGCTACATTAGCATATAAACATACAATAATATTGTGAGTTGTTAGTATTTAATAATGTTGACTAAATAATAAATAGTTACTCATTTATTGACTACCTATTAAAGTATTAACGGTCGACCGTTGTACCCTCATTGCATTAATACTACAATTGTTATTTTATACAGAAATTAGGTAAATATCATCAAATTATGATTTTATAGTTCAGTTTGCTTTGCTCCGAGTGCACCGACAGTCTTACTTTTTCAGTAGAGCAGCCTCTTTCGCTCGTATAACGTTATAATACAATTTTCAGTTTAATTTTTTTACGTTTCACGTATCATATTAATAGTTTAGTCATAAGATTATAATTCATATTTATTTTTTTTACAAATATCATTCCTGCCTGGTGTAGGTAGTAATATATATTTTTCTAGTTGTATTTTAACTATTAAAATTTGTAGTTTTGTTACAATTTAAATTTCCATCTGCAGTCAAGAGAAACATGTCTGCAAAAGAAGTACCAGAAATTGCATCCACAAGTTCGTCCGAGTGTTTAGATGAGTCTAGACCTGAACAATCCGTAACTGATGAAGAAATAAACAATGTAACCTGTGCATTTAAAAATCAGATACAAATTGCAACTGAATATTATAGTTCGTCTGCAGGTGAGGCGTTCAGTGAAATGATTCGATATGTACCATCGTGGTTACAGAAAGAAAAATACGAACAGGTATTCGAACCTAATTTTATTCTATTTTTGATAGCCAATCGAAGTCCGAATAAAAATGATGTATATAGAAATATATATTTGTTAGTTATGTTAGGTATTGAAAGAGGAAACAATTTGAAGAAAATCACTGTAAAATTATCACCATATTATCGCAGCTTATTTGAAAGACTTATAATTATGTATAGTTTGGTCTCAAAAGCTAAAAATTCAAAACTTGCCGTGACTTTATCCAGAATTTGTGAGAGCGTCCCAATAATGACATGCTCATATCTTAAAAATAAAGCCAAAAATCCAATTGTATCTTTTGAACTGATGGAAACGATCTGTAAGAACTATCCTAGAGTAATGATGACGTCTGCTTTTGCTTATCTTATACCAAACAAAGAGGAGGAATTTTGTATATTTTTAAAAAAGGCACATTTGCTTCATCAATACCAGTTTTTTGCTACAATTTCGCGACTGAGACATCCGTGTTCGTCTGTTGATGACGAAGATGAATTCATTTCTAAGGTTTACGTCGGTACTCAAGCAGCCATCAATGGGTCACACATAGAATACGATATTCAAATGAAGTTTTTAAAAGAAAATGATTTAATTGTGGAAGTGGAAAATAAAATAACTGTTACAGAAGGAATTCTAGAAGCAGCTAAGTTGTGGGACGAAAAAATAAGACAACATGAAATAAATCAAAGGTATGATGGTTATGAATACGGAGAAGATTTTATGTAATTATAAATGTTTCATGTGAATATTAATAATGTACTTGATAGTATAATATTAGTGTAGGATAATGTTTGACTAAGTATTTAACAATATTTTATTCAGAACTTTAACTTAACCCCGTCGTTAGAATTCATATAAAATTATTTTAAACTAATACAACATATTATTATAAATAAGCAATTAATTATTGAATAATTTTCAAACGAAAATTATTGTTTATGTTTTTTAACACAATGATTACACTATTGTACTTATTACCTATGTATTTTATTATCAAAGTTATTATGATTATAATATGTGTTATTTCTTATACAGTTCTAGGTTTAAATTTGCGAATAATATCATTTAATTTTTTAATTAATTATATTCAAAAATTTATACATACTATAAATGAAATAGTCTGGATTCAAAAATATCATAATTTATTACACCAATATTTTCCGCATATTGTTTCCTTTGTAACTGTATAATAAGCATTAAAATAAAAATAATAACACATTTTTCATCTAAATATTTAAAATACATAATAATTTATTAAATATTATTTTTTTGAATTTCTCTAATATAAAAAGCCTCAGTTTGCACCATAGTTATTGCAGGTACTCACGAAATAGATAAAAATGTATTTAAAATAAATAAATAATATAACACCGAATTTGGTAATAGAGATTTTATTGTTAATTTATGTATACATTTGTTTATATTAAATAATATTTCTATAAAATCTTTTACAAATGATCATAATACGTATATAAAAAATATGTTTAGACTAAAATAAAAATGTTCATGTGATTAAAATTACATATTTACACGGTTTTTGAAATTGTTTTATTTAATTGTACTTCTGCTATTTTATTTGTTATAATATTAAATTAAAATTTATGTTTTATTTTTTGTAGTTTAGAACTTAAGTATTAGTGCCAAATAAGAACTATTGTCTCTACCACAAGCCTATAAGCTTTAACGACAATTATTATTAATCATATTTTTTAAATGTAGTTTTATATTTTTCTTTTAATTACAACACAATTATATACCTTTAATTATTATTATTACGTCGTAGGCTCACTCGATGTTGGTTTAAATGATAAAAATAATGATTTTTTGATGATTCATCCATGTTTTTTTAATGTTTGAGCTGCTGAAGTTATAATATTAGGCTCCTATCTATACACTGTATTTAAATGTGTCAATAGGTATACGAGTATATTTGATTTCATAAATTACTCTTAATTGCAAATAATCGTTTAATTAAATCAGAACAACAACAACAACAAAAAAAAAAATACAGCTGCAACATAGATATAATAATATAATATAATATAATATAATATAATATAATGTAATATAATATAACATAGCATTTGTATAATCGTAAATTATCAGCACCAAAAAAATAAAAAATAAATGTGTATTGACTAAGCAAAAAATATAAGCTATAGTATAACGTCTAATAAAAATTAATTATTTACATAATTAGTTAAAATGGAAAAGTTTGTCGATAAAATCTTAATGTGTAAATAAAATAACTAAACTCAAATTTACATAATAATATAAATAAACTATATGACTATACGGCACACATGCCGAACAACACCGATAAAATTATATTGTGAGGCACTTGAATTGGACTCAGAGAAGTGAAAAATGATTATTATTATTAAATTAATGTTATGAATTATTTCAATTATAACTTGTATACTTATAGGAAGGAAAAATATCTTAGACAAAATTAGTCTTCTTAGTGGAAGGATATGGGACGGCTATGTTGTTCTCGAGTGAGTAACTGATGTGTAGCAGAATCTGTTTCCTCTCTGGTCATATTTAATGCTTCGAGTAATTTTTTGGTCGCATTTTGCACAAACACACCACGGTATTTGCCAAAATTAAAATTTGTATTATTTTCGCTAATATCTAAATAATAAATATACATATCAAATCTTAGTAATAATAATTCCAATTTATTTTATAGTTAGAAATATATAAAAACTTTTATTTTTATTTATAGATTTTGAAAAT